>NC_044321.2:116916400-117229866 GCF_007474595.2 Lynx canadensis | reverse complement strand
ATCAGGGTTCTGCGAGATTTGGAAGCCAAACCCAAGGAGAAGCAGGAGCAGACGGCAGACGTGAAGTTTGCAATGCCGCAGGCTGCCGGGGGCACGGCTAACAGCTTCTCACCACGCGTCCCGATTCCCTCAACTCTCCCGACCGTCGCCCCATTCCGAGGGTTACATAAGCATGATGTTCCCTGGATTGTATCCTCCTGCGAGAATACCTGGAGAGGTGTCTAGATTTCTGGCCAAACTCTGACTGATGCTGACCCTCGCTAGTCAAAGCGTGGCTCCTGGGCCAGCAGCCCCGGCATCCTCTGGGAGCTTGTTAGAAACTCAGAATCTCAAGCCCCACTCCAGACCTACTGAATTAAAACCTGCATCTTAACAAGATGGCCGGGTGATTGGGAGGTGAATTCAAACTTGGAAAGACTTGCCAGAGAGCGGGTGGAGGGCGTGACCTCTACCGTCGTTCGCAACTCTAAAACAACCCCTAGGGTGGTGGCTATTTTGCAAGTGTTCCTTCTTGAAGTCTCTTTATTTTCCACTGGACTCTGGTACTCTAGAGCTGTGATGACCAATGCAGTAGCCACACTAGCCCCGAGTGCCTACTGTGCACTTGAAACGTGGCCAGTCCAAACTGACACATGCCGTCGGCATCAAATCCACAGTGGATTTCAAAGACTTACAGCAAAGAAAGGAATCCAACATATCATGTTAATATTTTTGCTTGTTTAAAAGTAGTTTTCTCAGGGGCGCCTAGGTGGCTCAGTTGGTTAAGCGTCCGACTTCAACTCAGGTCATGATCTCGCAGTCCGTGGGTTCGAGCCCCTCATCAGGCTCCGTGCCGACAGCTTGGAGCCTGGAGCCTGCTTCGGATTCTGTCTCCCTCTCTCTCTGCCCCTCCACGGCTCTCTCTCTCTCTCTCTCAAAAATAAATAAATGTTAAAAAAATTTTAAAATAAAGCAAACATATTTTCTTCACCTGGCTGATAGATGGATGACTTTTCTTTATAATTATTCAACTCTACATATATATCTTATATATTTTTTTTCTGTATGTATATTTGACAAGAGAAGAAAGGTGAAAATATGATCAGGTATGGGTGCCTGGGTGGCTCAGTCGGTTAAGTGTCTGACTCTTGGTTTCAGCTCAGGTCACGATCTCATGATCTTCGTGAGCTTGAGCATGTCGGGCTCCACACTGACAGCGCAGAGCCTGCTTGGGATTCTTTCTCTCCCTCTCTCTCTGCCCCTCCCCTACTCATGCTGTCTCTGTCTCTCTCAAAATAAATAAATAAATAATTTGTTTTAAATGCGATCAGGTATGTAAAAATACTTTCAAAGCAAAACCGTTACACGCTTGTTACACATTATGATTAAAAATCACGACCTTTTGGGGCGCCTGGGTGGCGCAGTCGGTTAAGCGTCCGACTTCAGCCAGGTCACGATCTCGCAGTCCGTGAGTTCGAGCCCCGCGTCAGGCTCTGGGCTGATGGCTCAGAGCCTGGAGCCTGTTTCCGATTCTGTGTCTCCCTCTCTCTCTGCCCCTCCCCCGTTCATGCTCTGTCTCTCTGTCCCAAAAATAAATAAACGTTGAAAAAAAAAAATTTAAAAAAAAAAAAAAATCACGACCTTTTTATAACAAGCAAACATAATAAGTAAGGGGGCCGTGTTATGTGGGCCATTTACTTGAGGCCAGTCAATCAAAAGGCACTTACACAGCCATCGGTTCCAAACCTTGTTTACTTTGATGTTAGGTAGTATATGTTTCTAAATAATTCCCAGGAACTGCAACATGATACCCTAATACTCATTTTGGAAGCTATTCTAGCATATGCTGCTTTCAAATTTACTACAAGAAAACTCTGAATGAAAGCTTTATAATTATTGCAGTATCACGTATAGCTTATATTGTCCATGGATAAACTTTGCCTGTTTTCTATAGGTTTTGGCTAGTTTTTTTCTCGTTAGGATTTCGCAGTATTTTTTTTAAACCCTCAAGAGTCCAAAGTCGTTCCGAATTTCATGTTTTCAAGCTGACTTTTAATATATTATCCGTCTGATTGTCTTTGTGTCATCTAAATCAAAATGTAAATCATCATCACCTTGTTCATTTCTTCTGCAACATCTGTGGTTGGAACGTATGCTTTCTGTGTTTTCTGTCCTTTCTGGTTGTTTATGAAGCAGAGCAACAATGTCTCCTTTCTTTCTGCATTTTGCACAAACTTCAAACGCACAGCCACGTAGCCCACACGTTATGTGGTAAGAATCCTTCGCCGACTTTTCTAAACACGTACCATACTTTTTAGGCTTTGACAACACTTTGTATTTGCTGTGTTTTGCACACCGGTCCAGAACTTCTTTATGGCATTGACAAATTCCACCATGAAGCTTTGCATTAATTTTCTTGGTCTGAACACTCTTAGCAAACTTGTCATTTTTGAAGCTACATGTAATTCTGGGGCAACTGAGGCCTGGGATGAGCCACGTTCCCTTTCTGGGAGCTCATCCTTGAAACCACAATCACCTTGCGTCGGGACAAGAAAGACACAGAGAAGACCAAGGTGCCAAGAACTACCCCCACGGAGTCCACGCTTCTGTCCTGATGTATTCTTTTATAGTTGTGATATATCAAGTGGTGATCTGTTGGCTATATCGAGTTAAATAATAAGTTTTAGAAAGTCAGTATCTCCTGTTGCTTTTTATCTCTCTTAACGTAGCGACTAGAAAATTGAAAATTGCCTATGTGGCTCACATTCTATTTCTTTTTTTGCCCTAGCTTTATTGAGATATGGCTGGCATATAACATTATGTAAGTTTAAGGCAGACACTGAGATGACTGATAGACATATATCGTGAAATGTTTTCCACAATAAGGTTAGTGAACACATCTTCACCTCAAATGATTACCATCTTACTGTTGCTATGGTAAGGATATTATTACAGCTCTACTCTCATAGAAACTTTCAAGTATAAACGATTGTTCAGTACGGTCACCATGATGCACATTAGACACCCCAAACCATCTTGTAACTGAAAGTTGTACCCTTTGACCAAGATCTCCCCATTTTCCCTACCCCTCAGCCCCTGGCAACCACCTCTACTCTCTTTGAGTTCAATGTTTTTAGGTTCCACATATAAATGAGATCATACATTATTTGTCTTTCTCTGCCTGACTTCTTTCACTTAGCGTAAAGCCCCCAAGGTCCATGTGGCAAATGGCAGGATTTCCTTCTTTTTATGGCTAAATAATATTCCACTGTGTGTATGTGCGTGTACATACACATTTAGGTATATCTACGTGTATGTATGTGTGTGTGTGTGTGTGTATCATATTTTCTTTTCATTCATCTGTCTATGGACACTTGGGTTGTTTCCGTATCTTGGCTATTGTGATTAATGCCGCAATAAACTTGGAAGAGCCCCTATCTCTTGGAGATCCTGGTCTCATTTCTTTTGGAAATACACCTAGAAGTGGGATTGCTCAATCGTATGGTAGTTCTGTTTTTAAGTTTTTGAGGAAACTCCACCCTGTTTTCAATAGATGTTCTACCATTTTCCACTCCCACCAACAACGTGCAAGGCTTCTCTTTTCCCCACATCCTCGCTACTACTTATTATCTTTTGTCTTTTGGATGCTAACCATTCTAACAGGTGATGTCTCATTGTGGTTATCACTTGCATTTGCCCGGTGATTAGTGATGTTGAGCATCATTTCGTGTACTCGTGGCCATTTGCATGTCTTCTTTGGAGAAATATCTTTTCGATTCCTTTTGCTCATTTAAGTTTATGTTTTTATTTAAGTAATCTCTACACCCAATGTAGAACTCGAACTCACGACACTGAGATCAAGAGTTGCATGCTCTTCCGACTAAGCCAGCCAGGCTCCCACCTCTGGCTCATTTTTAGTCAGCTTCCATTTCACTATTGAGTTGTATGCATTCCTGATACACTTTGGATATTAACCCCTTATCAAAAATACGGTTTACAAATGTTTTCTCCCATTCCATAAGTTGCCTTTACATTTTGTTGGTATTTTTTTTTTCCTTTTGCTGTACAGAAGCTTTGTAGTTTGCTGTGGTCCCACTTGTTGATTTTTGCTTTTGTTGTTTGTGCTTTTGGTGTCAAATCCAAAACTCATTGCCGAGACAAATGTCAAGAAGCTTTCTCCCCAATGCTTTCTTGTAGGAGTTTTATAGTTCAGGTCTTATGTGGGAGTCCTTTATCCATTTCTAGTCAATGTGAGTGGCGTAAGATAGGGACGCAATTTCATTCTTTTCCACCACGTTATGTTTCTATTAGACGCTGCTGTCCTAGAGACCTGGGTAGGGACTTAGTCATAGCTGAATCCCCAGCACCGTGCGCTCCAGCACTCAGTACTAAATTGCTAAATGGAGATGAAAACTCCCAAGCTCTCCAGTCAAAGCAGATTTCTCTTATTTTCCTGAATCCTCACATAACTTAATATGTTCACTTCCTTATGCCTGATTACACGCAATTTAGAACTTCCTTGGCATAAATTCATGTTATTAATTATGTCATATGTATAAGTGCTGTTGCTACCATTGCACATCCTGTTATTCCTGTTGTGCCTAGCACAATGCTACGTACACAGTAGGACCAGATTTAAGTTCCTGTGAAACTGGTGGTGTTTCTAATCCTCTGCCTGTGGTGAACTTTGCTACCACCATAATAAAAGCTCAGTCTATATATGACATGTGAGGCTGACTTACTCAAAGACTATCTTTGACAGAAATGTGGCCCCATGATATTAAATTACCCCATTGAGGGGCGACTGGGTGGCTCAGTTGGTTAAGTGTCTGACTCTGGATTTTGGCTCAGGTCATGATCCTAGGATCATGGGACCGAGCCCCACATCGGGCTCCACACCGAGCATGGAACCTGGTCAAGACTCTCCTTCTCTCTCCCTCTCTCTCTCTCTCTCTCTCTCTCTCTCTCTCCCCCTATCCTTCTGCTCCTCATGCGTGCTCTCTCTCTCACAAGATGAATTAGCCCATCAAGATATTAATGCATTCAACAAATGTTTGACATCTACTGTGTTCCAGGATTAAGCCCTCATTTACAACCACTAACCCAATTACATTCTTTTTCATGTCTGTTAAAAAACAATGAATAAAAACATGATAATCCTGAACTCTCATGCTTTTTGTTTTTTAGAACCACATACAGTTTTTATTTCCTAAAATGTGCATGTTTCTTTTTTTAAGTTTATTTATTTATTTTGTGAGAGAGAGAAAGAGAGAGAGAGAGAGAGAATGAGTGGGAGAGGGGCAGAGAGAGAGGGGGACAGAGGATCCGAAGTGAGCTCTGTGCTGACAGCAGAGAGCCCGATGCGGGGCTTGAACTCCCTAACCGTGAGATGATGACCTGAGCCAAAGCTGAACGCTTAATCGACTGAGCCACCCAGGAGCCCCAAAATGTGCGTGTTTCTATATTCCTTCTATTCAGAGTTACTTTTTACAAATATATTCATTTTATTTCGTTGTCTTGATTCCCAGTAACATAGACTGGCTCAAAGGAGAAAAGAAGAAATGGGTTGAAGAGCCTTTCTTAAGAGCAAGTCAGAGCTTGGTGGAGGATGATCAGTAATTTGTCTCAAAGTTTCTCCATTTCTCACTTTCCCCTTAAAAAATGAAAGAGCTACAGTTTGATCTCCACCTTTGACATACCGTAATTTAAACATCAAGGAGAGATTTTAGTAATGGGTTTCACACTTTTGAGGGGGGAAAAAAGGTTCCCCATAGCTTTGTTGGCAACAGATCAAAGCACTGAATCAAAATAACCTAGATAAACTGCCCGTGGGGTTTACCCGTGAGGTCCAGGGTCTTTGCTCAAAATAAGACTTTACTTAGGTCAACGTATTTCTTTAGAGAGATAATAACCTGATTCGTCGGTTAAGTTGACCAACAAAAAGCCCGTATGTAGATTTTTAAACTTCCCCCCAAGCCCAACATGGCTGAAGTCCTATCTGTTCATCCACAGTCTTCATAGCAAATGCTCTGTGGGGAAAACTTTCTCTGTTCTCTTGTATATCATGCTCAACTGTCATGTGGTGACTCCCTCAAAGCTTTCATCTACTGTCTGGCTTCAGGGTAGAGACACATATATTTCTGTCCGTTGCGGGTGGCCAACTTGGGACTTGAGAAATCTTTCGATTCTGATTTATTCTTTCTCTATACAACACACACAAAGATGGATGTATACATATTTAATATGTGTATGTAATTCCTAATACGGGTTGGATCTCTGAGAGGCCAGCTTTTTTTTTTAAGGTTTTTCTTTTTTTAATGAATTAATGAATTTTTTATTTTTTTAGAGAGTGCAAGCAGGGGATGGGGGCAGGGGAGAGAGAGAGAGACAGAGAGAGACGGAGAGAGAGGGAGAGAGAATCCCAAGTAGGCTCCATGCTTAGGGTGGAGCCCAACACAGGACTCGATCCCACAGTTGTGAGATCACTACCTGAGCCGAAATCAGGAATCGGATGCTCAACCGACGAAGCCATCCAGACACCCCAAGAGGCCAGCTTAAGACCTACATGACCCTGCATGATCTGCCTTGGAACTCCTTGCTTCTAGAACTTCAGTTCTTAGCTCTCTTTACTTCCAGGTCATTGCTTCTTGCTACCCTTCAAACATGTCCAACATAGTCATGCTTGTGGTCTTTGCACTTGCTCTCCCTTCTGCTTGGCACGGATACATGGTCCTCCCTATGTCCATAGGATCCCATCCCTCACTTACTGTAGGTCTCTGGTTGGCTGTCACCTGATTAGTGAGGCTTTCCCCAAATGGCCCCTAGAAAACAGCAACACTGTGCCAACACTCCCTACCCACTTCCCCATTTTGTTATTTTTTTCCAAAGTGCTTAATATTATTTACATGTTCATTTATTACATTTCCCCCCAGGATGCTATAAGGTGCATGAGGACAAACATTTTTTTCACTGTTGTATCTCAAAAACCTAGAATATAGGAGGCACCCAACGATTTTTGCAGAATTACTGACTTTATAAGTGAACGGATACTATTTAAAGACTTGATTAAATACCTGGGATTAACATTGAAAAAAAAAAATAATGAGACTGAACTCCAGGCCCTGGATTAAAATTTCAAAAAACATTTTTTTCCTGGGGCACCTGGGTGGCTCAGTTGGTTAAGCATTGGACTTCAGCTCAGGTCATGATCTCACGGTTGATGGGTTCGACCCCCGGGTCGAGCTCTAACAACACAGAGCCTAGAGCCTGCTTCGGATTCTGTGTCTCCCCCTCTCTTTCTCTGCCCCTCCCCACTCGTACTCAGTCTCTCTCTCTCTCTCTCTCTCTCTCTCTCTCTCAAAGATACATAAACATTAAAAAATAAAAACAAAAATACTTTTTTTTCCTGACTTCTTCTTCTTCTGCCCCTTCTGCTGTGGACTCAGACTATTTCCTCATACAAAAAAAGAAAGATTTTTAACGACTCAGCCGTGGTCACAATAGCAAGACGGCTGTATCTGGGAGGTGTCAAACACCAGGCCAAGCTTAGAGGCACGTCACCTGGAAATTTCCTCATGGAATCAATAGGAACCCAATGAAGAGCCAGAAATGAAGACAGAAGTCACAGGCTGAAAGAAAGAAAATGGCGTCACAAGCCAGAGGGCGGAGGAGGAGATATAAGAAATCATTTGGCAAACGGAACAGTGACGTGAATGACACAGGTGCTAGGTGCTGGGTGAACTAAGCCAGATGGCCCGGGGACTCTGAGTCAAGCAGCCAGAGGAGAAATAATGGGCAACGTATCAAGAGCACATCAGTAGGCTAGGACTGGATTACAGAAAGCCAGAATAGATGGGGCATCATAGGCAGAAACAGACCCCAAACGGAAGCAGAGTTTGACATCTGAGCCTCGTGGGGGGGGGGGATGCTTTAATAAGTAGAGACCTTGCACATGGAGAGACAAAACTCAGATTTGTGGTTATCTAATGTAAGTGGACAGGTCTGCACAACCAAGCACGTATCACAAGACTCCTGCTCCCAGGTGAGAAGCTATCTGTCCTCTGGCGAAGCCCGAAGCTCCCATCTGCTGTGCCCAGGCAGACAAGGCCTGCTCCCCACGAGGTGACAAATGCTCTTGACAGAGAAAACGCAAACTACAGACGAAAACTCCCACATCTTTCCAACACCGTTTCCTAACCTGGCATCCTCATTGTGTGCATAACCACATATCCTCCCTTCCCTCCAATTACAAAAGAAGCAGCACCCGCGCTTTTATCAGAAATCAATCCTGGGGTGCCTGGGTGGCTCCGTCGCTCAGGTGTCCGACTTCGGCCCAGGTCACGATCTCACGGTCTGTGGGTTCGAGCCCCGCGTCGGGCTCTGTGCTGATGGCTCGGAGCCTGGAGCCTGCTTCGGATTCTGTGTCTCCCCCTCTCCCTGCCCCTCTCCCGCTCACGTTCTGTCTCTCTGTCTCTCTCAAAAATGAATAAACATTTTCAAATTTTTTTAAAAAAGAAATCAATCCTCGTGCACATCTTGTTTCTCCTCTGCAAGGACTTTCACTTTATCCTTTCCACGATCGGCAGAATTCTAAGATGGCCCCCAAGATTCCTGCCTCCCGGGTGCAAGTGCCCTGTACAACCCCCATCCCTTGAATGTAAGCGAGACCTGTTAATATGGCAAGCGGTGCTAGGGCAGCTACATTCCGGAAGACTCTTTGATCACCTTACGTTACGGAAGACTCCCTTGCAGCGGACTGGAGAGAAGTTCTCCTGTCGCCTTTGAAGAAGTTGGCTGCCATGTTGTGTAAAGGCCACCGGGCTAAGATCTGAGAATGGCCTCTGGTGACTGAGCGCTAACCCCAGCGAACAGCCAGTAAGAAAACGGACACGGCAGTCCTACAACTTCTAGGAACCGAATTCTGCCAAGAATCTGAAGGAGCCTGGAAGCAGATGAGATCACAGCCTCCTCAGACAAGGAGCAGAGGATGGACCCAGCCCGGATTCCTGACGCTTTGGAATTGGACGGTGGGAAGAGCCTGGAAGAAGGTTGAAAAGCATGACGGAGAAAACCAAAATCACCTTCAATAGCCTGTGAGGAGAAATCTGGACCCCAGGGGCTGCTGCTGGCGAGGGCTCAGAAGGAAGTAAGGAAGACGTAACTGGAAGCTGGTGGAGAGGAGCCGTGGTTACGCAGCGACAGAAAGTTTAGCTAAATTGTGACCAATAGTGTCGAAAGCAGAACTTGTACGTGATAAGCTTGGATGTTTAGCTAAGGAGATTTTACCTCACATTTTCCTCCCTACATACTTCACGGGTTTCTGCCCCCCTCGCTCCATCAAAACGGCTTTCACTGAGGATATCAGCGACCTTCACGTTTTAGGCTACTCGTTTTATTTATTTATTTTGAGAGAGAGAGAATCCCAAGCAGGCTCCGGGCTGCCGGAGCAGAGCCCGACAAGGGGCTCCATCCCGCGAACCATGAGATCGTGACCTGAGCCGAAATGACAAGTAGGATGCTCACCCAACTGAGCCACCCAGGTGCCCCCTGTCCTTTTCTGTTTCTATGTCATCACACTCTTCTGGTTAACACCCTACCTCACCGACCACTGCTCTTTTTTTTTTTTTTTTTTAATTACTCCATTACTGTGCCAATGTTCTGTGATTTTGCCCTGGGCCCTTTTCTCCAACTAAACTCTCCAGGTGATTCTTCCATTTTCATAACTTTAAAGCCACACCTTGCAACTGAATTCCATTCTCTAACTATCTTCTTGATAGCTCCATCTGGATGTCTCATAAACGTCCCTAAGTAAACGTCCAAAAGAGAATTTGTAATCTCCCTCAAAGTTGCTCCTAATGCAATCAACAGCGCCTCTACTCGCTGGCCGAAGCCAGTGACCTTCGCGTCATCCTTGACGGTTCTGTCTCCTACAGTCCCCACCTCCAATCACCTGCCGGCTACTGTAGACTATCCCACAGAGCACATCTCAAGTCTTGCCATCTGTACTACGACTATCCTTCCATTTTCACGCATGTTCTCCCTCCATTCTCCAGGATGGGTCTTCTCACATCCAAATCGGAGGTCACCCCGTGGCTCGGACCATTTGGAAGGCTCCCAATCGCACCTAGGAAAACACCGCAAGGCCTCTGAGACCCTGGTACGGTGTGGCTCCTAACTGCCACTGTGCACTCACTGTGCCGCTCCTCTCTTTGCTCCTCCCACGGCAGCCACGCTAGAATTCCCTTGCTTCGTGGAATGTGTGAAGTTCCTGCTTCTGGGCTATCCGCTCTGTGAGACGCCATCTTCCACACCCCTCTTCACCTGCCTCTCTCCTAATCACGCTGTGGAGCTCAGCCAAAATGTCACCGCCCCAGAAAGGCCTTCACCAGATTCCACCTGCCTGTTATCACTTGAGATGGTTCCAAATATATTTTATCAGTAGCACCTTTTCGTGGTTTATTAATTTAGCTGGGGGGAGACTTGATTAATGTCTATCTCCACCACTAGGCCATAAACTAGGGAAGGCTGGGCCTGCCTCTGTCTCACTCATCACCATATCTCTGGTGTCTTACAGTACCCAATACATAATAGGTGCTCAGGAAATGTGTATGTTTTTAATGTTTATTTTTTTGAAAGAGAGACAGAGCATGAGCAGCAGAGAAGCAGAGAGAGAGGGAGACACAGAATCTGAAGCAGGCTCTGGGCTCTGAGCTGTCAGCACAGAGCCCGAAGCAGGGCTCGAACCCTCGAACTGAGAGATCATGACCTGAGCCGAAGTCAGATGCCTCACTGACTGAGCCACCCAGGCACCCCAGTAAATGTGTGTTAAACGAGGCATTGGTAGAGATGTCCAGAAAAGCAAACGGCCAGACCCTGTGAGCAGTTCTAATAATCCTCACAAATCCTGTGGAAGATTTTCTACCCTTCCAGTCCCTAAACCCTAGATGAGTTGTTAGTCACTGTTACTTAATTAAAACAGGTCTTGTCCTCATCAAAAATGACACATAAGCGGGGCACCTGGCTGGCTCAGTCGGTGGAGCATACGCAGCCCTTGATCGCAGGGTTGTCAATTCAAGCCACGCGTTGGGTGTAAAGATTACTTAAAAATAAAATCTTTCTGGGGCGCCTGGGTGGCTCAGTCGGTGAAGCGTCCAGCTTTGGCTCAGGTCACGATCTCACGGTCCGTGAGTTCGAGCCCCGTATCGGGCTCTGGGCTGACGGCTCGGAGCCCGGAGCCTGCTTCGGATTCTGTGTCTCCCTCTCCCTCTGCCCCTAACCCACTCACGCTCCGGCTCTGTCTCTCAAAAATGAACAGCGTTAAAAAAGATTTTTTTAATAAAAAATAAATAAGGGGCGCCTGGGTGGCGCAGTCGGTTAAGTGTCCGACTTCAGCCAGGTCACGATCTCGCGGTCCGTGAGTTCGAGCCCCGCGTCGGGCTCTGGGCTGATGGCTCGGAGCCTGGAGCCTGTTTCCGATTCTGTGTCTCCCTCTCTCTCTGCCCCTCCCCCGTTCATGCTCTGTCTCTCTCTGTCCCAAAAATAAATAAAACTTGAAAAAAAAATAATAAATAAATTAATTAATTAATTAAATAAATAAAATAAAATCCTTTTTCTTTTTTTAAGTGACACATATGTGCATTCTTGGGCAGCTCTTTAAGTTGCCCATAAAGCCACAATACGGGCAGCCCTCTTCTGGAAACCTGAATCTTAACATGTGTGTTTTTACCACCATGCGTTTCCCAGAATACATTCAGCACGCATTAATGGTAGGCAGACGTATCCACCCTGAGTTGTCCCGATATATCATGTATCTACGCCTAGGTGTGCCAGGCATAGCAGGAAAGGGCCAATGACATAGGTGAACTCTACAATAGTTTTAGTTCCAATTCCCACTCACTGAGCCCCTTCTTCTACAGGAATGTACCTAAGTGTGTGCGCATGTGTGTATGTTTAGAAACGAACATTCCTTTACGATATGTATGTATCTCCCATCATCCAGCCCCCTTTCCACAGATCTATAAAACGGGAAGAATAAAGGTGATTGTATCTCTTGTATTTCGTGACCCCGGTAATTCTGTTAGTGATGCGGCCATCACAGTTTGATTAGTATTAAGTAAACAACTTGAAATAAAAGGCAAAGGCGTGTTTTCTAACAATTGCACCAAGGTGAGGTGGCAACCTTTTGTACAATGACAATAACGCTATAGCGAATCTGGCTTTTTTTTTTTTTTCCTGATGCCGCAAGCCCTCGCAGCCAGGCTCTGGAAGGCTATTCGAATAGGTAATTAAGTGCAATCTGTGCACTGACTGGCACGCAAGGTGAGGAGAGAGGGAGCCATACCTGCCAGCGATGTCCTCAGTTGCTGTGACAACAAGATCTGACAGACTGGATGAAACAAGCACAGAGTCCCCGGGCCCCGGCTGCCCACGGTCACAGTCCCAGGTATCTGTGAATGACCCTGGCTCACTTCGCGCTGGGAAACGTCCACCGCAGTTGCCGGGCAAACCGCTGCCCCTTTGGACATCGGTAACGTCCTCGTCGCCCCTAAATCAGTGCCAGAAAGTTCCCCGCCCTCTGCCACTCGGCCCGACGCCTCCCAGATGCTGGCGATCTTGTTCCGCGCCCAGCGTCGTCCTGCGTTCTCTCACTGGAATATAATCTGCCGGAAGGAAGCCACGAGAATATGCCTACGATCCACACCTAGAAGATGTGGAAAATAAGGATTGTGTGCAGTTGTAGGGTGCTAGATGATTTGGTCCCTTTTTACAACGCGTGTTCCATGATGTCATGACGCTGCTTTCCTAAGAAAATAAATACCAGGGGATTTCTCGGTTGGCCCCTATGATGGCAGAGAAAATGCTGTATGTCCATCAGCCCCGAGAAACGCCATTGGAAATGCCCTGTCCGGTCACCCTGTTAGCGCTGTGACCCAGCACATCACAGCCCGCCAAGGGCCTCTAAGAGCGCCGTGCGTGACCATCGCGTGAGCGCTCAGTTTCGTGGGCTGCGGTGGCAGAGAAAGGAAAACAAAACCGGAGTGGGTTGCTGAGGGAGGCCAGGGCTTTACGTCAGCCACCGGCCCCTCCGCTCACACTTCTTCCAAGAATGTTTTCTTGGTAGCACCTCAAAATCATGCACGTCGACCTCTCCCCCGCCCATCAAAGCCTTGCCACGTACGCTCAGGGTTCCAGTCATCGCAAGGGGACATTAGGTAGTAGCGGGCTGAATACAGAAGTTGATCCCTTGTGCGATCTCCATAGTGCTGTAAGTCGAGCCAAACCCCTTTCAGTAGTGACCACTGAGTGTCCTTAGAAGAGACGGGTTTGTCCGTACGACCTATATGTTTCGTAGCACAGCCTGACACAGCCACTGAGCACACCTGTGCTGAAGGGTAAACTCGCCCGAGAACTTCAGTACCCTTTGTCACCAGGTGATCTGAGAAACGTTCCTGTCCTTCATCCTCCTCTGCTTTAGAGCATCTCTAAACGATGACGCAAAGGGCCAGAGGCTATTAATAGGCCGGAGAGGGCGTCGAGAACTTTTCCGACGCCCCTCCCGCTAGGCCCGAGCTATCGTTTCTACTTCCGCAGCTAGTGGGGTTTGCTGAACCGACTTGAACTTCTCCGAGCCCCACTTCCCTTAAGCAGGAAAGGCTTGTTGTGATGATTAGAAATGATGTATGCAAACTAGCTAATTACAGACCTGGCTTTCAGTAGGCAATCAATAAATTGTGACTATTTTTATTTTGCTCCTAAGCTAGAATTCCTACTGGGGTGGTACACGCTATGAAAAAGTGGCATAGTCTAGACAAGAGACAAATACCCAACCTTGATTCAAGCCACAACCAGACTCTCTAACGAGGAGCAGACCATCAGAAAATGTTCACAAACGTGTTCTAAGGTGCATGTGGCACCAGTGACCGGAGGATGTAGGGCTTCTTCAGGGCCTGGTGGGAGGTAAGGCAAGTGACGCGAGATCATGACCTGAGCCAAAGTCAGACGCTTAACCGACTGAGCCACCCAGGCACCCGGAGAGTGGGTACTTCTTTAAACGGTGTGGCCCAAACACTTCGCCTGCTTCAGCCTTAGTCCAACCCCTGCCCCACCTTCGATCCCGTTTCAGAGCGGGTAGGGGAGAGTGTGCTATGCTGTACGGACTGGCACGGGGGGGAGGTAGACCAGACGAGAGAACACTCTGGCCTGGGTTGTCAGTACTCTGCGCCACAAGAAAAAAAAAGGAGCATGGAGACAGTCAGGGAAGAGAAAGGGTGCAAGTCAAGTGGGCTTAGCAGCGTGCCCATGTAAAAAGACGTCAGGGGAGCCCGGGCCAAGGGAGATGGTCTAAGACCTGTACTCTATCCGTTGCCTCTAGCAGAAAAAGCATGAAAGCAATACCCCAAAAGAGGTGAATAATATAAAGGTATATGGTTCATAGGTCTCCTGAGATGAATCTATGAGTTTCACTTTACATTTTATAAAAAACTTGGAAATTCATCGTCTTATCTGTTCATGACAACTCAGACCGGCAGCATCCTACGTACTATTATTTTACAGACGAAGCCGGGGCAGAGAGGGGGCTGACACCTCAGTAATGCGACTTTTTAGGAGGGATCACGGTGGAGCGGCGAGGGTTTGTCCTGGAGAAGCTTACTTTTGAGTCAGACGTTCCTTGGGATCCCGGATCCGCAACTATTAGCTCTGTGGCCTCAGGTGGCTGATTGCCCCCTTCCTGTTTCCTTTTCCGTAACATCTCGGATGCACAGTACCGAGCCAAGCTGGCTTGGCTGCAGTGAGCGCTGAATCAGTACAAACTGCCCAGAACCACATCGAGTACACAGCAAGTCCTCAGCAAACACTCTTCTCCTTTTCCTCCTTGGACTCGGTATCGTACTGATTCCCTGTCTCCCTGCTGATTTGGTCATGAGCCCTTTTCTAGACGACTTGCCCTCCGAATGCAACGGTCAGCTTCTCCAGCCCAAAGACGAATGACAAAAAGAGTCCTCTGTTCGTGAAACCAATCTTTCCACACAGCTAAATGAGAGGGGGGCCCCGGGAGCAGAGCCGCGATGAAGACGAAGCAGACCGTCACGTTCATTGGAAATAAATCAATGCATGAATCAGAGCAAGGCAGCTCAGGGACCAGGGTGGGAAGCATTTTTAGAACTGTCACTTTAAAAATATGTTCCCTCCTGCCTTGCGGCTCTCTCAGTGGGCAGATTTTAAAATAGAAACAAGTAACTTTAATTAGGCTCTAATTAGCCCCATAAGTTTGGTGAGCTAGGATAGTTTATTTTAGAAAAAAAATTATAATAACAGACGGAGGATTTTCCAGGCGCCACAACTTTAATTACAATCGCAAACACCTCCAGCGTGCTTACTGGGCCAATTAAATCAGCAGGGCGAAGGCAAAGCTAATGTGCTCTACGCCAGACCCAAGCTATGATGATGGTCTCCACTTGAGTTTGTTTCCAAAGTAATTTGAAAAGCAGATAACTTACAATGCTTACTTAAACAGAAGCAGGGGGTCTTTAAACCGTTGTTAATGCACGATTAACTGGGACCTCGAGACGGGGGCTCTCCAGATCAATGCTGCTCAAGTGCAGGTGCACGGGCACGCTCCTCTCGTCTTGTTTGCTTCAGCCCACCCACCCCACCCTGTGATGGAGCTGCTGGGGCCTTCTTTCTCCCACTGACCCTTGAGCCTTGGTAGGAAATCCAATAATTGACCGGTCCCCAGACAGAAGGAGACCAGAGAGAAACACGGCTCTAGATGCCTTCTGGCACCTTCTGATGCATCCGGGAGCCAGCCCGCAGTGGATTTCCTCCGAACTCAGGGCCATGAGGCCTAGGCCAAGGAAAAACAGTACCTCTTCCGGTTCCAGTTACGTAGCTAGAAAGGGAAAGAAGGTGAAAGGGGCCGTGCGTTTTCCTGACCAGGTTTGGGAGAATGACGAGGGTCGACATCCGTGTCCAAACTGGCAATTTGACTCCTACCAGGGGTTGAAATGAGAGGTTTACGCAGGTGGGAAAGTGCTTTAGATACGTCCTCAGAAAATGCACCTTCCATAACATGTGGGAGAAATACATTTGTGGCCAATGAATAGTCAGGCGGTCCCCATCCACATGCATAGATCTAGTGGATGTCCTACAAGTATGGGCCTTGGATGCGGGCGGCGTCAGGAGAGCCTTCCAGTGCCTTCCTTTCACCTCTGCAGAGTTATACTGAAAAAGAGCCACTCCGGCAAGTCACTGATATCATCTGAAATGACCATTTTGACGGGAATAACATAGCAATCAATATGTGGGTGGCCCTGTACACACTGGCCACTGAACACGGGAACGTGTACAATGTCGGGGAGACACCACACGGTGAATGACTCCTTCCATTTTGTTTTTATTTTTTTCTTGTTTTCCATGGCCTCGCTCATTGATCCGAACCCGGTGCTCCCTGTGATTCACTTATTCATCTAACAAAGAGTTACTTCGGCCCCACCCGGGCGTCTGGCACAGGGCTAGCTTCTGAAGGAACGAAAAGGGATAAGGAAAGGCTCCTCCCCTCGAGGAGCAGGCTACCTGGCCAGAGCGGGATGCAAGGCCTTGGTATCAGGGAAGGAAAAAGAACGGCGGGGGCCACTCGCCAAAGGTCAAAGCTCTGGAAATCAGCACCCCGGTTTAACGAAGAACCAACACACTGCTCTTTGAAACCATCAGGTCTATCAGGTTCCATGTGAGATCGACGAAATAAAACCACCCTTGGATAAACAGGGGGGAAAAACAAAAAAGTAACCTGCTCTACCTTTCGAGTCACCAAAGGAAAGAGCCCCAAGGAGCGTAACCTCACCACTGACTGTCACCACTGCTTCTCAGGCCTCCCCTGACTGCGGGAAGAATGACAGCCTCAAAATGGTCTTTCTCTGGTTCCAGGCAACCTCTCATTCCTTCCAAATAATTACAGGAATCCTCGGGAAAAGTCTTACTCTCTTGCGCATACTCGGACTACTGAGAGGCCCGCCAGGTTTTCTTTTCGGTTCTCTGGCTCAGGTGACTTCTGCGTCTGGCCTCTGACAACACCAGAAGTGGCCGTGACATTAGTGCGCAAACTTGACATGAATAATCTGAGCAAGAAAAGCATACCGGCAACATTTAAATAAGCGCGTATCGTGTGCCAGGCACCGTGCTGAGTGATGTGCACTTGACTCTGAGCCTGGAGCTTATAGAATCCTCACGACAACCCTCTGAAATGGACACTATTGTTTTCTCCTCCCTCCATGTGAAGAAACTGAGGGTCGGAGAAATAATCTCGCCCAGATAGGAAGCGGTGGAGCCAAGATCCTAACTCAGAGAATCTAAATCTAGAGCGAGCATTCTGCTGTCAGCAGGTGCTGCTCCTGGCGCACAGACTCCCGAGGACTGACGGTCACCGCTGCTGACGTCGGCGCCAGGAGCCCCGGTGCCCAGCGTTACGGACCGAAGGCGATGACGTCACGACTGCTACCGTTGCCATCACCGCCTGGGCCATCAACATCTGCAGTGAAACGCCACCGCTGTCGTCACCGTCACCGAGCCAGGTGAAGCCCTTCCGATAGCTCCATCCTCCCAGAAGAATTAGCCACGAAGTCACAGGAGCTGTGCCACAGGACAAGGGGAACGACGCACACCACACTGTCCTCTGGGGCAACTGACCTATTGTCTCTGAATCCACGACCTCGTCTCAAATCTTCCTTCTCCCAACAGTTCTTTCCCAGGGAGCTTCTCGACCCCCACCCCCCAGCAGAAAGGCTCCCTAGTGGACCCGCATGACCCTACTCTAGACAGTACAGATGCTCAGGGGAAGGGGGAGCGGTGGGATGGGAATGCCGTCCGCACTCGGACAGAGACGTTCGAATCTTAGGATCACGTGGAGTTCAGGTCCAAGTCAGAAAAACCCTTCTACCCGACTTCGTGTGGTGATTTTGCTGACGGAAATCTGGAAGACCGTACCTCCACCGATGCGGTTTCAAAAGTCCTACCTACGAAAAGGTGCAACTGGATGTGTTTATCATAAAGATCATCTACATTTGAGGTGCTTGGGAGCCACGGCATCTACTTCATGTCATTTTCTGTGCTTTGACTCCAGAGTTATGCTAAAAGTTAAAAGATAAATTAACAGCACTCACCCTATTATTCGGAAGTCAGTGTTATAAGGTATTGAACCAAACCACATGCCATGATGACATAGTCTTCTTAGCAATTCCTACGTCTTGACCATTGTCACACTCAAAAAAAAAAATCACATAGATTTTCCTTTCTTTTTTTTTTTAAAATGTTTATTTATTTATTTTGAGGAGGGGCACAGACAGAAAGGGAGAGACGGAATCCCAAGCAGGCTCCGCACTGTCAGCCTGGAGCCCACACACGCAGGGCTCGATCTCACAAACGCTGAGATCATGACCTGAGCCAAGCGATCAAGAGCCAGATGCCTAACGGAGCGTCTGACAACAGTCAGCCACTTAACTGGGTGACTTAGCCACAGTTTAACTCGTTTCATAATGGTACAACGCCTGTCATTTTATTTTTTATTTCTGTTGTTTCTGGACTTTATGATGTCCTTTCCTTTTTTCTTGTTGGGAAAGTAAATTACATATAGTACCTTCTTTACATATAGTCCCCAATGCCTTGCAATTCTTGCTCATTCCTTCTATTCTCTGAAATGTATTCATCTCTTTTTTCTTGAAACTCACTAACCACCTGAACTGGTTGCTTCATGCTTGGAACATAGCTTCTTCTACAACATTTTTTAACCTAGAGGTTGAAATTATCTTTCTATTTGTATTCTGGGTTTTTCTTTTCTTGTTTGCCTTAATCACATCCTCTTATTCTTTCTTTATCTCCCTCTCTAAGGAATCCTTATTTTCCCTAAAATCCTTCTTCCCAAATTCCCCTGAGCCTATGTGCACTGACTGCCCTAAAGATACACCGCAGAGTCTAAATCCCGGGACTTCTATTCACTCCTCTCAAGAGTTAGAATCACTTTTTTGTTCTGGATCCGTCCTCTTCCGTGGTTTACTCCCCTGGTTTGATGGCTTAACTCCCTAAACCTGCCCAGGAAAGAGAGCAGGAGAAGTGAATTTTCCGAGTCCTCGCATATCTGAAAAGTGTCTATATTCGGATTTCACGGTATACTAAAACCTTGGCTGGTGTGACAAAAACCATTAGTAGTCTCTTCTCCCATAGTAATAAAATACTGAGCTGGCCACATGGCTGCCTCCCACGTAAGCCAGTATGGACAATGAATGTGAGAAGTATCATATAGCAGCTTCCGGCAATCATCCACGAGAGGCAGTTCACATGAACCATTGGTTCTCTTCTTTGTCAACCTTTCTTTCAGACTGCTGCTGCCCGGGACATGAACGCTATCATCACGTACCATGGAGTCAAGGTCGTGCAAAGTAGAGCAACACAATAGGAAAAGCCTAGGCCTCTGAATGTCCTAGCAGCTTTGGGATGCTCACCAGGACTTTTACATAAGACAGAAAGAAACTGAAGTTTCTCAAGCAGCTGCTATGTTGGGGTTTCTGACAAAGCTACCCCTAATCCTGGGCAAAACAGGTTGGGTGTAGAAACATATGATGAAATCATTTTCTCTGAGAACACAGAAAGCATTTTTCCATTGATTTCTACCATCCAGTGCTGCTGATCTATAAAAACCAGTTCTCCTCCTTCATGTACGACCTGTTTTTCACTCTCTGAGAGCTCCGAGGACCTTATCCTCTGACTTTCTGAACTTCACAGTGGGTCTTTATTCACTCTTCCTGATTTGCAGTCATTAGGCCCTTTCAATTAGAAGATTCACCTTTGAGGCTCAGTTGGTTGAGCGTCCGACTTCAGCTCAGGTCACGATCTCACGGTTCATGGGTTCGAGCCACGCGTCAGACTCGCTGCTGTCCCCATCTCTCTCTGGGCCTCCCCGACTCATGCTCGCTCTCGCTCTCTCTCTCTCTCTCTCTCTCCCTCTCAAAAATAAACATTTTAAATAAATAGATGGATAGATAGATAAAAGATTTATGTCTTCATTCAACTCTAAGATTCCTGTTTTATTTCTAACTCTATTCCTTCCTTTTTATTCTGTCCATTCTCTGTTTCTAAAGGATCCTTTTTTTCTACTAGTCAGATGCTAGACCTCCTGATTTGAGACTCAGTTTCATATTTCTTTCAAAATTTAATCTTTTAAATTTTTCCTGTGTCCGGTCCTTGTACTGAATTGTAAATATGGCAACCACGTTTTCATTTCTAAGAGCTTTCTCGCTCCCTCGTTGTGCATAGCATCCTGTTCTTGCGTACCGATGCAATTTCTTCTTGAGTCACTCTGTAGTAGTTTTCCATCAACACGTAGTAATACCCCAAACCTTGTGGTCAGGAACAATGAACTCTGATTATCTCATGGTTTTTGTGAGCCAGGCACCCAGGAGCCACTCAGCTGGGTAGTCCTGGCTTGGGGTCTCTCACAAGGATGCAAGCTCACACACATGACTATTAGCAGGATTCAGAAGATCTGCTCCCAAGCTCATCCACGTGACTGCTGACAAGCCTCCAGTTTCTTCCCACATGGACCTCTTTCACAGTATGGACGCTGTCTTTCTTCTTCCTGGGGTTGCCTTCCCAACATGGCAGTCGGCTTCCTCCGGAGGAGGGGGTGTCAGTCTGGAGGGTACGGAGGGAGGAATAGAACCCAAAAGGGAAGCCCCGGGCTCTCGTAATTTTTAACCTAATGTTGGAAGGGGCGTGCCATCACTTCTGCCATACTTGCTCACTAGAAATGATTCACTAAGTTCAGGTCGCATTCAAGGGGAGAGAATATAAAAAGAAATGTGGATGGGGCGCCTGGGTGGCGCAGTCGGTTAAGCGTCCGACTTCAGCCAGGTCACGATCTCGCGGTCCGTGAGTTCGAGCCCCGCGTCGGGCTCTGGGCTGACGGCTCAGAGCCTGGAGCCTATTTCCGATTCTGTGTCTCCCTCTCTCTCTGCCCCTCCCCCGTTCATGCTCTGTCTCTCTCTGTCCCAAAAATAAATAAACGTTGAAAAAAAAAAATTTAAAAAAAGAAATGTGGACATACCTTTACAACCACCACATTCTCTAGGATGCGAATTAGTTTGTTTTTAAATTACCTCCGTTTCCTCCCGAGTCGCCTCCTCATCTTTCACCTAGCTCTTTCTTGGTCCTGCTGCAGACTTTCCGCAAATACCTAGAAATTCAGATTTCGTTCGTTTAAATGGTAAAATGAGAACATGCGAAGGTTGGCTCGGTTTGCATGTGGAAGGATTTGGGACTGGCAGATTTTTAAGGTGAATAGTCAGGGAACTGGTTGGTCCCTAATCCCAAAATGACAAGGTCATTGTGCTGAGATACACTCCCCAAACTACCTGCCTTAGTTCTTCTGATACCAATAGTTCAAATATTTTAGGAAAGTCTCCGTTCAAATTGGTGCTTGGAACTAAACTCCCAGCCACCAACTTTACGGGAAGGGAAGGGGAGTGAAGAGGTTGACTCATCTGTGCACAGACTTCCAGCTAATCCTCATCTTGTCAGTCCCTCTGAGGCACCTATTTCCAGGTCTGGCCTCGTAGGGATGACAGTGCCAGGATTTTGCAAGGAGCCCATTTTCTCCCTTTTCCCAGGAGGTAAACTGCTCTGGAGCAGAGAGTCCTGAAAGTATTACTAACTAGCTTTGTAATCTCAGCGAGGAACTTTGCTACACTTGTCTCATTTACAAAATCAGAGGGATGGGGGCACCTGGACGGCTCAGTCGGTTGAGCCTCTGACTTCGGCTCAGGTCATGATCTCCTAGTTTGTGGGTTCGAGCCCCGCGTCGGGCTCTGTGCTGACAGCTCAGAGCCTGGAGCCTGCTTCGGATTCTGGGTCTCCCTCTCTCTCTCCCCCTCCTCCGCCCATGCTCTGTCACTCTCTCTCTCTCTCTCTCAAAGATAAACATTACAAAAATCAATTAAAAATTGATTTGCTTTAATTAAAAAATCAGAGGAATGAACCAATTGAACTTTAAGTTTCTGTACAATAATAGCAATGAAATTCAGCCAGGATTGGAAACTTCTCTGGAAGCTATGCTTCATGTATTTTGAAATATAAAAAAATCTAGTACCTGGTGAAAAATAAATAAAATGAACTCAAGCTGAGAATGTATAAGAAAGGTAAGAACAAGCTTCCAAAAATGGATGGGTCTGTATTTTTTTTTTTTCAGATACTGCAAGAAACTTTCCTATTCTTGTTGGTAGAACTCGGCGTGAGAAGCACTGAAACAAATGAAGAGTGTTTTCCCCAAAGAAACACAGTTTTTTGAGCATTTCAGTTATTTAGAAGGAGACTATGAAGCTGAGGGATGCCATCATTTTCTTTTAAGGGTATAACTTGGGCCTCTGGGCTTTACGAGATTCTGGGGAAAGGAGTTCTGGTTAACCTACACTGGTGATATTAAACACACCATTTTCTGACCATTTATACTTTGGATATACTCCTAGCACCTACTCTAATGCTTTAAATGGCTTTTCATTTGTAACTGTAAAGTTCGAGTTTGTCCTCTAAATTATGGGTAATGGAAAATCACCCAAATATTTATAATTTTGTTTTCTGGTTATGCGTCACATCAATCTTTTTTTTTTTTTTTTTTTTTTTTGAGAGAGGGTGAGTGCGCTCGCACGCGCACACACACGTGTGGGGTAGAGACAGAGAGAGAGGGAGAGAATCCCAAGCAGGCTCCACACTGTCAGTGCAGAGCCCAACGTGGGGCTCAAACTCACAAACAGTGAGACCGTGACCTGAGCTGAAATCAAGAGTCAGACGCTTAACTGACTGAGCCACCCAGGAGCCCCACACATTAATCATATTTTAAAGCAATATCAATATGATGATTTTGGTTAATGAATCTGAGAGTGAGAGAGATCTCAAGACCTACTCATTGGTACATACCAAGTTCAAGACTTGGGAAACGTATGGCTGTTTATGGGTAAACATTTATACCAGCCCCAGCAGTTATATTGTCCTGAATTGTGCACAGAGCCCCTTTAAGGATTATTCAGGACAAAAGAAGTCAGACAAAAACCAGACCAATTCTTGGGGCACAGACCTTTGTGTTCTCCTCCACCAGAAATGTATCAGAAAACCTCTGACTTGCAAAGGGCTTCAGAAGCGATATGTTACAATTACCTTGATCACAAAGTAGACGCTCATTCTTCAATATCGTTGCTTTAATAAATCCAGCCAATGAAGGTTCAGCTGTTTCTGAACACACTCTAATTGTTGGCAGATTATGACCTTTATGTAGATGAAACTTGCTCCCTTCTAATTTCCACCCAAAACTGGTTCCCCTTTTGCCCTTTGGCAACATAGTGTTAGTCTAGACTTTTTCCCACGCAACAATTCTGAAAGCACTACCGTATTCCCTGTGAAACTTTTCTTCTCTGGATTAAATAATCCCCATCCTTTCATCTAGTCTTATAAATCTTTGCTACCGCCCTCCTCTAACTGCTCTTGCTTACCCATAAGCTTCTTCGGAAGGGCAGATACTAAGTCAGCACTGGTTTTGTCCAGATCTTACTTTGGGGATCAAAGGAATGGCAGTACATAGTCCTTATTAGGCAATAATATGGCACGTATGGGAGCTTTAGAAGCCATCTGTTATTTCTGGTAGTAATATAAAGGATGTATCACTCCTTCCTTTCTTCCTAAGACATTTTACTGAGGGCCTACCCTGTGCAATAGGGATATAAGGATGAAAAAAAACAGCATCAGAGCTGAAGTCTATAGCCTCAAGTTCTCAATGTGGCAAAGAACACAACAGATTGGCAAGTAGAAGGAGCCCAGAACTCTCAAACTGTCTCCAAATTTTTATATTTTAGTAGTTAAGTACAGGCAGATTTTTGGAAGTTTGTTTTGTTTTATTTTTATTGAGGCACAGAGATCCAGGTATTAGAAGCCCAGACTGTGGTACAACAGAAGGAAACCTTAACTGAGAGTCAAATGATCTGGGTCTAGGTCCAGGCCCCGCCATCAACTGACTGTGTGATCTCCGACATATTACTTTACCTGTATGGACATCAGCTTTCCCACGTACAAATGTGAAAAAGAAGTAAACTTCATTACTTGTTTGAAGATAAGGACCCAGACCACATGAACTTTAGAAGTCCAGTCCAACTTTAAGACAGAAGTTTCTTGGGGTGCCCGGGTGGCTCAGTCAGTTGACCACCCAACTCCCGGTTCCTGCTCAGGTCATGATCGCACAATTCGTGGGGTTGAGCCCCCAGCTGGCCTCTGTGCTCATGCGCGGAGCCTACTTAGGATTCTCTCTCTCTCTCTCTCTCTCTCTCTCTCTCTCTCTCGATACAGGTTTCTTTTCTGTATCTTTTCTGCTCTGCCAACTGAAGCAGAGGCAGACTAGGTGACGACATTGATTCAGAAAGCACCTTCCCTAGAGAATATCCTCCCTCCCTCGCCTAAACGTCCTCTGAGAGGGACCCTTGTGGCTTTCAAGGACGTATTGGAGAGGCAGGTATAGAGAAGGATAAGAGGCTCCGGCAAGAGGGAGAGGAAGAAAGTAAGCTCCTGGCTGTTTAAAGTGTGCCGGAGGCTTAGACTATAGAAAAGAAGGAAAGAGGATTTCAAGCAGGCCTTGCAGAGTAACCAGCCTGCCTTATTAGGCGAATAAAGAAAGCAAGCATTTACGACTAAAGCCCTCTACTGGGGGGACACAAACATCAGCGCAAAGCTCACTGGGTTGGCGACAATTCCAATGGCAGATATAGCAAAATTCGGAGAGAGAAAAGTTCAACAAAACAAGCATAAAGGTAATACAGTAGTGCCCTCCCCCACCCCACCCCACCCCCCCGCCCAACACACACAAATCAGGAATTCCTGGGTAATATGTCCTTCCCTCTTCATGTAACTTGACCCTTAAGACCCAGCTTAAATTCACCTTCCATTCTGTGGTTTGTGCTGAGCAGCCCACACAGAATCTTCCACATTGCCTCTGTTGTCACTCAAGCTCCGCCATGGCCCTGGTCATCGTGTCTTGCAGTCATCTGCACATATGTCCGCTTTCCCCATTTGCTTGTGACTTTCTAAGGAAATGCTTCATTTCAGAATCCCCTGGATCTTGAACTGTGTAGGAGCTAAAGTAGGTTGTCAGTGAATGACTTTTAATTTGACCTCAGGGAAGGGTCAAATACCAGTTCTAACAATCTCTAAGAACTTTCCTTAAAGGGAAATTTGGATACGACTATAGGAGGAAGTTAATGACATTAACCGTAGCCAGGTTGAGTTTCATAGAACACCAGGAAGTTTGCGACCCTACTAGAGGGAGTTCTAGGCTGACACTTATCTCTGTCCTTGCTCTGTTCACCAGGGGTTTCACGTGAACCTCTGGAGGGTAACAGATTGACCCTCAAAGGGTGGAAATGTCAGAATCATCCCAGCACTGAACTGAGTGAAAGCATTTCACTCAGAAGTTTACACTGAATACAGGGACGTCTCTACCTTTACCACTGGAGCGCCCACTCACTTCCTCCCTTGTCTAAGAGGTTCAAGAAACCTAGGAAAAGCCCAGGAATTAGGAGGCAAGGAAAATTCAACCAGACACAGGATACATGCTTTTTGGTCGCAAAATGCTCTCTCTGCACAGCGCCTACCTTCCTAAGCACGACAACAACACACACACATGTACCCCTGTAACCGCTACAGAGCGTTCTGATGGTTTCATGAGGCCACGCAAAAACTGAAGATAGGAGCTCTTTCGTAATACTTTTCTAGTATCCTCCACGATGCCCACAGACCACTTCGGAGGCCATCTAGTTCATGCATTTTTTAGTGTGGTCCCAAATATGGTCATACTAAATTCACAGGTGCCAGGAATTCTCTGAAACTCTCTGCTCTCTTTTGTCCCTACCCCCCACCCCCCACATCCTGAGGAGGTCAGAGGGGAGGACGGAACTAGAGACTAGATTTAATTCAATCCAATAAACTCATACCTATCCATGATCTGGACGATCCCTTTAGGTAGTTGTCTCTCTGGCCAAATCTTGGGTTGAAAGCCCATTGCCGTGCTATGGACCCAACCCCAAATGGAATTTCAAGTGAGCAATGACTTTTAAGTTCCAGCAGGTATTAGCACTTCCCCAAAAGTCAAGCGACAATAAGGCAGTGAAATCTGTAGAGATAGACCTCTTTCAAAATATTTCAAAAATATGTTATATTTTTGTTATATTTCCATTCACTCATTCGCATGTACTAAGCACCTGTTGCATGACCCACCCCTCCCAGATTCAGACGACACATAAATACACAAGGTAGACAAGATCCTGCCCCCGAGAAGAGCACAGACAGTGACGAAGAGACAAGCAAACAGAAAAATTCGCTATAGTGCAAGAAGTCCCAGACAAGGATCGGCTCAAAGGATTTACTACTCAGAGAAAGCACGCGATAGATATATAGCATGTTTGATGTGGAAATGCCCTTAAAGATCCTCTGGTCTGGTGATTCTCAAAGCTGGCACCTCATCAGGATCATTCATCACTCAGGAATTGTAAACTCAGACATATTCCCTAGACTCCACCCCAGATACTGAATCAGAATATCTGGGGACCGGACCCAAAGATTTCACGTTTTATAACACTTCTCAGATGATCATGGCGCCAGTCCACAGTCTCGTGTTTGGGAATCACTGACCTGGTCTAGAGGTTTGCAAACTATTTTTAGATCCAGAAACTGTTTGCTAACTAAAAGAGAAGAAACGTTCCTACCACTCCTGATACCCAAAAGGAACGAGTCCACATGTGCCCCCAAAGACACGCACACGAATGTTCATAAGAACTCCGTGCATTCCCGCCACACACTATAAACAACCCAGATGCCCACAGCAGCGGAATGAATAAATAAACCATGATGTAGTCATACGATAAAATGCGGAACTACTACTTAGCAACGGAAAAGAATGAACTTCCTGTACAGGAAATGACTTGGATGAATCTCACAGACGTTATTGGAGCAAAAGAAGCCAGACACACAAATGAGTACCTGCTGATTTATTCCATTTATATGAAACTCCGAAATAGGCCTAACAAAGCTATGGTAATGCCAGTGGAAATAGTAGCTACCTTGGGGTTGGCGGGCAGGAAGCCTGGGGGAGAGGGGTGGTGGTACTGGAGCTTGACCGGGAAGAAGGCGTAAGGGAAACTGAAGAGATCAAAATGTGGGGCACCCGGGTGGCTCAGTAGGCTAAGCATCCAACTCTTGATTTCACCTGAAGTCACGGTCTCACACGTCGTGAGATCGATCACCGCGTCGAGCTTTGTGCTGACCGTGCGGAGCCTGCTTAGGATTCTGTCTCTCCCTCTCTCTGCCCCTCCCCTGCTCGCTCTCGCTCTCTCTCAAAATAAATAAATAAACATTAAAACAAGAGAGAGATAAAAATGTTCTGTGCCCTGAACTGGGTAGTAGAGGGGTGTGTTCATGTTGTAAAAATTCATTGAGCTGTACGCTTACGATTCGTGGACGTTACTGGATACGGCTTATGCCACAGTGAAAGTTTAAAACCCAGCAAGACACAATCACCTCCCAAGGCAGCGTGAGTGAGCACAGCAGAGACGACAGACATGCTCTGACTGAAACGCAATATATAAATCCAATTAGCCCTCCTCACTGTTCAGATGAAGGCATTGACTTCCAGAGAGGGGGTGTGCTTCAGAACCAGGGCAGGGCAGAATCAGGAGGGAAGATGTATCTGCCACAAGTAACTACATCAGAAATCCATTAGACATAAAATGAAAAAAAAAAAAAAAAAAAAAACGAAACAAAACACTGCGATTGTTGCTGTGACCCAAGACCAGGCAAGATGGAAGCAAAGAAGGCCAGGTCAGAACGCTCCCTTCGGAGCACCTGTTCGTTCCCTGGATCGAATCCCCTCCTCCATTCCATTTGCACTGTTGCAAAGCCACATTCGTTCAATTTCCGCTAATTGGGACGTAATGATGATTTAGATAGATGCTCAACTGAAGTTACCTATTACTCAGCAACTCTTTCTTCAAAGATTAGGCAAACGAGCGGTAGAAACACAATTAGAGCCAGTATGTTTGTGATACTCAAGAAAAAAAAAAAATAAGCAGGTTTCAAGTAACACCAAGCACATTAGAAATGCCTGACAAACCCGTCATCCTTCAAGTCCGGGTTCAAGTACTGCCTATTTCCTGTGGCTTTCACTGACACAGCGCGTGTTGCCGACAGCTGCCTTGCCCATATTCCCCAGCAATTGGATCCTCCCTCCATCTAAACATTCTCCTCCTCCTCATCTAATAATTTCTTAAATCCTTGGCCTCCTTTGCTAGCTTGTGAGCCCTGAGAAACCCTCGCTCTGGTCAGTGAACAGGGAGTATCAGATGTGACTAAAACAAAGGGCAAAAATGGGGGTCGGGGTATCTGGACATGAGCTCAAGATGAAAAGTTGAGGCTTGACTCTAAATCTGGGTCTAAACTTCCAGGTTTGCAAAAAAGAAAAAAAAAAAGAATCAGATATAGCAGAGTGGCAGAAAAGACCAAGTAGTTCCTTATGGTTCCAATATAGGGTAGAGGTGGAGCGGGGAGGAAGGAGGAAGGAGGAAGCAGGTAGTCTCAGGTAGTCAAGGGCCAGGACAGAAAGGATACTGTGCATCCCGTGAGGACTTTGTCAGCAGCAATGTGGGGACCCACTGAAGGCTTTTGAAGCCGGGACGCGAAATCGCCAGAGTTCTGGACGTTTTTGAGGAGGGCACCTTTTGGCACAAGCACTGGGTATTGTACGGAAACCAATTTGACAATAAAGTTCAAATTAAAAAATAAAAAAATCATGAATTCTAGTTACTTAACATATAGTGTAATATTGGTTTCAGGAGTCGAATTTAGTGAGTCATCACTTATATACGATACCCAGTGCTCATCCCGACAAGTGCCCTCCTCAATGCCCATCACCCATTTGGCCCACCCCCCCCCCCCACCATCCCGCCGTCAGCACAGAGCCCGACGCGGAGCTCGAACCCACGAACCGTGAGATAGGACCTGAGCCGAAGTCAGACGCTCAACCGACTGAATCACCCAGGCGCCCCACGATTTCATTCTTTTTGATAGCTGAGCAATATTCCATTGTTTATATATACTACATCTTTCTCCATTCATCAGTCGATGGACATTTGGACTCTTTCCATAGTTTGTTTATCGCTGATCATGCTGCTATAAACTTTGGGGTCCATGTGTCCCTTCAAATCGTTTTTTTTTTGTATCTTTTGTGTAAATACCTAGCAGTACAATTGCCAAATCATAGGGTAGTTCTATTTTTAACTCTGTGGAACCTCCCTACTGTTTTCCAGAGCGGCCGCCCCACTTTGCATTCCCACCAACAGCGCAAGAGGGTTCCCGTTCCTCCACATCCTCGCCAGCATCTGCAGTCTCCGGATTTGTTCATTGTGGCCACTCTGACCGACGTGAGGTGGTTTCGATTTGTATTTCCCTGATGAGGAGCCACGTTGGGCAAATCGTCAGATTTCTGTTTAAAAGCTTCCCTGTCACCAATTGTGAAATGAGGAGATGCAGTGTGGACACGAGTAGGCCAGTAGGGGTCGCTGGGGGTCTTCCTTAGGGTGCCAGGAGGGGTGATGGCAGCAGGAAGGCGCCTTCCAAGGGTATCTAGGAGGCGGAGCCACTAAGACCTTTCTGGCTGGCACCACAAGGATGGATGCTAACTTTTCAGCTGACACACGCACGGGCCAAGTGTGTGTTACATAAAAATGTTTACCTGATAAACCGGGAAGGGCATCTGGCTGGCTCGGAGTTCAAGCCCTACGGTGAGCGTAGAGGTTACTTTAAGAAAAAAATAAATTAAAGGGGCGCCTGGCTGGCTCAGTCGGAGGAACAGGCAACTCTTGGTCTTGGGGTTGTGAGTTCCAGCCCGACGTTGGGTGGAGAGGTTACTTAAAATGTCAAATCCCCCCCCCCCAAAAAAAAAAAAACAAAAATAAAAGTAAGTAAATAAATAAATGATGAACCCGAGGACTAGTGTCTGTCTTTGTTATTGGTTCTCTGTTTAGCTTCAACCCCGTCTGCCCGGGGACAGAGCCCTTCTCTGACCTTGACCCCCATGGCCGGAAGATCAGACCCTAAACTTCACACCCTCAAGTAAGAGCATATGCCAGACTCCACACGGTTTGGGTCTAGCCCTCCCGCGCTCCAGGCTGGATGCACACAGATGCCCACAAGAAGCTTCCAGGCTGTTGAGAGGTGGGGGGGGTAGATACATAAACCAGCAAGATACGGTGCAAGAGAAGGTACTTCTTATCCACACCTCCCTCCGTTGGTCTGCTCATCCATCCGTTCAACAAACATATCTGAGTGTCAATCTGCTAATTGCTGTTTTATATGTTGGGGGCAGACGTGCATAAAATAATGGCGTTCAGGCCCTGTGTCGAGAGGCTCTCGGTTCCCTGGTAAATGTGCTCTGGGATTCTTACTCCATCCAGAAGACCTGGATCTCTCAGGGGGAGCATTTTTACCTCAGATTTTTCTGCGAGAGAAACATCTATGCAATCTGTGTACTTTTCCAGTGCCTTTCCTCACATATGCTCTAAGGGCTCTGACTTGCCTTTGGAGTCCATAGACCCCTTCGCAGGTTTGCAGCATTTCCAAAAATCGGGAGACTCTCCAAAACCAAACTGGATTTCAGGACCTGTAGGCGGCATTGACGGGTACAGATTTGTGGTATCTAGAATAGGGTCCCTGTCAGGCCCATCGATTTCACTCATGTCACTAAACTATGAGGATACGACAAATTTTCCTGGTTCGCTCCACTCGACTCCAGAAACTCGGTCCTACTTTTACCTTAAAATTAAACTCAACTTAGAGGCTCCGTGGAGGGTGAGGAAGCACCAGAGAAACATCATGATCTACGAACACAAGCGAAGCATCTACTAGACCGTTACATCCCCCCTCAGTTCTGGCATAGACCATGGAGATTTCTAAGTTCCCCAAACTCAAGGTTGACTAGGACCATGGTAGGTACTCAAAAGACACCCACGAACCATGTCATCTTCTGAGAAGGTAAATCTTGTCTCGTTCACGTAGCGTCCGTGAGAAGTCAGCACACACACTGAATTGACACGGGGAGCCCATACAAGGAACATCTGACCAGACGCGAGGGTGGAAGATAGCCTGGACGAGCCAAGAAGAACGTTAGCTACCATTTATCTCGTGCTTCCCGCGTGCCAAGCACATTTTCTTAATTAACCCTCGCAACAGATCTGGCCCACTGGTGGTATCATCAGCATCAACATCATCACCATCACCACCATTTTATGCGTGAGGAATCTGAGGCCCGTTGAGGCACAATAACCTGCCCAAGTCCACACGCAGCTAAGCGGCAGAGCCATAATTTGAACCCAGGTCCGTTCGACTCCAGAAGCCCTTCACCACGACGATTCGCGGTCTCTTAACAAGAAAGCCTGTTTTTTATACTTCCAACGCCGACGTCAAGAAAATTCAAGAGTTCCACCAGCGAAATCCAGTCCGAAGGTAGTCATGGTGCGCGGTGGGGAGCCATGGCGCGACCAGCCCACAGGTGGGGATGTTCTGTCACTGACACAATGGCAGGGAGCCAAAGCACACGCTGAGAAGGGGAAAGCCAGTCTGACTGGTGAACGCGGTCCCGTGGCTTCTGACCTCGCCCTGCCCTTCCCAGCTCCTTTCGGCTGGGCCCACTTGTCCCCGGACCCGCAAGGTTAGCCCCGTTCGGCACCTGGGCCGGTGTCCGGGACGAAGGAAACACGGCTGTCTTGAGTTCACATGTGTTACTCCAATAATCAGTCCTTGCTGACATGAATGCTTGAGAAGACAGCACGGGTAAGGTAAATAGAAGGCATCTGAGTGGCTCAGCTGGTTAAGCGTCCGACTTCAGCTCAGGTCATGATCTCACAGCTCGTGGGTTCGAGCCCCACGTCGGGCTCCGTGCTGACCACTCGGAGCCTGAAGCCTGCTTCGGATTCTGTGTCTCCCTCTCCCTCTGCCCCTCCCCCACTTGCCCTCCGTGTCTCTCTCTTTCAAAAATAAATAGACATTAAAAAAATTGTTTTTTAAGTGGAAGAGAAAGGAAGAAGCAATCAGAGCGATCCAATACGAGGACTGAACTCTCCTTTGCTAGCTTTGAAGACAGAGGAAGGGCACCATGAGCCAAGGAAAGCAGGCAGCCTCTAGAAGCTGGAAAAGGCCGCCGGAGGGATTCTCCGCTAGAGCCTCCAGAAGGATCGTCGCCCTGCCAACGTTTTTACTTTTTAACTCAGTGATACTACTGATCTCCAGAACTGTAAGATAATAAATTTGTATTGTTTAAGCCACTTTGTAACACTGTGCTCCCGTAGCAATAGAAAACCAACACACCATCCTACTAGTCACCGACACCATGGCGAAGAAACTCCTAGTTAATTACGAAACCAGGTCAACTTCAAGTTTAGAGGCACATGTTCAGTGTGAGCCCACCATGGAAGAGGGCCAGTCCCGGCCCTTAGAGTTCAGAGCTGAAGCAGTGTAGAGGGACACAATCTATAGCCCCTCCAGACGCCATCAAGACAATATGGGTACTTCGGTCGGTTCGAAGTTTTTCGTAGATTTCAACGTAAGTCTATTCTCATCAAGCCAACGGGATGCTGTGTGGGGTTTCCAAGTTGAGCCTTTGGCTTCTGGGATCGGAGCTCTTCAGTTGACCCACAGTGAAGTGAGAGAGCAGGTTTCTATGCCTCACGACGGCACTTTACCAAGACAAGCGCGAAGACCAGAAAGTTCTGCATGTCAGCATCAGTGATGAGGAAGGTTCTGCTAAACACTGCACATTTCCATCCCAGTTATAGACACAGGAAATTAGGGAAGCTGAGAGAAGACTTCATTTAGAATACAAAGTTAAAGGGGAAAAAAGCAAAATAGAAAACGTGCCCAAAAAGATAGAAAATGAATTGAAACAAACAAGTCAATTTAAGACCCATTAGATCCTTGTTCGTATCGTTGCAGGATTTTGAAGTTGGTTGCATTAAAATATCCCTGAACTTTGAAGGATCTCAGGTTTCCAAAATAATTTATGTTGACATCAATCCTAATTTCTTCGCAGAGATTTCAACTCCCCAAAAAAGTTCTTTATCGGGGAGAGGAAAACCTCACTCTGAGGAGGCTGAGAACAGGGCTGCCGGGGAAATGGGCCTGAGCGGGGCTCTGTGACTCTACCGACTGACTCAACACGTGGCAGAAATGACACGCTTTGATTTCCGCAGGGAGAAGAGGACTTGACTTCTTCTGAAAGCCCTCCCTGCCGGCCGCCAACAGCACACCCAGAGAAGCCTTGTGGCGCCATCAGCTTGGAGCAGTGGGCAGAGGCGAGGACGTATTTTTTTTTTTTAGTTTATTTATTTTGAGACAGAGAGCACAAGCAAGGGAGGGGCAGAGAGAAGGAGAGACACAGAGTCGTTGGCCTTGTAGGTCAGCCCGCCGCTTCCCACCTCCTAGGACAGTCTCCCGCGGTCAGTGCCAAAGCCCACAAGCTCCAAATTCAGGGGACTTGAAGCGCGTCGGAGGCAGAAAAGGTCAAGTGCGAAGAACAGCTACACAAGCTAGAGCCGGAGAAATGTCACTGTCCGTAAACACTCCTTGTTTACCTAGCAATTGGGGATTGACTATAATGCCTTGGTTTTTGAGTTCAAGCTGGGGTGACCCAGCCCCTCGCTATGCGAAGCATGGCCCCTGGACCAGCCGCGTCATTCCCACCTGAGAGCCTGATGGAAAGGCCGAATCCCAGCCCCCGCTCCAGACCTGCTGCATCAGAACCTGCCTGTTAACAAGGTCCTCAGGTGATTCACGTGCACATTGGGGCAAAAGAAGAACTGAACGAGTCTATTCCTCTCTTGGTGTAGATGGGGAAACTGAGGCCCAAAGCCGGGAAGGCAACAGTTCAAGGCACCTAGGACAGTTTTTAACAGAGCCAGGATTACAACTCAGGTCTCATGGTTTCCAGTTTTATAAACCTCATCCTTTTCTTCTTGTTTTGTTTCCAAAGTTTTGAGTAGCATTTGATCATCTTAAAACAGAATTATTCTAAAATATCTCATCCATTACCTTACCTTCAGAAAAATCTGAAGTAAATGGAACTTTTCGTGATGATTCAGCGTCCCCATCGCTGTTTGACTCTGCACTGTTTTTTATTTTTATTCTTTTAACGTTTTGAAAGAGAGAGCGTACGAGAAGGGGAGGGGCAGAGAGAGAGGGGGACAGAGGAGCCCAAAGCGGGGCCCGAACTCACGAACCGTGAGATCATGACCTGAGCCAAAGTCGTATGCTCAACCGACTGAGCCGCCCAGGTGTCCCTCGGCACCGTTTTTTTAAATGTGTTTTTATTTTTTTTAGTTGATTTGTTTTGAGACAGAGAGCACGAGCAAGGGAGGGGCAGAGAGAAGGAGAGGCAGAATCCCAAGCAGGCTCCGTGCCATCAGCTCAGAGCCTGGTGCAAGGCTCGAACCCACAAACTGCAAGATCACGACCCGGGCTGAGATCGAGAGTGAGACATGTAACCAGCTGAGCCATCCGGGCGCCACTGCACTGTTTTTTCAAATTCTTCTGTCTCCTTATGACTACCAGCTACAGGACGTAGCTTACTATAGTGATAGGAGACTGGGCTTCGCAGTCCTACAGACCTGGGTTCAAATCTGGATTCTGCCGCTCCCAGGCCGTGCTGTCGTGGTTAAGTCATTTAACCTGTGTGAAACTTTGGTCACCTGTAGGATGGGGTAACACTACTCCTCCACAGGCCTGTTGTAAGGAGTCCTTAAAGTAGCACATGCACAGCCCTTCGCACGGGGCTTAACGTGGAAGGAAAAGTCATCGGACTTTGGCTCTCACGCCTGTACAGCTAACGCTGACTAGCAGCCCTGTGAAGGCTTAGGGGGAGCAGCACGCCCTGGGACAGTCATTGTCCCTAATGCTGTCCTTTTTTCTTTTTCCTTCCAGCCACTCAGCTTCCGCTCTGGATGAATGAGGTCGACAGATTGTCACCTTCATATGTCAGCAGTGGGAACCCCAGCAGAAATGGAACAAGGGGAGCCCCATTTCGATCTACCCGCCATGCACCTGAGTCAGTCGGAGCTTTTGTGTCCTGACCTGCACAGTAGCATCCACTCAGTCCGCCTCAGAGGGTGGAGGGCTGAAAACCAAAGGGTACATGATGAAGGCATATGTTGCTTTAAACGCCGGAATCTTCGAACGCTGGCACTGGGAAGGCTCCCTAGGAATGACCTAGTTCCACCTGCTCATCTCACAGATGAAGAAACTGAGGGGCACCTGGGTGGCTCAGTCGGTTGGGCGTCCGACTTGGGCTCAGGTCATGATCTCACGGTCTGTGGGTTCGAGCCCCGCAGCGGGCTCTGTGCCGACGGCTCTCAGAGCCTGGAGCCTGTTTCAGATTGTGTCTCCCTCAGTCTCTGCCCCTCCCCTGCTCACGCTCGCTCTCAAAAATAAATAAAAATTAAAGAAAGAAAGACACTGAGCCCAAGAGAATGAGTGTCACAAGTATCAGAGCCAGGGGCAAATAACAGTGAACGTGCTAAGAAATAGCTTACTGCTGGGGGGAGGTCTTATAAACCGATCTCATTAAATCCGCACAGTTTTCTTAGGTACTACTATTGCTCCCATTTCAGAAGTACGGAAATTGAGGCACAGAGAGCTTAAAAAACGCATCCAAGACAACACTGCCAGGAGGTGTAAGAGCCACGATTTCGGTCCAGGCCTGGCCTTTCCGCAGCCTAGGCCTCCGCATGGGGCCCGGCTCCCTGCCCGCGCTGGGCTCGGCGATCCAGAACTAACGGCGCGGGAAGGGGAGAGTCACGGCCGGCGGACGCGCGCTCTGCGAAGTCGCACCGCCCCTGTGATTCCGTTTGGGACCCCGCTCCCGACCTGCTGAGTCTCAAGGTTGGACTCAGGCTCGAGGTTGGAGCTCTGTTTCGGAGCTGCTTGTCCCAAACTTGGTCGAGCCTTAGAATTGTCGGCTCCTTCACATACTGCCTGAAGTACAAGTATCCGTTCCCAAGGCACCCGAGGGCCACAAGCTCCAGGGCTGCGATCAACGTCTTTGAACATGATTCCCTCGTCGCCTCGCCCGGGCTTGCCCACGGGAGCTGTGAACTCACGGCCCGCAGCTTCCCGCAATAACGCAGAGTATCACTAAGGGCCCGAGGATGAGCGTCCGTGGGACCCGGAGCAAGTCGCCTTGGCTCTCTGGGCCTCCGGTGCCCGACGCTGTGACCTCCCATCCCAGCCCAGTGGGGGCGGAGGGCTTATCTGGGCTACGATCGACCGACAGGCCTCACTCGGACACAGCACGGATCGTTCTGTGTTACCAGTGCTCCTTTCACTGTTCCTTCTCTGCCCGCCACCCCCAGAGATTCTCTAAGGTTACAGACCGTGTCGTATCCATTTCTGCATCCCTGGGGCCTAACGTGGTGCTCAGCGCGCGGCCGGTGACAAGAAATTTTCTTGAATTTTCCCGAATGATGTAGGAAAGAAGCCACTGGATTTCTCAAAAGCAGAACTGAATTTGTTGCGCTTATCTCTGGATATAAAAATCACACAGCGCTGCATAGGGAAAACCAGAAAATAAACACAGAGAGAGAAGTGGCCATGACAACAGGGGATCTGAGGTCTCAGGAAGAAGGAGCGAGGTTGGGACTTAAGACAGAACTGGACTCAGGGCGCCTGGCTGGCTCAGTTGATGGAGGATGCGACTGTTGATCTCAGGGCCGTGAGTTCAAGCCCCGCACGGGGTGTAGAGATTACTTTAAAAAATAAAACTTAAACAAAAATTGGAAAAAAAAAAACAACACACAAGACGGAGCTGGGATCGATCTGTCATGGAGAACAGCACTGACCCTTCCTCATCGTCATAATTTCTCTCAGTTCGTGTCTCTTCTTACTAAAATAGGGGTGGAAGACAGGGCATAACATGATGATACTTTCTGGAAGCTTCTGGTAAAGTAATTCCTGCATTATTAGGATTAGAATTCTGCTTTTGTGTCCATTACTATGCCGAGTACACAGAATCCCAAGATGAACGCGATTTACCTTCCTGATGGGTTCAGGGTCCATGGGAGGCATGATGATTTTGACAGAGAAATAGAATTCTAAGACTAACATAGTAACTGTTAGAGCAGAATGAAAACTGGAGGCACCTGGGTGACTCAGTCAGTTAAGCTTCTGACTCTTGTATTTCGGCTCAGGTCATGATCTCATGGTTTGTGGGATCGAGCCCTGCATTGGGCTCTGTCCTGACCAGAGTCTCTTTGGGATTTTCTCTCTCTCTCTCTCTCTCTCTCTCTCTCTCTCTCTCTCTGCCCCTTCCCCACTTGCTCTCTGACTCAAAATAAATGAATAAACTTTTTTTAAATTTTTAATGTTTATTTATATTTGAGAGAGACAGACAGACAGTGCTTGAGCAGGGGACGGGCACACAGAGAGACAGAGACACAGAATCTGAAGCAGGCTCTAGGCTCCGAGCTGTCAGCACAGAGCCCGACACGGGGCTCGAACTCACAAGCCGTGAGATCATGACCTGAGGCGAAGTCGGACGCTCAACCGACTGAGCCCCCCAGGCGCCCCAAGAATAGTTTCTTAAAATTGGGAAGCGATTGAGAAGTTATGAGGTATCTGGGTTAGCTAGGTTAGTTATGAGGTATCTGGGTTAGCTGGGTTAGCTAGAGGTATCTGGGTTAGTATAGACAAAAAAAGTTTAGTTTCATCAGTGAACTAGTTCAAATAACACCAGTTGAATCCCAACTGCAAACTGGTCACGTTAGCAGGTCATTTCCAATACAGTAAATATCAAATTCCTGATCCTCTGATGCAAAATGATCCAACCCTGACTCTTCTCTTCTAAGAAAGCAAACCTCCTTCCTGGAAGAAACACCTAGGAAATGTCTGGATCTACTCTCTTGAAGCCAAGTGTATTATTAGCTTTCCATTGCTCCCTAACAAATAATTAGACCTTACTGGCTTAAAACACAGTAAGCAAAACAGAAAACCCCAGATAAGGGTTGAACAAAACGGACGTTTGTCTCTCACAAAAAAGAAGTCTAGAAGCAGGAAGTCCAAGATTAGCACGGTATGTCCAAGAGCAATAGGGACCCAGTCCCCTACTGTCTTCTCTGTTCCACCACATTAGCTCTTGGGTTTCCATCTTCAAGTCATTTCGTGCCAGTAAGGCTGCTGACACTCCGGCCATTTGGACTACATTCCATGCAGCAGGAAGAAAGACTAGTCGGAAGGCAAAAAGGCTCACTTCTGTGTTGAGACAGCCCCCTTCAAAACTCTGTCTTGGGGTGCCTGGGTAGCTCAGTTGGCCCAATCGGCTCAGGTCATGATCTCACGGTCCGTGAGTTCGAGCCCCACGTCGGGCTCTGTACTGACAGCTCAGAGCCTGGAGCCTGCTTTAGATTCTCCGTCTCCCTTTCTCTCTCTGCCCCTCCCCTGCTCGTGTTCTGTCTCTCTCTCCAAAAAATAAACATTAAAAAACAATTTTCTTCAACAATGCTTTTATTATCTCACAATTTCCGTAGATCCGAAATCCAAAGGCAGTACATCCGGCCGTCTGCCTCAGGTCTCATCGGGCTGAAATCCAGGTGACAGCCAGAACTGAGGTCTCTTCAGAAAATCTACTGGGGAAAGTTGTCCCTCCAAGACCCTCCGTTGTTGGCAGAATTCATCTCCTTATTATTTAGAATTAAGGTCCCCAGATTTTTGCTGCCCGTCGGCCAGATGACTACTCATCCCGTGAAGGCCATCTGGAAAGAAAGTTTCTCTGACCTAAAGGAGGGTCTGGTCACTCATTTTTTTTTTAATTTTTTAATGCTTATTTATTTTTTCAGAGAGAGCGTGAGCCGGAGAGGGGCCGAGAGAGAGGGAGACACAGAATCCGAGGCGGGCTCCAGGCTCTGCGCTGTGGGCACAGAGCCCGACGCGGGGCTCGAACTCACAAACTGCGGGATCACGACCTGAGCCGAAGTCAGACGCTTCGCCGACTGAGCCGCTCGGGCGCCCCTGGTCACTCTTTTAAAGGCTTTTGCCTGATGAATTCAGCCGCTCAGGATAATCTCCTGTATGATACAGGCACGAAGAGCCGGAGGCAGGGGTCACTGGGGACACCTCAGGGTCAACCCACCACCCCAAGTTCTGCTCTCGGACCCGCTCAATAACTCCCAGAACAAACGCGTCGCGGATTCGAACAAAGCTAACTGGGTACGAACCCAGTAACCTTGTTTTGTTTCCGCACACGATTATCTCGATGAGTGTCCACTCATACCAATGTGTAAATCTCTAGTGTCTAACAAAACCCGTTGCTCAGTTAAACGGAAGGCAAGAGTAGACATTTGAGGTGATAAAAAGCTTCTCCTTCAGCCCCAGTCAGCCTCCGAGGTGGAGCCCCGGCTTCGCGTCACTGAAAGTCGCCCTCCAACCGCAAGGATGACAGGAACCACATAACAAAGGAAGCAGTGACCACAGTTAACCAAATGGGAAAAGTCACGAATGCAAAACGAGGGAGGGGTCTGGAGATCGCCATTCAAAGTCTTAGTGCTTTTTGAAGAGACGGAACTTCCCTTGTGCTTGAAAATACCTAGTAAGACCACACATGCACGGGGAGATCAAAGATAGACTTTTTATTTATTTGCCTATTTATTTATTTACTTTTTTAATGTTCGTTCATTTCTCAAAAAAATGTTTTTAATGCTTATTTTGTTTTTGACAGAGAGAGACAGAGTGCAAGCGGGGGAGGGGCAGAGAGAGGGGGAGAATCCGAAGCAGGCTCCAGGTTCTGAGCTGTCAGCACACAGCCCGACGCGGGGCTCGAACTCACCGACCGCGAGGTCATGACCTGAGCCAAAGTCTGACGCTTAACTGACTGAGCCACCCTGGTGTCCCAGTGTTTATTTATTTTTGACAGAGAGAGAGAGAAAGACAGAGCGCGGGAGGAGAAACAGACATGCTGGAAGCCGAGCTATCCCAGCCTGGGTGGCAGGCCCCGGGCCGTGGACGGATTGGTGACTGCGGGGCGGCCCACGGACAGGGAAGCTTCTTGTCCTCCCGCTTTTAGGTAATTCGGCCTTAAAACTACCTGGGGTATTGTCTGTTGGGGAATTGTTCTCGACAGGCCCTCCGGGAAAAGAACCGTTAGGGAAGAAAATAAGGTTCCGCAAGAAATTGAGCGGCCTTACGTTTAGACCTTGCCATCCCCTATGGAGACTCCTCTACTTACAGGAAGGATGGCCTCATGCAGTTGCCAGCAAAGGGGCCTGTAAAGGAGAGACATAGATTTGAAAGCCTCACTCTGGCAACTAAGGAGTGTATCTCTGGGCACAGGTGACTTCAACCCTAGGCCCACCCGGCCCCCCGGAGGCATTCCAGATGGTGACTGAACCTAGTCGGTTAAGCTACAGAATGGTTCACTGGTCCCTAGGTGCGTTGTCTCTCTGAGAATGTATGAGGCGTGGGTTTCTAAGGCTTTTTCGGCCCCTTCCTGGCACCTCGGACCGAGGCGAACACGTTGTTCTTCTGGCCTCATGTGGTCAGGAGGTCGTGTCCCTGTCGCTGTTCCACTAGAGGTGTTGAGAAACGGAGGGCCTTTCACGAGAACAGCAAAGCAAATGCTTTGTAGATTATAGATAAACGCAGATGCATAATGGAATGATGTAAGAAATTAATCAATAATCAAAGGGTATGCGGGAAAGTTTGGGGAAAATCGCCACGTTATTTCTTAAAGGTTGATGACACATAGGAACATTTTCAAAGGTAGGTAATGTTAGGAAAACACAGAGCTGGACTCCGGCACAGAGAGAGAGGGAGACGCAGAATCCGCAGCAGGCTCCAGGCTCCGTGCTGTCAGCGCAGAGCCCGACACGGGGCTCGAACCCACAAACCGCGAGATCATGACCTGAGCCGAAGTCGGACGCTCAACCGACTGAGCCACCCAGGCGCCCCAAAGACAGCTTTTTAGATATTGAGATTTTCCAGAGGAAGCTCCTCCGAAATTATTTATCTCAGGCATGGAGTCACTAGGAAAATTCTCATGTTACGCATACAGGAGAAGTATCACCCAAAACGGTGATGTAAATATAAAGCCATGAAACAAAACTGAGATTGTGCTTTAAAAGCAAGAATCCTGCTTCCGTTAAAAAATATGCCTCGGGGACGCCTGGCTGGCTCAGTGGGAGGAGGATGTGACTCTTGATCTCCAGATCTGGGTTGTGAGTTCCAGCCCCACAGTGGGTGTAGATGATGAAGTTTTAGGGTGATGGGGGGATGGTGGGAGGTCCGGAGCCGATGGCCAAGAAAGAATTCTTGAAGACGTCTTTGTTGCAATAAGGTGATTTTATTAAAGCGGGGGGACAGGACCCGTGGGCAGGAAGAGCTGCACTGCGGTGGTGACGGGTAACTCGTTATATACCCTCGGGTGGGGAAGGGGTCAGGGATAGAGTACGTCTTTAAGGAATTCTGGAAGCCAGGTTTCCAGGACCTGGAGGGGCTAGCTGTTGCTAGGAAAACGCCATTTATTATCATTTAATAAAACCTTAATGGGGTGCCTGGGTGGCTCAGTCGGTTGAGCGTCCGACTTCAGCTCGGGTCATGATCTCACAGTCCATGGGTTCGAGCCCCACATCGGGCTCTGTGCTGACAGCTCAGAGCCTGGAGCCTGCTTCGGATTCTGTGTCTCCCTCTCTCTCTGCCCCCTCCCCTGCTCATGCTCTGTCTCTCTCTGTCTCAAAAATAAATAAAAACATTAAAAAAATTTTTTTAAAAAAACCTTAGTCATGAGACCCTTCAGATGTATATCAGGGGCCATACGCTTGGGGGTATGATTGCCTGCACATATCTTGGGGCAGTGGAGATAAAGGAAGGAGAGTTACAGAGTCCCCAAGGTTGGGATAATGTTGTGCTAAGGTTCTCTTTTGCCCCCAGCAAAGTGTCATCCCTGAGGCAGCTGAGCTCCTAGAGGGAGGTCACTTTGCCTGTCTCAAGGAGTTGTCCATGGGCTGTAGGCAGTAAGGGTATTTAATTTTTCATTTGCCTTACTTTCTCACATCACCATGGCAAGCACTTAAACCCCTTTCCTTTGTTCTGGGGTAGCCAGGAGTGTCTGAAGAACATCACACATATTCCACTGGGGGTGGGGGGGGGGGATGCCAGCCTATATTTTGCCCTCAGCTTGACCCATCCTCCCTCATCATAGAGATTACTTAAATAAATAAATAAAAATTTAAAAATGACTCCCGAGGCAAGGGAAACAGATGCAAAAGTAAACTATTGGGACTATATCAAAATAAAAAGCTTCTGCATGGCGATGGAAATAATCAACAAAACTAAAAGGCAACCTACAGAATGGGAGAAGGTATTTGCAAATGACACATTTGATGAAGGCTTAGTATCCAAAACACATAAGGAACTTATACAATGCGACACCAAAAAAACAAATATTACAATTACAAAATGGGCAGACGACAAGAACAGACATGTCTCCAAAGAAGACATCCAGATGGCCAAGAGATACATGAAAAGATACTCAACATCATTGATCATCAGGGAAATGCAAATCAGAACTACGGTGAGAGATCACCTCACACCTGTCAGAATGGCTAAAATCAACAACACAAGGAACAAGAGGTGTTGATGAGGATGTGGGGGAAAGGAACGCTCTTGCACGGTTGATGGGAATGCAAACTGGGGCGGCCACTGTGGAAAACAGTATGGACCTTCCTCAAAAGGTTAAAAAAGAGAACCACAATATGACCCAGTAATTCCACTACTAAGTATTTAGCCAAAGAACGTGACGACACTCATTTAAAAGGATATATGCACCCCTCTATTTATTGCAGCATTAATAACAGTAGCCAAGTTTTCAAAGCATCCCAAGTGTCTATCAGTAAATGAATATGGATAAACAAGATGTGGTATGTATTTCACATACACATACACACACATACACACACATGCACACACGCGGGAATATTATTCAGCCATAAATAAGAATGAAATCTTGCCATTAACAACATTGATGGATCAAGAGAGTATAATGCTAAGCGAAGTAAGCCAGTCAGAGAAAGACAAATACCATATGATCTCACTCATATGTGGAATTTAAGAAACAAAACAAACGAGGGGCGCCTGGGTGGCTCAGCTGGTCAAGCGTCCAACTTCGGCTCAGGTCATGATCTCTCGGCTCGTGAGTTCGAGCCCCACATCAGGCTTGCTGCTCTCAGCACGGAGCCTGCTTCAGATCCCCTGTCACCCCCTCTCCCTGCCCCTCCGCCGCTCGTGCTCTCTCTCCCTTTCTCAAAATAAACATTAAAAAAAAAAAAAGAAACAAAACAAACGAGCAAAGAAAAAAAAGAGAGAGAGAGAAACCAAAAAACAAACTCTTAACAACTGAGAACAAATTGGTACCTACCAGAGGGTAGATGGGTGGGTGATGGGTAAGATAGCTGAAGGAGATTAAAAGCACACTTATGGTGATGAGCACCGAGTAATGTATAAAATTGTTGAATCACGATATTGTACACCTGGACCTAACATAACACTGTACGTTAACGATACTGGAATTAAAAATAGACAGTATGAAACAGGTCAAAACCGTTTTAAAAGGTTTTTTTTTTAACCTTTATGTATTTATTTTGAGAGTGCGCACGTGCACGAGCAGGGGAGTGACGAGACAGAGGGGGACAGAGAATCCCAAGCAGGCTCTGCCCTGTCACCACAGAGCCCGAGGCGGGGCCCGATCTCCAGAACGGTGAGATCATGACCCGACCGGAAATCAAGAGTCAGCTGCTCAACCAACTGAACCACCCAGGTGCCCAGGTCAGGTCAAACTCTTTTTGAATGGCATCACAAATTCCTCTAAGTACCTATACACAGCCTCAGAATCGTCTCGTTTCCATCGCACGACTGATTTACTGTCAAAGGCACACGCGCTTGAGAAGGAAGATGTTCCATACCGTGCCTTGGGCTGTATCTTCCCGCCAACCAATGACAATTCTAGAGAAGTGGCCTAAGACCTTTGTCTACAAATAAAAAGGATATAGCGTGCCTGGCAGAGGACCTGACACATGGTACAGACTGAATAAATATTCTTTGAGTGAAGGGAGGGAGGAAAGAAGGAAGGGAGGGAGGGAGGGAGGGATTCTAAAGTCAGACGAACCTAAGTTCCAATTCTGTTCTGCACCTCACACACTCTGACACCTGAGCCAAATTATTTAACCTCTGGGTCTTCATTTCCACACCTATAACCCCATGCCTATAAATTGCAAATAGCAAGAACTCCCTCGCGCTGTGAGTGTGAACTGCAGAAACAGACCCCTGGGTTTTATTCCCAGCTCTCACACACACTCACAGCTCCTCCTGGGTTCTCCGCGTTGACCGCAGAACCCGCCTCGTAGGCTTGGTGCACAAGTGACACGGGACACTACTTACCAAGGTGTCAGGGCAGGGCCTGCCCAGCTCGTGTTCCCAGCATGTTACTGGCGTTGCCCTGGCTAAACCCTGCTAATGACTCCAAGTAACATTAGCAGGCTGGTGTGGTGGCTGTTCAAGAAATGCCGTCTTGGGGCGCCCGGGTGGCTCAGTCAGTTGAGCGTCCGACTTCGACGCAGGTCATGATCTCACGGTTCGTGGGTTCGAGCCCCGCGTCGGGCTCTGTGCTGATCGCTCGGAGCCTGGAGCCTGCTGCAGATTCTGTGTCTCCCTCTCCATCCGCCCCTCCCCTACTCATGCTGTCTCTCTCTCTCTCTCTCTCAAAAATAAACATTAAAAAAAAAAAAAAAAAAGAAACGCCATCTACCTTCCCAGTCTGGTAGTGGTACTCTCTCCTTATCTACTGAGTAGAGAAACTCTCCCCCACTTCCTCTTCAAACTGGACACCACAAATGATCACTGGTTAGATGGGGTACCCCAAATTACTGCTGTTCAAGTTCCTTTTTTTTTAAGTCATGAAACCATTTCCTCAAAGGTAAGTCTATGAAGAAGATATATAAGATCAACACATAAAAGCGGCTGCTTGGTTCGAAGCTGGGAGGTGGCACAGGCCCCTGGCCTCTACCTTAACCCTCCCCCTCCCCTACTTCATCCCTCTCTCCTTCTCCTCTCTCCTTCCCTTTCTCTCCCCCCACCCTTTCACTTTCTCTGTCTCTCTCTCTCTCACGTGCACACGCACACGCACACACAGGCACACATGTGCACACACACACAGACACACTGCCCCTCTGAGGAAACTCCAGGGTTCTGAGCAGCATGATTTTGATAATCCCAACATTAGTCGTTCTTTAACATGGCAGATTGTCAGAATTGTATACGGATAGCTGGGACATGGGACCACCACAAACAGCCATTCAGTAGGTCTGGCCTACTCTAGTGACGTCCCCTACGACCGTCAACATCCAAAGTAGGGGCTGAGCTGCCGGAGTCCACCAGGAAACTGCGATAGCTCCCCCTGTACAAGGAAGGTACCAAGACTAATGGAGATGCCGCCAACAACATTCGCCACTCTTTTCCCTACTGGCAGAGTCCTGATTCTGTTCAAATGCCCGTTCCTCCCCTATGGGATTCGGGAGACAGAAGACCCCTCATCCGTCCCCAGAAGAAAATCCTAATTGTTCTAAACCATAACCATGGTCCGTTCTTCTTGCTAGGAATCAGATCTGGACCGAAGATGTGAAATAATTCTGCCAATGCGGAGAAATGGGCTGAGGAATTTCTGGGAAAGGTCCTTCTACTACTAAGAGAAAAACTGAGCAAAAGACAGTTCCTCTTCCTCCACTGAACTCAGCCTGGATACGCAGCTACGTGACGGCAGCCATCTGGTGACTGTGAGGTGCGCTTACCTAAGGCAAAGCCACAGCACTGAGACGGCGGACTGAAGGATGGAAAGGCCCAGTGCCCTCGAGAATATCACAGAACTTTCAGATTAGCAGGGAGCTTCTTTTCCTCGAGATTTCTTCTTGCGTAGGCTAACTATTCTTTTTATTGTTTAGGCTACCGTCTCTCAAAGAGTATCACCATCATCATGTTAGAAATGTGAATTCTTGGGCCCCAACCCAAAACCACTGACCCTGAAACCCTTGGGGTTTGAGGCCAGCTTTCTGCATTTTAACAAGCCCTCGGGGAGCGTTGATGGATACTCAGGTCTGAGGACCACTGAGCACCAAGCCATTTTGAGTTGGTTTCTCTTTTTATTTTTTCCTTTTTTTTTTCCTATACATTCCTAGTGCTCATCACAATAAGTGTATTATTTTTTTATTTTATTCTTAAGTCATCTCTACACCCAACGTGGGGCTCAAACTCAACCCCAACATCAAGAGTCGCACGCTCTACGGACTGAGGCAGCCAGGTACCCTTTCACTCATTTTACTCATACTCCCCCCCGCCCACCCACCCCTGGAAATCACCAGTTTGTACTCTATAGTTAAGAGTCTGGCTTTTGGTTTGTCTTTTTCTTTGATCCTTTTATTTCTTAAATTCCACATTTGAATAAAATCATGTGGTATTTGTCTTTCTCTGACTTATTTCACTTATCATTACACCTTTGGATCCATTCATGTTGCAAATGATAAGATTTCATTCTTGTTTATTGTTGAGTAATATTCACATTAACAAGAGAAAGAATAAAAACATGATCATTTCAATAGATGCAGAAAAAGCATCTGACAAAGTACAACATTCATTCATGATAAAAAAAAAAAACTCTCAGAATAGGTTTAGAGGGAATATACTTCAACATAATAAAGGCCATATATGGAAAACCCATAGCTAACATCACACTCAATGGTGAAAAATTGAGAACTTCTCCTCTAAGACCAGGAACAAAACAAGAATGTCCACTCTCACCACTATACTACTGAAAGTCCTAGCCACAGCCATCAGAAAAGAAAAGAAATAAGTCATCCATATTGGTAAGGAAGAAGTAAAACTGTCAGTATTCACAGATGACATGATACTATATATAGAATACCCTCAAGACTCTAGCAAAAAACACTAAAACTGATCAATGAATTCTGTAAGGTCACAAGACACAATATCAATATACAGAAATCTGTTGCCTTTCTTTTTTATTATTATTTTTTAATTTATTTATTTTGAGAGAGAGAGAGAGCAGGGGAGGGGCAGAGAAAGAGAGAGAGAGAGAGAGAGAGAGAGAGAGAATCCCAAGCAGGCTCCACACTGTCAGCACAGACCCTGTAGTGGGGCTCAGACCCATGAACCATGGAATCATGACCTGAGCCAAAACCACGAGTCAGACGCTTAACCAATTGAGTCACCCAGGTGCCCCAGAAATCGGTTTCATTCCTATACACCAATAATGAAGCAGCAGAAAGAGAAATCAAGGAATCGATCCCATTTACAATTGCACCAAAAACCGTAAGATACCTAGGAATAAACCTAACCAAAGAGGTAAAAGATTTGTACACTGAAAACTATAGAAAGCTTATGCAAGAAATTGAAGAAGACACAAAGAAATGGAAAAGCAATCCATGCTCATGGATTAGAAGAACAAATATTGTTAAAATGTCGATACTACCCAAAGCAATCTACACATCGAATGCAATTCCTATCAAAATAGCACCATCATTCTTCTCAGAGCTAGAACAAACAATTCTAAAATCTGTATAGAACCACAAAAGACCCCAAATAGCCAAAGCAATCTTGAAAAAGAAGATTTGGGGGCGCCTGGGTGGCGCAGTCGGTTAAGCGTCCGACTTCAGCCAGGTCACGATCTTGCGGTGCGTGAGTTCGAGCCCCGCGTCAGGCTCTGGGCTGATGGCTCGGAGCCTGGAGCCTGTTTCCGATTCTGTGTCTCCCTCTCTCTCTGCCCCTCCCCCGTTCATGCTCTGTCTCTCTCTGTCCCAAAAATAAATAAACGTTAAAAAAAAAAAATTTAAAAAAAAAAAAAAAAGAAAAAGAAGATTTGGCTTTTCTTTTACTTATAGTCCAGAATCTTAACTGATACGAAAATCTCTACAAAATTTCAGTCTATGATTATTCTTTTAATTTTATTATGTTTATTTTATTTTTGAGAGAGAGACAGAGCACAAGCAGGGGAGGGGCAGAGAGAGAGAGAGGGAGACACAGAATCCGAGGCAGGCTCCAGGCTCTGAGCTGTCCGCACAGAGCCCGATGCAGGACTCGAACTCAAGAACTGTGAGATCGTGACCTGAGCCGAAGTCGGACACCCGACCAACCGAGCCACCCCGGCGCCCCTATCCTTTTTTTAATTCTTTTAATTGTTATGCACTCGTTGATGGTACCCCCTCTGCCTAGGGCTTAGATCTGCTTTCATAGGCCTCCTCTCCCACGCTACTCTCCCTTCTCTGGACTTCTCACGGGCCTCCTTCAGGGTGGGGGCCCCCACTCGCAATCCCTCCTGAACGGAAACTTCTCAGAGGCCTGCGCCGTCCCTCCGAAATGGCTCGACGTGAAAACCTTTACTACACACACGTCCGATTTTGAGTCTCAGTCACAACAACTCTTTTTTTTATAGCAACCCTTTCACACGAGTGTGTCACCCTATGTGTCACTTGAGAAAAACCCTGAGGTTCTGAAAAGATAGGACATTTTCAAATCTCAGTCCGTTAACAAGGTACAGAGCCTGGGTCCGGGCTTACATCTTCTGGACTCCAATGACTGTTGTTTCGCGGGCATCTGTGCCATGACTGGGAAGGGCTCCCTGCATAGCATTGGGGCCATTTCTGTCGTCGGGAATGTAGAGCAGTCCAAAGTGACAAAGGGGTCCAGGACCTGCCTGCCACCCAATCACCTAGGATGCCATTCAGGAACATCTCCAGCATTAGGCATGCTTTTAAACAAAGTTACTGCAGTCAGAGACTCCTCTCTGCGGTCTAGAAGTAAAGGTGGTTGAACTGATCAACCAAGAGGCTAACAGCACAGACCTCTTAGAGGTTCTGGCAATTTAATACGTTTAAAGACTATGAAATGCAGGGATGCCTGGCTGCCTCAGTCAGTTAGGGCATGCGACTCTTCATCTCGGGGTTGTGAGTTCGAGACCCATGTTGGTCGTAGAAGTTAGTTTTTTAAAAAAGACTATGAAGTATCTACAACTCTGAAGCCACAAACAGGTGTTATGCACAGTATCCACTTCGACTCCGATTGGGACCTACAGGAGGAAGTCACTCGTTGAATAACTCACTCCACATCTTGGGGACGAACTCTTCATTCTTTGAAATATGGCCCTAACTTCCTTTGAAACAAAAATAAGGCAATTGAGACTCAGTTAAAGGAGGATGCCCTGTGACAGCTGCCTTTTCTCTCTTTCTCCACCCTCCCGGCATCATGCACATTTAACAGAGAGGCAGCAAATCAGAAGACTTGGCATCAGAAGACTCTGGATGGATTTCCAGCCCTGCCACTTACAGTCACTAGTAGGACCTCTAGGACAGCTCACTTAACCTCACTGGGCCTCGGTCTTCTCATCTGGAGGATGGGGATTATAATCCCACTACCACCCTCATAGATCTTTTATTTGGGAGAGTACCAAAAGAGATAATACATCTACAAATACCTAACCAGTGGTGATGCAGTGGGTTGGCATTAACCATTAATAATAATAAGTTTCTGGGGGTGCCTGGGTAGCTCAGTCGGTTGAGTGTCCAACTCTTGATTTGAGCCCAGGGTCATGAGCCGGAGCCCCATGGAGCCTGCTTGAGATTCTCTTTCGCTGTCTCCCTCTGCCCCCCTCTCTCTCCCACCCCTTTCTCCCGCTCGTGCTCTCACTCTCTCTAATAAAAAAAAAACAAGTTTGTGTATGTTGAGTGTTCACTCCTTGCCAGACACTGTGTTTACATGCGTTATTCCTCCTCACAATAATCCGACGATGACTATTTTATTATCTTTTCCGTCTCACAGATGAAGAAATAGACTCAGGTTAAATAGTACCTTCCTGAAGCACGTGACAGACAACGCCAGTTCAACACCAAGACTGCCTGATTCCAAAGATAAGTACGTGAGTAGTATTATTGTGCCCATTGTACAGATGAGAAAAGCCAAAAGCTTAAAGGCAGGTGATGTAACCTGCCAAAAAGTCACTTTGTGAACACCTGGGTTTCAAGTATCGATCTATATCTAGCTCCTTGTTCCTATTTTCACAAACACGGCACTAGTCTTAGCAACACCTGGGGATTCTTTACATCGAAGTTTTGTTGTGAAGTTTTGCTTAAAGATAGAGGGAACAAAGGGTGTGGTGGTATCTACCTAAAGTATAAAATGCATGGGGCACCTGGGTGGCTCGGTCGGTTAAGCATCCGGCTTGCACTCGGGTCACGGTCTCATGGTTTGTGAGTTTGAGCCCCACATCGGGCTTGCTGTTGTCAGCGCAGTGCCCGCTTTGGGTCCTCTGTCCCCATCTCTTTCTGCTTCTTGCCCGCTGGTGCTCTCTCTCTCAAAAATAAATAAACGTTAAAAAAACTTTTAAAACTTTTTAAAAAAAATAGGGGCGCCTGCGTGGCTCCGGTCATGATCTCGCAGTTCCCGGGTTCGAGCCCTGCATCGGGCTCCATGCAGACAGCTCGGAGCCTGGAGCCTGCTTCAGATTCTGTGTCTCCCTCTCTCTGCCCCTTCCCTGCTCGTGCTTTATCTCTCTCTGTCTCTCAAAAAGGAATAAACGTTAAAAAAAAAATTTTTTTTTAATTAAAAAAAAATAAAGTATAAAATGCAAGTGGGGGGTGCCTGGGCGACTCAGTCAGTTGAGTGTCCAACTCTTGATTTCGGCTCAGGTCATGATCTCCTAGTTCATGAGGTCACACCTCACGTCAGGCTCCGCGCTGACACTGTGGAGCCTGCTGGGAACTCTCTCTCGCTCTTTGTCTCTCTGCCCCTACCCCCCTTTCAAATTAAGTAAATAAAGTTTGAAAAAAATTAAAACAATAATAAAAGAAACGAAATGCAAGTGGCCAACCTAGCTAGAAAATATAGGCTTATTGACTTTTTCACAGATTGAAATATTCTTTTCCAGTACATAGAAGGCTGGTGCCTGCTGTCCCAAAAGGTCCGGACTATGGATTGTTAGATGAGTGTCCTGCTTTCTTCCATATGTGTTATACTCGGGAGCCGTCCCTTACTTGAAACCAGTGAGCACCTGTTCCCACACTGTTCGCCGGGTAAGCATTCCCGGCATCGCCATGTACCGAGACGTTTCATTCACGTAAACAGTATTTGTCCATTTGATTTGCCGGCTGGCGCGCAGCGCTGGAGACTCCTCCTCCTTCCCGCTGCTCTGGGGACGAGACCACAGACCGAGCCCTCCCTTCTTGCTCATCCGCCAAGTTCGGGCCCCTCCGTAGCCGCTGGTCACAGCGCCCTCCCAGTTATCTTGTCTGCTCCTTCACCTGTTTTTCACTCCAGCCCCCCAGGAAGGCCACTCCTCTTTAACGCAAGGGTCAGACCGTGTCCCCACGGCCCCTCCCACAGCAAGGTGTCCCACAACAGGCTGGCTGACTCACACCCGCGCCCGGCGGTGGCCCGTGGGGACCGCAAACCCTTTCTATGCCACTGCCGCTATGCTGACGAGCCGCTTGTGGGTGGTAGACGCTCGCTCATTTCTGGATTGGGTCACTCATGGTCCTGTAGGGAAACAGGTCAGTAGGGAAGGCTGGCACGCTGCCAGAAAGGACACAAACATAGAGACCCCGATGTGAGGAGAAGCAGAGACGAACAGAGAGGAAATGAGGACAGGAACGCCGGGTCGTGATCCCAGGGCTGTAGGATCAAGCCCTCGTCAGGCTGTGTGCTGAGTGTGGAGTCCGCTTAAGCTTCTCTCTCTCTCTCTCTCTCTCTCTCTCTCTCTCTCGGCACCTGGGTGGCTCAGTCGGTTAAGCATCTGACTTTGGCTCAGGTCATGATCTCACGGTTCATGAGTTCGAGCCCCGCATCCGGCTCTGCACGAACAGCGCAGAGCCTCCCGGGGATTCTCTCGGTCTCCGCCCCTCCTTCACTTTCTCTCCCTCTCTCCCCCTCTGCCCCCCCCCCCCAAAACACTTTCTGGAACCAGACAGGTCTGAATGCAAAGCCTTAGTTTTCTACTAACCCAGAGACTCTGGGCAAGTCCCTTCCCGCGGTTTCCACCTTCGCCAAGTGGAGACGGCCCTACTCCCCAAAGTTAACTCGAGGGAATAGAGGAGATGAAAGGGACACGAAAGTCCCGGCACATAGGACGGGATCCACACTTGGTTGTTCACGTTCCTTTCTTTCCTTCCTGTGAGCGGCAGAGCCAGGGCGGGGCGAGAGAGGACGAAGCCTCCCGCAGGGGGAGGACAGCCAGGGGAGGACAGCCAGAGGAGGCCGACCGACCGCTGCACGGCCCTGCCCGGAAGCTGCCCTCTCGGGCCTCGGCTCCCTCACCCGCCCGGCAAACCCCGGACTCGTGCTCCGCGGCCGGTGTTTCAGCGCGGACCTGCACGTAGGTTTTTCATACGGCAACCGACACTTGCAAATTCTTGTCTCTGCCGTACTTGAGGGTGCTCGCAACGTTCTCTGCAGAGCAGGAGAAGCTCTGTCAGTGCACGCGTGCTGGAGACCAGGATCGGGGAGGAATAGGAAGGAAGAGAAGGCAAAGAGGGTTAAAAAGAATCCCAGAGGGGCGCCTGGATGGCTCAGTCAGTCAAGCGTCCGACTTCAGTCCAGGTCGTGATCTCACGGTTCGTGGGTTCGAGCCCCACATTGGGCTCTCTGCCGTCCACACAGAGCCTGCTTCAGATCCTCTGTCCTCCTCTCTCTCTCCGCCCCTCCCCTGCTCATTCTCTCTTGCTCTCAAAATATGGCTTAAAATCATGCAGATTTGTTTAGGGTACATTTCTGCCCCGGTGAATCTGACAAGAAGAGGTTCTTTCATTTATGATGTGCCACTGGTGAGCCTGACAACTGTGTATTGTAGAAAGAGAAGTCTCAAGAGGCAAACTCATAGCTCAGAAGACGACGAGTCATCCGACATATTTAAAAGGGGATTTGAAACAGACCAACCCACCCATTAACATGGTTAGGATTAGTGACAGAGCATGATTCAATTTACAAATGAAACTTTCCTTTCTTTTTTCCTCTTTGTTCAAACTGAGGTATCTGCCACGAAAGCATTCAAATTAAGACACAAGGAATTTGGGTAGCCGTGTGTGCCCATGAGGTCATACGAAACTCATTATGTCTGTGTCTGGGGAAATCATGTATCTTTCGGCATTAATAAAATTAAAACACTTACGGCTTTATGATAAATCATTTAATCAGGCTATAGTTGCAAAAACTTACGTTTTAATTGTACTATTAAAGGCACCTTTTAATTGATGTGCCTGCTTAAAGTGAACAATGCTAGTGACAGAGCTCTAGAAACAATTAAGATAATCCTGTCGAAATGAATAGAAATGGCATATTCTTAGCCCAAAATGCCTGCTGGAATCCAGGGTTCTCTTCTCTTGTTTTCCTTTCCCTATTCTTCTCAAAGGTCAGCTAAGCTGTGCGGAGGAAGAGATCGAAGGTACGGGTCAAATTCGGGGGTGAGGATGTGCGACTCCCCCACCTTCTCCGTTAGAGCTAAAAGGTGACCTAACTCTCTAGGAAGAAAAGACTGTCATAATTAAGCCAGGGATATTCTCTCAAGGATAAAGCTCCATAGATTTTCAATTCAAGCTCCGGAAGGCCACCCAGTTCCAGCACAAGAGTGGCACCGTTTGACATGAGTAGCGTCCTTCTGCAAGCGCTACAACATTTATGGTTCTTTTATTCTCCGAAGTGTTTTTAGAGGACGGGTGTGTTCGGCAGGACACGCATTCCGTGTCCTTAATTAAGCACTTACTATCTATCAGGAAATGAGCTAAGGGCTATGCTTATATTACCTCCTAAAACCTTTAAAGCAGTCCTGTAGGAAGGTGGGGCAGAGCCCGTGGACTGCCTGTCAAATGTCCATTCTTCCTTGTTGCTTCATAAACAGAAATAAGATTTTATTGGGGGCAGCACTGTCACCAACTAAACGCGTTTCCTGGCTTCCCCTGCAGCTATGCGTGGCCATGCTAAGTTCCGGTCAATTACACGTAACTGGAAGTATTAGGATTATGTCAGACTTCAAGACAGACTTTTTTTAGTGTTTATTTATTTTTGAGACAGACAGAGACGGAGCGCAAGCAGGGGAGGGGCAGAGAGAGAGGGAGACACAGAATCCGAAGCAGGCTCCAAGCTCGGAGCCTGACACGGGGCTCGAACTCACAAACCATGAGATGATGACCTCAGCCGATTGGACACTTAACCAACTGAGCTACCCAGGCACCCCAAGACAGAGTTTTGAAGGGGGCTGTCTCAACACAGAAGTGAGCCTTTTTGCCTTCCGACTAGTCTTTCTTCCTGCTGCATGGAATGCAGTCCAAATGGCTGGAGTGTCAGCAGCTTCATTGGACCATAAAATGAGCTAATGTGGTGGAACAGAGAAGACACTAGGGGACTGGGTCCCTATTGCTCTAGGACATGCCATGCTAGTCTTGGACTTCCTGCTTCTAGACTTCTTTCTCATGAGAGAGAAACGTCCATTTTGTTCAACTGTTATTTTGGGTTTTCGGTTTTATGAAGTCCAACCTAATCGACCCTAACTATTGCAGGAGGATACTGTCGTCGCTCTTAGTTTACAGATTGGAAAAGTGATGTTTATAGAGAGGTTCATTACTCGCCTAAGGCCCTAGAGCTACTAAGCGGTGAAGCAGAGCTTTGAATACAAGTATGATTTGTATGTGTGCAGTGTGTGGGATGCATGTACATGTGAGCATATACATCTACGTGTTGTTTCAAGCGAATATTAGTTACATTCATATTCTATATTCTACATTTATATTCTATATTCTATATTAGTTCTACATTTATATTCTATATTCTGTATATATTCTATATATATATTCTATATTCTATACATCTATATTCTATATATTCTACATTATATTCTATATTCTACATATATATTCTCTACATATATATTATATAGAATATAGAATATATACCCTCATCCATAAAAGAAATGACATAGTTAACATTTATTGGGCACCTAGAATGTATCAGACATGTTAAGTTCTTCTCATCCATTCTAGGTGCCCAATAAATGTTAACTATGTCGTTTTCTTTTGAACATTTTTTAAATGTTTATTCATTTTTGAGAGAGAGAGAGAGAGAGAGAGAACAGGGAAGGGGCAGACAGAGAGGGAGACAGAGGATCTGACGCAGGGTCTGCACTGACAGCACTGAGCCTGACGTGGGGCTCGACCTCACGAACCGCGAGATCACGACCTGAGCTGAAGTCAGACACTCAATTGACCGAGCCACCCGGATGCCCCAAGAAAATGCTATCGTTTTCTACTGTAGAAATGAAGAAAATGAGAATCAGAGAGATGAAGTAGCTTGCCCAACCCTCGCAGCTAGGAAACAGCAGAGTCAGCACTCACACTCAAGTCTGTCCGACACGTTGCACCTTCGCGGAAACTGTATTGTTAACGTTGTCTGGCTACAGCACCCACGTAAGAGCAGGAAATGTGTTCTGATCCCTAAGAGAGAAACCAATTCAGATGATGTCATTTGTGTGTTTAGGACCCACCAACGGCTTCTCATCGCCTTCAGAATCAAAGTCAGGGTCTTTACCCAGAACCGGACAGCCTTGCCTCATCTAGTATTATTCTACTCCTGGCTCGATACGTCAGAGCCACGCTGTCTTCCTATGTTTCATACTAGTCAAGCTGATTCTGGCCTCAAGACCTCGAAGTTTCTGTTCCCTAGGCCTGTGCTTCGCGTCCCACACCATTCTCACGTGGCTTTTTTGTTTTTTTCCTTTTTACCATTCACATCTCTGCTAAATGCCACTTTCTCAGAGAGTTATCTCCCTGCAAATCTTGTCTAAAGCAGGTACGGTCAATTCTGTCACTCATTTTCATTATCTGGTATTATCTGGCTTATTCATAAGGCCCATCAAACTTAATTACCAGAACGGCTGGTTCCTCTCTAACTAATCTTTTATGCAACGCTAATTCACTCAGCAAACATGTACTGAGTGTCTCTTGTGGGCCGGTTCACCTGATTCCTTTGCACTTTATGACGGTTGAACTTGGGAGACTAAGGGAAGATAATGATGATGGACACCTTTGTCTTATTGCCGATATAACCGTCAGGTCTCCTTTCAAGAAATTCTTTTATATTAGAACATCGCCCTGCACAAGATTCTGCAAGGTTTGGAGTTTTGTTCATTTCCCTACCCTTTCTCTTTCATGATAAAAGATACACACTTGCCAGATAATCACTAAAGAAGGAAGATGGGGAATCTGGGGTCGGGAGTTGGATTTAGTTCCTAAGTGAGGACTAAATCCGTGGCCTCATGCTCTAGCGTCTAAGCAAATGAGTCACACGGTATTCATGCTTTCAAAGAAGATGCTGTTAAGAAATCTGTTTCCATCTGGAGCCCAGGTATCCTTTCTTACAGTACAGGTACAGTTCTTACATTACATGCTTTCACGATTAGGGCATTTATACCCTCGCTGCTGAAATCAGTCACGATTGCCATTGTTCTTAGATATCATCATCTATAAAACCAGAATAGAGTTTGGAGGGGACAAAGGAGGAGATCATTATCATTCCAGGTACTAGCCTGTTCTTTTTTCTTTTTTTAATAGTTACTTTTGAGAGAGCACAGTCATGGGGGGGGTGGACAGAGGATCTGAAGCGGGCTCTGCGCTGACAAGCTGACGGCACAGAGCCCGATGCAAGGCTCCAACTCACGAACCACGAGATCATGACCTGAGCCAAAATCAGACGCTCAAGTGACTGAGCCACCTAGGCGCCCCTAGCCTGTCCTTTTTTTTAATCAAATGTTTTATTCTGGGGCACCTGGGTGGCTCAGTCAGTTAAGCGTCTGACTCTTGATTTCGGCTCAGTGTTCCTGAGATCGAGCCCCACGTCAACGTCTGCCCTGACAGCACGGAACCTGCTTGGGATTCTTTCTTCTTCTCTCTCTGCCCCTCCCCTGCTGGCTTGCACGCGCTCTCTCAAAATAAATAAATACATTTTTAAAAATGTTTTATTTTGATACAATTGCACATTGACATTCAGTTATATGAAATAACACGGAAGCATCCTGGGTACCCTTTACCCAGGTTCCTTCAACAGTAGTATCTTTTAGGAACTGCTACAATAACATTGTATCACTGTCCAATCAGGTATTGATAAAAATCAAGCATATTTTTTTTCTCTCCTAGTGTTCTGGAATTAAGCTACCGTCCATATAGGTCGAGATGGAACAGCCTTACTTGTAAGATGAGGATTGCCTTAGCCCATAATGCCAGTGCTTTTTTGAATTCTTAACTAACACAGTCTACACTGGAGGTGTGAGATTAAAAACAAGCATGTCAGCAGTACATAAAACAGTAGCTATTTTATCAGAACACCACACTGGGACCAGGACTTCCAGTCTCTGTAGAAGTGAAACATTTATCCAATTATCGTTTCATAAGTTTGTCCAATTATGTATGTTTAAGGTTAAAAGTAATTCCCCTAAATTTTAAACACACACACGCACACACACACACACACCCCAAACAAAATAATAAAGCAACAGTTGTATTGGACGTATTTTCTTTTCTTGTCTTTTTTTTTTTTTTTTTAGTGTTTATTTTCGAGAGACAGAGCACGAGTGAGGGAGGAGTAGAGACAGAGAGAGGGAGACACAGAATCCTAAGCAGTCTCCAGGCTCTGGGCCGTCAGCACAGAGCCCAAAGCAGGGCTCGAACCCACAAACGGGGAGATCATGACCTGAGCTGAAGTTGGACGCTTAACCACTGAGCCACCCAGGCGCCCCGAGACATATTTTCTTGACTACGAGTTCCATGAGGAAAGAGACTGTGTCTGTCTTATTCACTGCCATCGCCCCAGCGTGGTGCCTGGCCCATAATAGGTGATCATTACATAAATGTTAAAAGACTTTTTTGAACGAATAACTACCTCATCAGCAAGTCACAATTTTAAGTATATTAAGGGGCTAATAATTGCTAGAGAAGATATAATGAGGTCTCTTTTTCACACTTAATTGCAATAGTTTCCTTAAAAATACATAGCACAGGGGCGCCTGGGTGGCGCAGTCGGTTAAGCGTCCGACTTCAGCCAGGTCACGATCTCGCGGTCTGGGAGTTCGAGCCCCACGTCAGGCTCTGGGCTGATGGCTCAGAGCCTGGAGCCTGTTTCTGATTCTGTGTCTCCCTCTCTCTCTGCCCCTCCCCCATTCATGCTCTGTCTCTCTCTGTCCCCAAAATAAATAAACGTTGAAAAAAAAAAATTTAAAAAAAAAAAAAAAAAAAAAAAAAAAAATACATAGCACAAATTCCTATATTCCAATAAGGAGAATTAGGCAATCCGCCTTAATGTAATTTAGAGCCATGATGCTCTAAATTACAGAAAAGAAATGTTAATCAGTCTATACTAGCCTTTTAATACAATTTGAGAGAAACAAGGTATACGTTTCACTGGGTCCATCAGCTGGGAAAATGTTGATATGTAACAGCTTAGGTCCACACAGGTTTCTTGACCCATTTTTAACATCTTAACTGCCAACTCGCAAAACAAACATCTAGACAAAGACCCCAAGTACTGCCCTGCCTCACAAATGAACTCTCTGTGCTCTTGTGTGAGTGGCCTAAGGCTTTGAGGCATCTCTCTTGATGCCTATTTAGAAGTAAAACCTATTTACTTATTTTTTTTTTTAAGTAAGCCCACACCCAATGGGGTGTTGAGAATAAAAAAATAAAAAAAATTGTTACCATGGCTATTAATATGATTGTTGATTACTTTTTTCTTTTACATTGATTTCGTTTTACACACGATATATGATTTTAATGATGAGTCATTGGAATCTGTACTTTTTTTCAAGTTTGTTTATTTTGTGTGAGAGAGAAAGAGCACGAGAGTGTGAGTGGTGGAGGAAAAGAGAGGGAGGGAGGGAGAGAGAATTCCAAGCAGGCTCCATGCTGTCAGCGCAGAGCCCAATGCGGGGCTTGAACTCACAAACCATGAGATCATGACCTGAGCTGAAATCAAGAATCAGATGCTCAGCTGAGTGAGCCACCCAGGCACCCCAGAATCTATGCTGTTTTTATTTTTTAATTTTTTTTAATGTTTATTTGTTTTTGACAGAGAGAGAGAAAGAGAGAGAGTGCCAGCAGCCGGGACACAGAGAGGGAGACACAGATTCCGAAGTAGGCTCCAGGCTCTGAACGGTCAGCACAGAGCCTGACGCGGGACTCAAACCCACAAACCACGAACCTGAGCCGAAGTCGGTCACTCAACAGACTGAGCCACCCAGGTGACCCACATCTATACTGTTTTTGACATTTATAAATAATTTTACCAATGAACACTTTTGCTGATATCCATTTTTATTCATTTTTTTTTTAATATTTTTTTGAGAGAGAGCAAGCGAGCATGCATGCCAGCAGGGGAGGGGCAGAGAGAGAGGGAGAGAATCCCAAACAGGCTCTGTGCTGTCAGGAAGGAGCCTGAGATAGGGCCTGATACCATGAACCATGAGATCATGACCTGAGCCAAAATCGAGTCTGACGCTCAACAAACCGAGCCACCCAGGCGCCCCGATATCCCCTTTGAAGCATATTAGTTTTCAGGGGGGCGTGGTCTCAGGCATTGGAGCATCTGACTCTTGATTTGGGCTCAGGTCACGATCTCAGTGTCATGGCAGGTGGCTTTCTGTGGGGCCCCCACGCTGAGCGTGGAGCCTGCTTAAGATTCTCTCTCTCTCTCTCTCTCTCTCTCTCTCTCTCTCTCTCAAATTTAAAAAAATATCACAGTGCTCATAATCTTGAAATTTCTATGTGATGCCAATTTAGTCAAACAACCCATTGATTTAGGAGAAATTAGGTAAATGAGTTGCTTGACTGAGTTCAGGTGTTACCACGATCATTATTTTCACTCCGTATTTTCTCAAGCATCTCTAGAGTGCTTTACGCTAAAGGTGACCATAAGATTTATGTTTTTGTAAGTGAAAGCAGGTGCTATGAATAAGCACACTGGGACAACAGGCATATAGTGGGACTGTCACAGGCAAACCAGGACGTACGGTTGCCCTATTTATAGTTTACAGAGCGCTTTCACTCACATACTGTCCTAGGTCACGTTCTCCCAGAAGCACATTCTGAGCCAAGGATTTCAGCACAAGTGATTTATTAAGGAAGTGGTCCCAGGAGAAAAGAGTAGGAGCGCTGGAGGAAGCAGGACAGGGAAGGAGAAGGAAGCCACCCAAGGGTGCCATTCCAAGTAAAGTCCCAATTTCATCCTGATGTCAAGGGGAACATTGGAGAAACAATGACACTTCAGAGTGTATCCCACATCCAGGCAAAAATATTGGGCCTTTGTCCTCCCACACCAGCCAACCCTCGTCCCTGGGGAACCCCCGGCAGAGACGGTACCAGTCGCGGGTGTTTCTAGCTCTTCAAACTGGCAGGGCAGTCCCGGTACCCAAGTGTAATCCTCGGGACGTTGCAAAGCAGGCAGAAACTTTACTTTAGGGGCACCTGGCTGGCTCAGTCAGTTAAGCGTCTGACTCTCTCTTTCGGTTCAGATCATGATCTCAAGGTTTGTGGGTTCAAGCCCTGCACGCGGCTCCACACTGACAGTGCAGAGCCTGCTTCAGATTCTGTCTCCCTCTCTCTCTGCCCCTCCCCCACTTGTGCACGCGCGGGCGCTCTCTCTCTCTCTCGAAATAAATAAAAATAAACCTTAAAAAGCTAGCATTCAGGGGCGCCTGGGTGGCACAGTCGGTTAGGCGTCCGACTTCAGCCAGGTCACGATCTCGCGGTCCGTGAGTTCGAGCCCCGCGTCAGGCTCTGGGCTGATGGCTCGGAGCCTGGAGCCTGTTTCTGATTCTGTGTCTCCCTCTCTCTCTGCCCCTCCCCCATTCATGCTCTGTCTCTCTCTGTCCCAGAAATAAATAAAAAAAGTTGAAAAAAAAAAAAAAAGCTAGCATTCAAAGAAACCAACCAAACAAAAAACATTAAATACGTGAAAACGACTGTGAGTCAACTTAAAGAGACTTGTCCAGGATCACACAGCATATATATCATCAGCAGAGCTAGGATTTAAAGCCAGGTCCCTGGCCTTAAGATGGACAGAGTTTCTACTTTGTAATACCTACCGGGAAGTGACAATAAACAAGTCTATCGTATGTGTAGTCCTTAGTAGAAAACATTATTAAAGAAGCAATGGTTCGTGAAAGTTTGGGTACCCAGGCTTGGTATCATGACATTTACATGTTTCCTTTTATAGGCACATTTTTCTAGCTAAAACTATGAGCTTGAGACAAAATCGTTTATATTAACGGTTAATGAGGAAAGTTAGGGTATTATTCAGGGTTGTCCAGAGAAACAGAACCAAGCGAATATATACATATAAAGAGATTCATTGTAAGGAATTGGCTCACATGCTTGAGGACACTGACAAGTCCCAAGATCGGCAGGGGGAGCGGGCAAGCGGGAGGCCCAGGAGAGCGGATGGTGTAGTTACAGTCAGAAGGCCAGCGAGCTAGAGACCCTAGAAGAGCCCGTATTTCAGTGTGAGCCCCAAGGCAGGAGAAAAACGTGTCCTAATTCGAAGGCAGCCAGGCAGGAGGAATTCTTTCTCACTCAGGAGAGGATCAGTCTTTTTGCCTTCAGTGCACTGGATGAGGCTCACCGGCTTTAGGGAGCGAAATCTGCTTTACTCAGTCTAGCGATTTAAAATGCTAATCTTATCCAAAAACATCCTCATAGAAACACCCAGAAAAGAATGTTTGACCAAATATCTGGGCACCCTGTGGCCTAGTGAAGTTGACACATTAAACTAACCATCACAGTAGGGGCGCCTGGGTGAATCGGTAGGTTGAGCGTCCGACTTCGGCTCAGGTCATGATCTCTCACATCAGGCTCACTGCTGTCAGCCTGTCGGCACAGAACCTGCTTCAGATCCTCTGTCACCCTCTCTCTGCCCCTCCCCTGTTTGCGCTCTCCCCAAAACGAAATATTTAAAAATAAAAATTAATTAATTACCCATCAAAAGGGAGTATTGCCCAGATGCCACATGCATGATTATAAAGAAAAACATCATTAAAAGAAATTGAATTCCGGAGCGCCCGGGTGGCTCAGTCGGTTAAGTGTCCAACTTTGGTTCAGGTCATGATCTCGCGGTTCGTGAGTTCGAGCTCCGAGTCGGGCTCTGTGCTGACAGCTCGGAGCCTGGAGCCTCTTCGGATTCTGTGTCTCCCTCTCTCTCAACCCCTCCCCATCTCACACTCTGTCTCTCAAAAATAAATAAACGTTAAAAAAAAAAAAAGAAATTGAATTCCAACTTAATTTCTAAGCACTTTTCATTTAGCTTCCTAAATTTGAAAACACACGCGTGTGCGCGTGCGCACGCGCGCGCGCACACACACACACGTTTTTCTTCCTGTGATATGCTTGTATTAGGAACTATTTCTATATCATTTCATTAAAATTCCATGTGCTTTTTCAGAACCTATTCTTTTAGGACTTTTTTTTCTTTTTTTCAGTTAACGTATAGCCTCTTATGTGTTAGAAGTGGTTTTATAAATAAATGGCATAGACTTTGATACTATCTTTTTATGATAAGGAGAAGACGGGAAATAATCAGGATTTTTGTTCACAAATCATTGTTTTAGCGCAGTCTTGTTTAGGGCAGAAATTGTTTTTAATGTTTAGATCTACTTAAATACATAAGGTCCTGTTTCTATAAGGTGAAACCACAACTGGATTTATTGGGGGAAACTAAAATTGTTCCTTTGAACTGAGCTGTTTAATTCAGCCAGATTACAAGGTCACAAAACTAGTAAGCAATATAGCTGACATTCAACCCAGCTCTTACCCACTACTCTTACCCTCTACTATCTCCTAAAAGAGTGTTTGCTTATGTGCATTACAATCAAAGGTTTCATTTATGCTTAGCATTTTCTTTTTCTTTTTCTTTTTCTTTTTTTTTATGCTTAGCATTTAAAAAAAATTTTTTTTAACAATTTATTTATTTTTGAGACAGAGAGAGAGCATGAACAGGGGAGGGTCAGAGAAAGAGGGAGGTACAGAATCTGAAACAGGCTCCAGGCTCTGAGCCGTCAGCACAGAGCCCGACGCGGGGCTCGAACCCACGGACCGCGAGATCATGACCTGAGCCGAAGTCGGCCGCTTAACCGACTGAGCCACCCAGGCGCCCCAATATGCTTAGCATTTTTATTCAACTACATCTTCTTGGGGTGCCTGGGTGGCCCAGTGGGTTGAGCTTCCAACTTCGGCTCAGGTCATGATCTCGTGGTTCGTGAGTTCGAGCCCCGCATCGGGCTCTGTGCTGACCACTTGGAGCCTGGAGCCTGCTTCTGATTCTGTGTCTGCCTGTCTCTCTGCCCCTCCCCCATTCGTGCTCTGTCTCTCTCCCTTTCTCAAAAATAAATAAAGATTTAAAAAAAAAAAAGCCAGCTCCTCAAAGAAATCTTCCCTAATACAGTAAAACCTCGGTTTGTGAACATAAATCACTCCAGAAATTTGCTTGTCAACCAAAGCACCCGTATATCAAAGCAAATTTCAAGAACCATTGGCTCAGTTGTGATCATGTGACGTTCAGCGTCACATACTACTCGTATCGCAAGGCATCGTTCATTTATCAAGTTACAACTCATTAGAAATGTTTGCTCGTCTTGCAGAACGCTTGCAGAACAGGTCCCTAGCAATCCAAGGTTTTACCGTACCCAGTTGGAATGCCTCTCTACTTCTTTGGCTTTTCCACACCATCTTGCATGGGTTTCCATCAAGCTCATTGTTTGATTTCATATCTGTTTCCCCTGCTGGACGGGGAGACCCCTGGGAATTCACAGAATCTGCCACCATGTCCTGTATTTTTTTTAAGTTTTATTTATTTGAGTAATCTCTGCACTCAACGCAGGGCTCAAATTCACAACCCTGAGATCACGAGTTGCGCACTCTTCCGACTGAGCCAGCAAGGTGCCCCACTTTGAGTTTACTTTAAAATGAAGAGCTTACACAGGACGCTGTCCCATTCCCTTCTTATTCCAACTATGATACAACACCTTACTTCTCTCCTTCCATCTTCCCTCTTTCCTTCCTTTCTCCAAGCACTTACTGAGTATCTGCTATGTACCGAGGCCTTCAAGACACATTTCATTCATGACCTCATTCATTTAATGGGAATATATCCATTTTTTGACTCTCCACCATTTCAAGGTATATTGTTTCCTAAATCACTGGGGTGGGATTCAGTGGAGGAGTCAGGAATCTCTTTAGTTTTTCGTAAGCAGAGGCTAGGAACAGGGGCAATGAGTAGAGGCTAGGAACAGACAGCAATGAGCTGTCCTCGAATCTGTAGTGTTTCAGAAAATCAGCCATCTTGGTTTGTTTTTTTTGTTTTGTTTTGTTTTTTTTGTTTTTTTTTTTTCCCCTCACAGTTTAGGAATAAATGTCTGGACAGACCAAGAGAGAAAACTCCAGGAAAAAAATGTAATGACTCGATTCTGTTATTGTAGCCCTAGCATAACACTGGTTACATTGGAAGGTTCACCTCTATTTCATTTCCAAAAGTCACTGTACTAGACAGGTGCCACCTCCATCCTCTAGTTACTTGGGCTCATGAAATCAAGACCCATGAAGAGACGGTTACAGTGAAAATGTCAGGATCGTGGTCATTTTGTTATTAAAACGAACCAGATTTGAAGCCAGTATGATTTTTCACTTCCCACATTTGCAAGGATTCTTAAAGAACAATAATGCCCAATTTGGCGGGGCAGGGTAAAACTAGCACTCATGGGTACCGCTAAGGAGACTCTAAATTGCCATTATCGTTCTGAGGGGAAATTTTAGAAAATCTATTCAAACCTTAAAAAGCTCCAAATTGGGGCGCCTCGGTGGCTCAGTCGGTTAAGCGTCCGACTTCGGCTCAGGTCACGATCTCACGGTCCGTGAGTCCGAGCCCCGCATCGGGCTCTGTGCTGACAGCTCAGAGCCTGGAGCCTGTTTCGGATTCTGTGTCTCCCTCTCTCTCTGACCCTCCCCCGTTCATGCTCTGTCTCTCTCTGTCTCAAAAATAAATAAATGTTAAAAAAAAATTAAAAAATAAAAATAAAAAAAATAAAACTAAAAAGCTCCAAATTCTTTGACCCAGTCATTTGATTTCTAGGAATTTAACTTTTAACATTACCACGAGGGGCACCTGGCTGGCTCTGTTGGTGGAGCATCTGACACTTGATCTTGGGGTTGTGACTTTGAGCCCACGTTGGGTGTTAGAGCTTACTTAAAAATAAAGTCTGAAAAAAAGACAATTACCGTGAATTTCCACAGAGACTTACGTATAATGATATCCATCAAATAACAGGAACAATGGAATTGAAACACCATACAATTGCCAAATCACGGTATATCCACACAATACTCTTCGATATACCTATGTCAGTGAGGATACGATGGATTATTCTGCCGTAACAAATGAACCTAGACAACCCAGTGGCTTATCAAAATAAAGGTCTATTTCTCACCTGTGCTGCATGTTCAACATGGAGTGGCAGGAATCTCAGCACCACACAGACATTTTGAGACAAAGGCGGATAGAAAACCCATCACAGAATGACCCCGTCACTGGGCAGAAAAAGAAATACATTGGTGGATGGCCCATGCCAAGTCTCCTACACTTTAGCCCAGAAGTTTATTCCTGATTTTTGTGGCTTTTTTCTGAAAGAGGGCACAAGTGAGCGAGGGGCAGAGAAAGAGAGAGAGAGAGAGAAAAGCAGGGCTCACCCAATGCGGGACTCAAACTCACAAACCGTGAGATCGTGTCCTGAGCCAAAGTCAGATGCTTAGCCCACTGAACCACCCAGGCACCCTGTCCTTTTTTCTTATACGCAAAGGCCAGAGTTAACCAGGTAGCCCTCTCTAACGGCCCAGGGTAAGTGGAAAAGCGAGCTTAATCTGTTGAACGTAACTTCAGGTTTATAAAAAAAATACATCACGTTCCTTTTTTACTTAACACACTGTTGAAAATATTCTTTAGTTAAGCGGTTCACTTTTATAAAAACATCATTTTTGAATAATTATCCTTTGGCTTTTGAGATCCAGTTTAAACTTCTCTTTGTCTTTATTAGTATTCACCGTAGTCAGACACCGTGTAGGTACTGAGGATACAGACGTGGACTTGATGACCCTTACCCTCCACAAGTTCACAGTCAAATGAGGGAGAAAAGTGCACAAACTCAATTGCAAGGCAGCACTGGTACTGTGACGTGACACGTGATGGGTGTGCCAAAGGGAAGGAGGGTTCGAGAATGCTAACAATGGGAAGATATTTGTACAGCAGCTTATAACATAAAAGGTCCCCGAAAGGTCTTGGGTTTTGAAACCTACCTTTTTTTTTAAAGCTGCCTTACTTCCAGCCTGGTAAGATTTTAGAAACCTCATCTACACAAGTGATGAAGTTTTAGGGTGATGGGGGGGCAGTTTGGCACCAACGGTCAAGAAAGAATTCTTGAAGACGTCTTTGGTGCAAAAAGGTGATTCTATTAAAGCAGGGGGACAGGACCCGTGGGCAGGAAGAGCTGCCCTGGGGTGGTGACGGGTAACTCGTTATATACCCTCGGGTGGGGAAGGGGTCAGGGGTAGAGTAAGTGTCTAAGGAATTCTGGAAGCCAGGTTTCCAGGACCTGGAGGGGCTAGATGATGTTAGGAAAACGCCATTCATTACCGTTTAGTGAAACCTCAATCATGAGACCCTTCAGGTGTAGATCAGGGGCCATAAGCTTGGAGTATGATTGCCTGCCTATATCTTGGGGGAGCTGAGAGGAAGGAATTTTTATATGTCAAAGGAGACTCACAGGATCGTGGGGGGTCAGGATAACGTTAAGCCAAGATTCCCTTTTGCCCCCAGCAAAGTGCCGTCATCGAGGCAGCTGAGCTCCTAGGGGAAGGTCACTCTGCCAGTTTCAAGGACTTGTCAGTGGGCTGTAGGCAGTAAGGGAATTTAATTTTTCACTTGCCTTAGTTTCCCACATCACCATGGCGAGCGCTGAAACCCCTTCCATCTTGATGAGGGTGATATTAGGGCTCCAGGAAACGGAGTCTACGGGTTTCTGGGGATCAGGCTATGGATAAGATTGCCTCTTTCCTGCGGTTTTTACCAAGTTCTCCGTAAACTGAAGGAGACTCCTGTCCTGCAGGACTGTGATCTCTATCAGTCAACCAGCTGCTTTCTTTCGTTTCCCCTGTTCTTGGGCAGCGGGGAGAGTCTGAGGAATATCACACGTTTCCCACCTGGGGAGGGGGGAGGGTACTGTTAGCCTGTACTTTGTCCTCAGCTTGCCCCAGGCTCCCTGGTCACAAGTAACTGGGGACTAGATTAGACACGTTCCCTAAAGCTAGGGTCGAGGAGTCCTAGGATAGAGCCGCAAGTACCCAGCTGGGCTTTACCCTGGATCCCGCACCACATGCCTAGTCTCTAATGATACCTACTTAGCTTCTTCACTGGACCAATGTTGAACCACAACACGCAAGGCTTAGGCTCTTAGAAGGCCTGCTGATTGTGCCTGCTACCTTTTTTTTTTTTTAAGGTTTTATCTTTAAGTAATCTGTACACCCAACGTGGGTGTAGTCGTGGGTGTACTCGAACTCACGACCCTGAGATCAGGAGTCGCATGCTCTACTGAGTGAGCCAGTCAGGCGCCCCCAGGTCCCTGCTATCTTGTCATTTCCACCAGAATGTGCATAGCTCAGATATCAGTATCAGCCCCAACTGAACACAAATTCACTGCGTCGTCTTTGGAAACCGTGATTTGGACCACTGACTGCGTTTGGGGGTAATAGGCAGCGAAGGTCAATTCTTTCGGAGGATCTCACCCCTTGTAGAGCCAGCATACTCCTCGATTCAAGCCATCTTGGCTATACCATCGTACTCAACTGTTCCTTACGAGACCAGAGGTGTGACTTGTGACCAGCGTCCCATTAATATTTCTCGTCTTCGCCAAACACATTTACAGCCATTTCAGGGTAATGGCTTATTAAACTGGCACGATAATGATTTCTGAACACAGATTGTGTTCACAAGACATGTGAAATCGTTTGCATCTATAAAATGTGATTATCTTTAGATTGCTCATTTCGGAGAAAAACATTCTGTGCTTAGCACAATGAGAGATTACCCCGCAACTCCTTACTGTTTCTAATGGTTAATGATGCAAACTAATAATGCCCCAGCATGGCATTCATCATTTCAAGATGGATAGTATAAGTGGAAAAATGTTGCCAACTTAATAAAACGTATATAAAATATTAGTTCAGGCGGCTGTTGCAAAAAACAACAACAAAAGAAATGCAGCTGGATTAACAGGAACTGACTACACACATTTTTCTCGAGTTGGTGGAGAAAGTACCTTCACGGCCACAACCATCAGGTCGAGAGGTCAAGTATTTCTCTCGTACTTTTTTTTGTATCTTGAAAAAATTTTGTTCACGTTTGTATTTATTTTTCAGAGAGAAGCAGAGACAGACCGTGAGCGGGGCAGGGGCAGAGAGAAAGGGAGAAGAATCCCCAGCGGGCTCCAGGCTCCAAGCTGCCCGCACGGAGCCCGCCACAGGGCTGGAACTCAAAAACCATGAGATCGTGACCCGAGCCGAAGTTGGACGCTTAATCGACTGAGCCACCCAGGCGCCCCAGAGGTTAGTATTTCTTAAGTATTTAACTGCATAATAAGCACACGGAGCCTGCTAACATTTGTACGAATGGCAGTCCATTCAGGATTTCGAGACCAAAAAGAAGCGTACAAAAAGTGTGTGTGTGTGTGTGTGTGTATGTGTGTGTGTGTGGAACAGCTAGCTATCCAATAGACTAACAGTAATAAACATTCATGGGCAATAATTTTATACAATAACATAGAACATTAGGTTTCAATTTTTGAAAGACAATTTGCTTATGGAGTTTTTCTGGATTAAAAGCAAAACTAATGTTTTATGCACTCAGATTTAAATGTAAAGAAAGGCATTTATTTCGGTCTCGGGAATATGCTTCAGGTTATTTTTTAAATCTTTCTTTTAACATCACCAAATTATACTCTAAAGCAGAGGTCTGCAAACCCCAGCCTACAGGCCAAATCCAGCCTACCACCGGCTTGAAGGTTTAGTAGAATACAGCCGTGCCCGTTTGCTTATGTATTTTTTTCCTCACGTTACGACGGCAGTGTTGAACCCTTGTGACAGAGTCCAGACGACCCGACCCACAAAGCCCAAGACATTTACTATTTGGCCCTTTACAGAAAAAAGCCTGCTGGTCGGTCCCTCCTCTAGAGCTGCATTGTCTAGTAGGTAGGCGCTAGCCACAGGTGACTATTTACATGTAAATTAATTAAAATGAAATAAAACATAAAACTCAGGTCCTCAGTCACCTTACCAGCACCATTGTCATCAGCGAGAGTCTGTTAGAAACGCCCAATGTGGGCTTCCTACCGAACAAGATCTCCAGGCGATTCCTGTGCATATTAACAACTGAGATACCAGTTCCAGAGGCACGAGGAAGAGGGTAAAACGAAAGGGAGCGGATGACTTAGTAAGGAGAGGAAAGTGCCATCGTCTAAGGGGAATAAAACACAGAAAAGTCCCCCACCACAAGACTCTGCTAACTAACCACCTGGCCTTCCCGAGCACCTGCTGTGCGCAGGCCCCAGACACCAAGCACTGTACATGGGGGGGGGGGGCATCCTGGCCAACGTCCAGAAAGGCCAAGGCCTTTAACTCTTGTGTCGTTGTTGCTGTGACCACTGCCGGTAGTTTTAAGGCTCCTGATGATGTCATGGTCTGAGGGCAGCTACACAGAATGAAAGCCTGGAAGAGGTCCCACTCTAAGGCCTCCCTGTGCTGAGGGACTATGTGCACATATGTGGCTGAAGGCAGACCAAGGAGCTATTTCTTGGTGTTGGGGTGTCTTCAACCCAGGGCTCAGTTTCTGTCCCTTTCCCCCAACTCCGCGGAGAGCAACGGGTCCCTAAGACTAAACTAGCGGGAATGCCTTCTGGCTTTCGTTTTGCTCTGTTTTGTTTATTCTGGGTTCAAAACACTAAGACTAAGGAGGAGTGAGTGAAGTCTTCAAAGAAGTCTATTCTGCAAAGGATCCCAGTGCCAGAGGCCAAGACCGATGCATAGGAGTAAGGAGGATGCAGGTGTCGGTCCACTATCCAGAGGGCCTGCGTGTCACAGCTGAAGGCCAGGGGACCCGCCCACTCTGCGAGGGGTCCCGGCACGGGGCTCTGTTGGACCAGTGATTTTCAACCAGGCGGACAAGAGAGTCACTGGAGGTGGGAGTGAGGGTGGAGGAGGGAGCAGTTTCTGTAGTCCAAGAAAGCAAATTATGAAATGATCTTCACCTAGGAATTTAGAAATTTTAAGTCACAATCAAGGACGTGGAGAGCTATTTGTGTTTCTTCAAACGCGGTATGAATTTTAAAATGTTAAAAGTCTTTTTTAGGTAGAGGTGGAAATGGCTTCACGGGGTTATCCTCGTGACCTTGGTGCAGTTGCTCTGGTCCAAGGTCTAACACTTGGCATTGAGGACTCAGACACCTGAGTGAGTCACATACGGAGGGCAGAGGTGAATCCACTCATCGCTCAAGAGTGCACTTGTGTTAATCAAGCTCACAAGAATAATGTATAAACCCAAATGCCAATTTATTAATGTAGAATGAGAAATATGTCACAGGAATGAAATCGTTGGCACAGCTAGTTCATTTTCCTCCTTTTCTCCCTATCGGTATTTCTACCTATAATTCAAAGTATGATCTGCATGTCAATTTAGCATACAGGGAGACTTACTGTCACAGGACCCAGATCAGTTTAAGAACAGCATATTCTTTCTCTCCTTCGGCAAACATACATTTGAATCCAAACCTTAATCAAGTGATTATTTTGTGATGTTTTATGGAGTCAGCTAAAGATAACCGTTTGTATTGCTTCCGCGGTATGAACTACTTGCTAAAGAAATAGGAAAACATGCTCCCGTCATTGCTTTCATTTGTACATTTACCCGTTCATTCAACATACGTATCTACCATGTACCAGGCTCTCCCTAATAGGCATTAGGCTATGCAAGTGTGAACGAAACAGGCCCCAAACCAAACTATTCTCACGGAGCTTATATTTTAGATAGACAATAACATAAAGGGAGACCAAGCTGGGAAGGGAGATGGAGACTGGTGTGGGGGGTGGATTTTGCACCGGTGCTCAGATAAGGGTTCAAAGATCAGCTTCTCCTGGCTTCCTTAGCTAGCCATCTCCTTCCCCCATGTAATGCATGACCCATTCTTACTTGAGCGGCATTCAACGGTGCGAGTGAAATCCTCAAGTCTGAAAAGCTATTCTGTCTCTTTAAGGAAATTCTCAACCTTGCTGGCGTTCTAGAATCCCTTGGGGAGCTTTTAATAAAACACCTGGGCCCCACCCTGGTTCAATGAAATAAGAACGTCTGGTAGCCAGCCTGGGGCATCAGTATGTTTTAAAAGCTCCCCAGGTGATTCTAATATGCTGCCAGAGCTGAGAATCTCCGCTCTAAGGTGACTTTGCTTTGATACAATGTATGTTGAGCTTAAAGTTTAATTCCTCAAAGGCAATTTTCCTATTTTGGGTGCAACATACCTTGCTCCTCCAAATTCTTCTGCAGGAAAATAAAGTGTATGCTCTTTAAACCGCTACGTGCAGAACAAAGAGTTTTGATGGCTGTGGTTCAATACCCTTTTATCAATTGCTAAAACAGGATCGGAAAAGACGTACCGAAGAATCATTGAAAAACATGAAGTTGAAAAATATAAAAATAAAAACGCCCTCCAAAACTAGGATCTCCCCTTCCTGGCAGATTTCTTCCTACCAATAATAACAGCTCCCACTCTTGGTTCAGCAGGCTCCTCGGTATTAAAGGTTGCACCTCTTTCTCCCTTGGAGACCAGAAGATTGAGTTAGTAATCTAGCTGCAGTCGCATTTAGCTATTGATTTGTTTCAGCTCCAAAACAGGCACTGCGTGGAGAATTACAGCACTTGGTTGCTGGGGACTGAGGAGATTTCCACAGACCTTCTACCAGGGAGACTGTTTACAGGAAATTCACAAAGCTCTAATGCAGACTACTGGCGGCTAATTGCGTAATTAATACAGCATAGACCAGATCTGTGTCACAGAAGTGCAATGCAAGGGTTCCGTGTGAACCAGAGCTTCAGAAAGGAAATGTTGCTGATATACATACGAAAGCAATGGGAAATAGGGTGGTGGAACTGGTCGAACAGCTTATCAGGCTACCTGGTCGATCTGGACCTTGCCAACGATGGCATGAGCTAGGAGACCCCAAATTTGATTCACCCCAAAACTAACACCTGTCAAGATGTGCTCATGAGAAAGTTGACATTTAGAACCTGGCTTGGCTTCTCCTGGGATATACGGGGGTTGGGGGGTAAAGGGAAAGCTCTCCTTCAGAGGAACAACAGAAAGCACGGCCCGCGGAATTTCACCGAGAACAGGCACAGCAGAGAGGAAAACAATGGGACCTTCAAGTATAACAGCCACGCCTTGAGGCTCTCCTCGCCTCCGGTTTATTTCATTTGTCCCTTCCCTTGAAAAGAATTTTTGCTCCAAAATGTAGAGAGGAAGAAACAACTGGTTTGGCTCCGGGTCACATGTCATGAAAGCATCTTCTGGGTGCCCCAGTGGACAAGATTACCCCTCTGTCAAAATGGGGGGGGGGGGGAATCTAGTTGGAGATTCCTACAACAACTCCCCACTCTACTCTGGGCCCTCGAGTCATCTGAATGAAAGGGGGAGAGAGGGCAGAGGAAACACGTGTGTTACGTGCTCACAGTGTGCCAGACGTTGGACTTCTGTTGATGTAATCTGTGGTGGGTTGACTAGGGCCCCCTCCCAAGTTCATTGCCCATCCAGAACCTCAGAATGTGACCTGATTTAAAAATAAGGTCTTTGCAGATATCGTTGGCTAAGGACCTTAAGACGATAGGACACTGGAATAAGGGTGATCCCCTGATTGAATGACTGTCGTCCTCTTAAGAAGAGGAGCGGACACGGAGGCAGAGGCTGATGTTCTGGGACCGCCCCAAGCGGGAAGGCAGGAGGCGGCATTCTCCCTGAGAGCCTTCGGAAGGCTCTGCATGGCCCTGCTGACCCCTTGGTTTTGGACTTCCGGCCTCTAGATCTGTGAGAGAAGAAATTTCCGCCGTTGTAGGCCATCTAGCTTGCGGTAATTGGTCAGCGTGGCCCTAGGAAACGAGTACACCATCCAGTCCCAAAACAAACGCATGAGGAACACCTGTTTATCCTCTCTTTCCAGTAGGTGAGGAAGCTGAAGCCAGGCAGCGGTGGAAAACAATTGAAATTCCTACCTGTCGGGCCCTAAGGCTTCTTCCCTTTTCAGTAACAGACTCCCGCTTGTGGAATAAGAAAAAGCCTTCATCAATTGCCTTCGGAGCCTGCCCGTCTCAAGCTTTAATGTGCATACGAATCAGGAGGGGGGGAGGGGGGGCTTCTTAAAATGCAGCTGCTGAGTCCCTAGGTCTGGAAGGTGCCTAATAGTCGACATTTCCAACATGGTCCGAGGGGCAGCACTTAGGTAGCACTTTAGACAGCAAGGACCTAAACTGGTGGCCAGAAAAGTATTTCTGCGAAGAGTCAAGATTGGAAATACACCGGATCCCCCCCTCCATCCACGGGGGACACCTTCCAGCGGACCCCCGGCGGCTGCCTCACACCGCAGAGAGGATCAAACCCTATCCAGACCGCTTTCGCCTGTATATGCATACCTATGATAAATTTAGAAGTTAAGTACAACAAGCGATCAAGCATAATACCCAACAACAAACAATTACACTGTGATAAAAGTAATGTGAATGTGGTCTCTCTCTCTCTCAAAAGATCTCACTGTACTGTACTCACCCTTCTTCCCGTGATGATGCGAGGCCATAAAATGCCTGCGTGACGAGGTGAAGGCCGAAGGCAGTGTGATGCAGCGTGAGGCTTCTGTTGACCGTCTGACCTTCTGACCTTCTGACCTCTGACCCCGCAGGAGGATTGTCTGCTATTGGCCACTCCACCGTGGGAAGCTGAAGCCGCCCAAAGCAAAACCTTGGCCGAGGAAGGCTCTGGCACTTTGGGTTTGGCGGCCTTCCGGTCTCCATTGCGGCTACTCAACCCCGCCGTCGGAGCTTCAAAGCACAGAAACAACACGTAAATGGGCGGACATGGCTGGGTCTCATTAAAGCTGTTCGTAGATGTCAAATTTTCCATTTCTCTTCATTTTCATGTGCCCTGAAATATTATTCTTCCCGTTTTTAACCACTAAAACATGTAGAAAAAAAAATTCTGAGCTTGTGGGCAATCACAAAAGATGTGGCTTGCTGGGTTTGGCCTACAGTCCATGGTTTGCTGACCCCTAGTCTAAATTACTCATTAATACCTGGTTGCTGCATGGTATGGAAGGGATTCTCTCATTTTTAAAGAAGGCGGCATATACGAAAAACGCCATGGTGGGATTGGAGGAACCCTGGGGTAGGGATGAGAACACCTACGTTTCGGGGGTGCCCCGGTGGCTCAGTCGGTGGAGCGTCTGACTTCGGCTCAGGTCATGATCTCGTGGTTTGTGAGTTCGGGCCCTGCGTCTTGCTCGCTGCTGTCTGTGTAAAGCCTGCTTCAGATCCTCCTCTCTCCCCCTCTCTCTGTCTGTCTCAAACATAGATGAAACATTTAAGAAAAAAAGGTTTAAAGAAAATCCAGGTTTTAAACACCACCTGCTCTCCTTATTAGCAAATGACTTCTCTGACCTGCCTCCTTTTTTCATTTCTTCACTGGAGTTGATAATAAAACCTGCCCTTCTTATCTTCCTGGGTTGATTGCTGGTTACACAGTAAAAGAGATTCCTTAACTCCCCTTTCTTCCTGTTCTCCCACCCCTGGCTTTCTGCAGTTTTGCATATGAATTTACTCCCTTCAGGCAAATTAGCCGAGATGAGAACATTAATTTAAGAGGACTTGTGTCAACATCAATCTTAGAAAAAAGGTGTCAGTGCGCTTTGAAGGCCTGTGCACCATGAAATTAAAACCACTGGAAATAGATACACATACGCCTGCAACAAACAAACGCCAGGCCAGAGAGGCCTCTCAGAGGGTACAGGGAACGGTGGCTAGGTGGCCGGGGAAGGAGAAGGGATTATGGGGGCTGCGAGGCAGAAACAGGCAAAGGGAATAGGGAATATAAGGAAATGAAGCCAGAAACAAGGGTGGGGGCTGAGGACGCAATCCTTCCGTTATCAGCACTGGGGCCTATATCCTTGGGGAGATGACTCTGTGTGTACAACTTGGGTACACCATATGCATTTGAACCCGACATTCCCATTCCGAAGTCACCTTTCGGAGCCAGCAGAAGCATAACTCAGATTAACACTTTCTTCCGATGAAGTTCATCTTGATTAAATTCCTCCTCCACCGGCCAGCCACAAAAATGAGTCAGGACACATCTGTCCCACATTAATTAATTGCTCAGAGATAACCTCTAATTTGGAGGTCTGCCTCTTATCTTGGCTGGTGGGAAGTAAACAAGGCATGGTAGCCAGGTCAAAGAAAGACAGCTTATACTCCAGTTTCTAGTAGTAAGAGAAATTTGACCCTGGAGAGTGGGGGAGAAGTGATTTATTCTAGCTGGGGCCGAGGGAGCCAAGCTAATGGAACACAGACCAGGCAGAGAACACGTCTTACATTCGGTTCAGCAAGCCTTTCCAGAGCACTTATCATGCATCGGGCACAGCGCAACACCTCATCTCCGTTACTGGGTTGAAAGAGAAGAACATGGCTCATCTCCCCCAAGGAGCTTATAGTCTAGAATGAGAGACAGCCATGCCAATAAATAACCGTAATACAATACGTAACATACGATGAAAATAAAAACATCCAGAGGTGCCTGGGTGGCTCAGTCAGTGAAGCGTCCGACTTCGGTTCAGGTCATGATCTCCCAGTTTGTGGGTTCGAGCCCCACGTTGGGCTGGAGCCCGCTTCCGATTCCGTGTCTCCCCCTCTCCCTCCCCCTCCCCTGCTTGTGCTCTGTCTCTGTCTCTCAAAAATAAACGTTAAAAATTCTTAACAAAAAAAAAAGTTAAGAAAAAAAACCAAAACATATATACAAGGTTCAGCGACAGGAGTGCATAGAGGTGATTGATCCTAGCCGGGGTCGAGGGAGCTGACGGCTCAAATGGGTGTTGACAAGGTTGCTCTCGGTCACGTGGTCTTCGATCGACCGGCGCCTGGAAGCCACTCACAGTCGGCCTCGGAGACAATCGCATTGGCACAACTGTGGTGTATTTCCAACAGCAAGCCGCCCCCCAATAGCTGATTGGACCACGTAACCCACCTTCAGCCCTGTGGATGCCAAGGCAGTGAGTCAAACATGCTCAGCGAGAAGCAGCATTAAACCAACAGTAGCAAATTGAAGCCTGGGTCCCCCGAGCGTTTTCCAGGGCCTGCCTGATGTGTGTGACGCCCCGCCGTCCTCGCCCCCCTCGGACTCCAGAAGATGCCTCGGTATCTCGCCGAGAACTTCCCTGGGCCTTGGCCGGTGGTATTTCGAGGTAGAAGTTTCCGTTAGTTGCAACCAAAAGGATCTTACTTAAAGCGGAAAAGAGGAACCTGGGCAATCGTTTTTCAGGAGGCTGACTTTTCAGCGGGCCCCCATGTTCCTGAGTGAAGCTTTTGTTTCACTCACAGCAGTGTATTCTGACTTGGCAAAACCTGGCAGACGATACAATTTTTTCACAGAGGGGTATAATGTTAAAGAATAAGAACTTAAGTGCTTTGGGTAATATGATTTAACGTTTCTCTTTCTGCACCATCTTCCCTATTTTTGGATCCCCGTTATAGGACTGCGGGTTTTAACAATTGCAGGTTAAAGAGAGAAAGGCAAGCAAGAGGCAGTCATATAGTAAAGATTCCTTTGTGTATGAAACTCAACCGAATGTGCTCGATTCAACCACTTAAAGGCTCCTTTTTCCCCATGATGTTTGCCCATGAAACAACCAGACCCAGTTGCCACTTGAGGAAAGCTCCCCCAAGTACTAGAGGGATTTTCACATGTGTTCAGTTTTTCCCGAAGGTCCTCATTGTGTCCTATGTGTAGTACGAACAATGGAGAGAGAAGAATCTTTGAGATTGGCTTTGGAACCCGTACTCAGGCATGTGAGAGTGTATCCAGGTCTGCTGGAAGCTGGGGCTCTTTATTCCACCTCGTTCCGTGTGCCTCGTAGGGCACGTTGCGGGAGTAGGTAAGGTCCTAAAAATGAAAATGCCGTGTCATCTAACATCGCGTAAGGATGAGGAATTAGAGGAGAAAACGGGTAGGGTTGATGGGGAAACTGGCACCTGCCGACTCATCTGACGTCTCCTTTAGCCCGCAGAACAATCCTGCGCCTCGGTATTTTCACTCCTCGTGTTACAGATGACAAAATGGAGGCGTGTTAAGGCTCTTAAATTACGTCAATAATCATAACAGATAAAACAGCTTTCCCATGCTAAAATGTTATTTTCCATGTCTCAACGTGGGTAGCTAGGAGAACCCTTGAGCACCGCGATTCGATAATGAGTTATTCCACGATGGAATCAACTAATGAGTATCCACGCTGTCCCCCGCATCGAGCACCCCCTCTGTGCTACTCCAGCCGTGGGAGCTGATTCCAAATTGCCCGTTTGGATGCGAAAGCTTGTTCAACTGATTCAAAGACGAGTCAAGTTACAGGACAGGGCCTTCGATTCTTAAATAAGAGGATAAAGGAAGATAATGCCACACGTCTGCGAACCTTCCCAGCATGCCTATTTGTTCTCAATCGTGTCTGCACGAAAGGTGCCCAGCAGAGCAAGCGAGTGGCGATTGAAATCCATCCACAGTTCTGCTCACCAAGCCTGGCACGATGGCCTGGAGCTACCTCCTCCCAGAAGGAGCATTTTTCTGCCAGTCTGCACAAGGGCACCAGTCACCGAGTTCTGTGCCCCATGGAGCCGCATATGCCCGGGAAGGGTGGCTTCTACGGATTCACGGTACCCTTGCAAAGGCACCCTATCGACGAGTGGCTCCCCGCTTCTTTCAAAGGCACATGCTTTTCTGTTTTTTTGTTTTTTGACCCCTGCCCCCCCCCCCCGCCCACCAAAGCACAGCCTAATCCCAGAGTAAAAGCATCTCTTGTGCAAGGAAAAAACAAAAACAAAAAAAAAACACCTGTGTGTCGTTCATACCTGTCAGGCATCCCCAAAATAAGATTTTCAATACAAGAGGCTGATCTTTGGAGCCGGGAAAATCACAGAAACCTAACTGCAGAGACAAAGGCAGTCCTTTGCTTCTGTTACCTCGTAAGAAGCCACTCGACGTGGGCCTAGGTGAAAGGGGACAAGTCCTCTGCGATGACACTCTGCTCCTCTTGTGCAAGGCTCTGTGAGACAGCCCTTGATCCTACCCATGGAGCACATTGTAAGGCTCTGAGTCTGTCCTTTACTTAGGAATTTGAAGTGTGGTGGGGCTGGGAAAGGCAAGAACAAACCTTGGGGAAATAGAGGCAGCCCTCCAGATCGAGACTCTCTAGATGGGACACCAAAGTGTCAGTTTTCTTCATGGTATTGGTCTTTCATGACCAGCTCTTGTCTATCCTAATGACAGCTTTAATAGACCTTTGCTCCTGACTGACTTTAAAAATATATACATACAGGGGCACCTGGGTGGCTCAGTCGGTTGAGTGACCGATTTCGGCTCGGGTCATGATCTCACAGTTCGTGAGTTCGAGCCCCGCCTTGGGCTCTTTGCTGACAGCTCAGAGCCTGGAGCCTGCTTCGGATTCTGTGTCTCCTCTCTCCCTGTGCCCCTCCCCACTCACGATCTGTCTCTCTCTCTCTCAAAACTAAATAAACATTAAAAAAATTTTTTGAAAAAAAAAGTTAAATAAAAATACATACATAGAGGTGATTCTCATCCATTGTTATGAACTGCATGTTTGTATCCCCCCAGATTTCATATGTTTAACTCCTACCCTCCAATATGATGATATCGGGAAGAGGGGCCTTTGCGAGATAATTAGGTCGTGAGGGTAGAGCCTTCATGATAGGATGCGTGCCCTCACCAGAAGACCTTGCTTCCTCTCTGTTCTCCACCATGTGAGAATACAAGAAGAAAATGGCCACCTGCGAACCAAGAAGCAGGCCTTTACCAGTCCCTGGGGTCGCCATCACTTTGATCTTGAACTTCCTCGGAAACAGGAGAAATAAAAGCTTGTTGCTTAAGCCACTCACTCTGCTGTTATCAGTTATAGCAGCTAGAACTAAGACATCCATATTGTAATCGACTTTATGTGGGAGGGAGCAGGTAACCAGGGCGTTGAATATTGCGCGTAACTGCAGCACGACTATGGGAATGTGGTACTTACATGACGTGCAGGAAACGTTGAACACAGCAGGCTTGAGATCGCCATCTTTGGGCTGCTTGGCAGAGTTGGCCATTGGCTGGAATCTGGGAGCTCGTATTTGGGGAGGGTTCCCACCGGTCCCTAATTGAAAGTATTGGCTCGCTGGGCCTGAACTGTTTGTACAAACGCTATGGTTAATGCCGAACATCTGCTTTCCTTCTGGGAGTCTAGAATGCTGGTACATGCCGGGCCAAGGGGACCTCCAATACCAGCCCATTACACGCTTTGAACACTGAATCTCTAATGAGCTTCCCTGGCAGACGATAGTCTCCACGTGTTGTCACAATTTCAGGCGGGAGGAATTACCGGCATCCTCTGGGATGAGCGGATGGCTCCTCTGGGAGAGAGCGCTTTGACAGCGTTCCAGGTTTCCTCTAGACATGGCACCCACGCTACTCTCCCCTTTGCTGATTTTGCTTTGTATCTTTTCACTACAGGAAGTCATCGCTGTGAGGAAGAATGTATGCTGAGTCCTGTGAGCCATCCTACCAAATCATTGAACTGGGGGTGGTCTTGGGGACCCTCAACATATGTAAACACCAAGTGTCACGGGGGGTAACAGAAGGAAGGAAACAAAAGAGATCTGCTGACCTAAACAACCAAATACTCACACACACACACACACACACACACACACACACACACTACCTTTGGGGGCGTCTGGCTATCTCAGTCTGTAGACCGTGCAACTCTGGATCACAGGGTTGTAAGTTCGAGCCCCATGTTGGGTGTGGAGATTACTTAAAAATAAAATCTTGAGGGGCCCCTGGGTGGCTCAGTGGGTTAAGCTTCCGACTCGTGGTTTCGGCTCTCCCCTGCTCATGCGCTCTTTCAAAATAAATAAAGCTTTAAAAATTTAAAATAAATAAATAAATAAATAAGTAAATAAATAAATAAATAACAACTTAAAAAATTCTTTCAAACCACTGAATACATGTTCATTTCTATCCTGTTTATTCTTTAAATGTTTAGAAGTAGCTTACGATAAGAATATGAATAATAATACAGCATGATCTCATTATGTAAAAATATACACATGGGCATAGGGAAAAAGACTGGAAGGGATACATCAAAACATTAACAGTTGTTTTCTCCAGATGAAGTGATAGAATTCTAATGCTTAGTTTTTTTCTTTCTCTTGTGTTGAACTGTATTTTCCACATTTTCTACAATGAGCACATATTGCTTTTATAATGAGACTAAAAAAAGATTACATAAATTGAATGTTAAACATAATTAAGAATAGGAAAATCAGACAAAATACACAAAAATGCAGGAAGCCATGACTAAGAGAAAAACATTGAAAATAGATGTACAGACTGTTGGGGCGCCTGGGTGGCTCAGCCGGTTAAGCGTCTGGCTCTTGATTTCAGCTCAGGTCACGCTCTCACTGTTTGTGAGTTTGAGCCCCATGTCCGGCTGCACACTGACAGTGCAGGGCCTGCTTGGAATTCTCTCTCCCTCTCTCTCTGACTCTCCCCCACTCTCTCTCAATATAAATAAACATTAAAAACGAAATAAAATTAAAAAAAGAAAATAGAGGTATAGACTGTAAAGATCTCTAAAACTGAACATTTCTGCCCTCACATTTGACTCTGAGTTCCATGACAATGAAGACAAAATAGAAACATAGTTCAGTCATCAAGAGAGCATAGTATTTCTATCACCGTATATCAAGTAATCACAAACTCAGTGGCTTCAAACAATATCTGTGTATTAGCTCACAGTTCTATAGGTTAGAAGTCTGGCTGGGTTCCTGGTGGCAGAATTTCATTCCCTGTCCTTTGTTGGACTGAGATCTCAATTTCCTTGCTAAATGGGCTCCTCTCTCTTTAAGCAAGCAATAGTGTATCAAATCTGTCTTGTGCTTCAAAGCTCTAACTTCTCTGTCTCTAACTTTAGATTTAAAGAGCTCATGTGATTAGGTCAGGACCACTCAGAGAATCTACCTTTGTTAAGATCAACTGTTCATAGGGACGTCTGGGTGGCTCAGTTGGTCAAGTGTCTGACTTTAGCTCAGGTCATGATCTCACGGTCTGTGGGTTCGAGCCCCGCGTCGGGCTCTGTGCTAACAGCTCAGAGCCTGGAGCCTGCTTGGGATTCTGTGTGTGTGTCTCTCTCTGCCTCTCTCTCTCTCTCTCTCTCTCTGTCTCAAAAAATGAATAAACATTAAAGAAAATCAACTGTTCATATAACATAACTGAATCATAGGAAAGAAATCTATCATATTCACAATCTCTGGGTTACACAGGAAGTGTACATTCACCACCAGGATGTGGAGAATCTTGGGGACTCATTTAGAGTTCTGCCTTCACCTAGCATGTATAATTTTGTATATTTTGGAAAAGATGGAATTTAACCACTTTGCACGCATGCATAGTCTCTCCCCTCATTCTATGCCCAGAGGAAGTCCTAGGGGGATGCACACAGCGGCTTGTGTGAACACCCAATACATTCAAATGCTCAATCCTCATGTTTTATCTTTTAAGGAAATACACTGAAAACAAGCTGCGAAAGAGGGAGAAATCGGCTGGAGACGGCAGGAAGGACAGGTGCTCTGGGGCAGAATGGAAAATGATTGACATAGGACACAGCCACAGGTTGGGGGAAATGCAAACTTAATCAAGAGTCTGAAACCAGGGATGCCTGGGTGGCTCGGTCGGTTAAGAATCTGACTTCAGCCTATGATCTTGTGGTCCATGGCTTGTGCGTGCGCTCGCTCTCTCTCTCTCTCTCTCTCTCTCAAAAATAAATAAACATTAAAAAAAAAGAGGTCTCAAACCAGATTTTCAAGGCTTTGCCCCTACCCTCTACCTAGTTCTGTGGACTTTGCTAATTCCCTTTCTTCCCCCATATAGGCCTAGTTTTCTTGTCCTTTCTTTTCCTTTTTTTTTTTTTTTTTTTTCTTGTATAAGGAACAATCTAAATGATAGATCCAAGTGATGTCTCAGCTTCCTACTTTGGACTACTGCATAGAAGTCAATGGTAATTGTGCCTTGTTTTCCAAAGTCTGTTTCAGAGTCCAGAAGAATTGGTGTCACCTAGGAGCTTGTTGCAAATACAGTTTCAGGGGCGCCTGGATGGCTCAGTTGGTGAAGCGTCCAGCTCCTGATTTCACCTCAAGTCATGATCTCGCGGTTTGTGAGTCCAAGCCCCACATTGGGCTCTAACACTGGGAGTGCAGAGCCTGCTTGGGATTCTCTCTTTCCCACTCTCCCTCTGCCCCATTCATGTTTTCTCTCTCTAAAATAAATAAATAAACTTAAAAAAAAAGAAATAAAGTTTCAGGCCCCCAGACCTACTAGATGAGAACCTGCTTTACAAGCAGATCACTGCATGATTCCTGAAAGCTTGAGAAGGGGTACTTCAGAGCCTTACTGCTCCCTTTGTGAATTCTGCTGCACAGACTCACCGAAGTCCCAAGGACCTGGGACCTGTAGCCCTCTGGTGTGCCCCTTCCCTTACTTCCGCCTCTTCAAAAATGAAAAGCGCTGCTAATCGACACGGAACTGGGGTCGTGGCTATAAGCTCAGCTCACTTTAAGAAGCTACGATCTGGGCGCCTGGGTGGCTCAGTCGGTTAAGCGGCCGACTTCAGCTCAGGTCATGATCTCACGGTCTGTGGGTTCGAGCCTCGCGTGGGGCTCTGTGCTGACAGCTCACAGTCTGGAGCCTGCTTCCGATTCTGTGTCTCCCTCTCTCTCTGCCCCTCGCCTGCTTGCTCTCTGTCTCTCCCTCAAAAATAATAAACATTTAAAAAAAATTTATAAAAAAAAAAAGAAGCTACAATCAAGGCTCTCTTCTCCCCGTCCAACAGACAGCCGCATCTTCTTGTGCAGGGCCAGCCATGTCCCCGACACACGATGGTGAAGGTCAAATTAAATGGATTTGCCATATTGGGTGCCTGGTCACCAGGGCTGCTTTTAACCCTGGCCAAGTGGATATTATCGCCGTCCATGACCCCTTCATTGACCTCAGCTACATAGTCTATATGTTCCAGTATGATTCCACCCACAGCAAATTCCACAACACGGTCAAGGTTGAGAATAAGAAACTTGTCATCAGTGGAAGGCCCATCTCCATCTTCCAGGAGCAAGATCCCACCAACGTCAAATAGGGTGATGCTGGTGCCGAGTATTGTGGAGTCCGGTGGGGTCTTGACCACCATGGAGAAGGCCGGGGCTCACTTGAAGGGTGGGGCCAAGCGGGTCATCATCTCTGCCCCTTCTGCTGATACCCCCACATCCGTGATGGGTGTGAACCAAGAGAAGTACGACAACTCCCTCAAGAACGCCAGCAATGCCTCCTACACCACCAACCGCTTGGCCCTTCTGGCCAAGGTCATCCGTGACAACTTTGGCATCACAGAGGGACTCATGACCACAGTCCATGCCACCGCTGCCACCCAGAAGACTGCGGAGGGCCCCTCTGGGAAGCTGTGGTGTGATGGTGACGGGCTGCCCAGAATACCATCCTTGCTTCTACTAGCACTGCCAAGGCTGTGGGCGAGGTCATCCCTGAGCCGAATGAGAAGCTCACTGGTATGGCCTCCCGGGTCCCCACCGCCAACGTGTCCATCGTGGACCTGACCTGCCGCCTGGAGAAAGCTGCCAAATACTATGATATTAAGAAGGTGGTGAAGCAGGGGGACCTGGTTGGCTCAGTCAGTTAAGCGTCTGACTCTTGAATTCAGCTCGGGTCATGATCTCGTGGTTTCCGAGATCAATCCCTGTGTCGGGCTCAGCAATGATGGTGTAGGGCCTGCTTGGGATTCTCTTTCTCTCTCTCTCTCTGCCCCTCCCCTGCTCATGCTTGCTCTCTGTCTCTGAAAATAAATAAATAAGCTTAAAAACAAAGAGAAGGTGGTGAAGCAGGCATCAAAGAACCCCCTCAGGGACATCCTGGGGTGCACTGAGGACCAGGTTGTCTCTCGTGACTTTAACAGCGACACTCACTCTTCCACCTTCCGTGCTGAGGCTGGCATTGCCCTCGATGACTGCTTTCTCAAGCTCATTTTCTGGGATGACAACGAATTTGGCTACAGAAACCGGGTGGTGGACCTTATGGTCCAGATGGCCTCCGAGGAGTAGGAGCTCTCTGGACCACCAGTCCCAGCAAGAGCAAGAGGAAGAGAGAGGCCCTCCCTTCTGGGGAGTCCTTGCTCTAACTCATCATCCCCCAACACATTGAGAATCTCCCGACCTTACATAGTTTCCATCCCAGACCCCCTGAAGAAGGGGAGGTGCTTGGGGAACCCTACTTTATCGTGTACCATCAATAAAGTATACTGTACGCAGCCAAAACAAAAACAAAAACAAAAACAAGAGAAGCTATAGTCAAGATGTTCCTAAAATTCATATGGAAATGCAAAGGACCCAGGGTTACCAAAAAAGAACGACCTTGGAAGACTCAAGTTTCCCAATGTCAAAACTTGCTACAAAACTCCAGTAATCAAGAAGATCATCCAGGGGAGCCTGGGTGGCTCAGTCGGTTAAGCATCCGACTTTGGCTCAAGTCATGATCTCGGGGTTCATGAGCTCCAGCCCTGATTTGGGTGAGCTTGAGCCCAACTCCAGGCTCCAACCCTCTGTTCTTCCCCGTCTCCCTCTGTTTATGCACCTTGCAGGATTCTCTTTCTGTGCCCCTTGCTCACTCGTCATGCTCTCTCTTTCTCTAAAATACATAAATAAAGAGATAGGTTGGTAGGTAGGTAGGTAGGTAGGTAGATAGATAGATAGATAAAAGATCATCCAATGGGGAAGGAACAGACTTTTCAAGAAATGGCACTGGAACAATTAGGTATCCACATGTTAGAGAATGAGTTTGGTCTCCTACCTCACACTATAATCAGAAATTAATTAGGGCTCAGGCAGTTAAGTGTCCAACTTCAGCTCAGGTCACGATCTCACGGTTTGTGAGTTTGAGCCCTGTATCAGGCTCTCTGCTGTCAGTGCAAAGCCTGTTTCTGATCCTCTGTCTCACTCTCTCTCTGCCCCTCCCCTGCTTGTGCTCTCTCTCAAAAATAAATAAACATTAAAACAAAAAAGATCTACTCACTTAAAAAATTAATTAAAAATGGATCAAAAATTGGGGCACCCGGTCGGCTCACTCGGTAGAGCATTCAACTCTTGATTTTGGGGTCATTAGTTCAAGCCCCACATTGGGCATAGAGCCTACTTAATAAAAAAAAAAAAAAAGGATCAGAAACCTAAATGGAAGAGCTGAAACTATAAAACTCTTAGAAGTAAACATAGGGGTGAATCTGAATGACTTTGGATTTGGCAATGGTTTCCTAAATTTGACACCCAAATCACAGGCAGCAAAAGAAAAAATAGATATGTTAGGCTTGATAATATTTAAAACTTTTGGGCATTGGGGCACCTGGGTGGCACGGTCGGTTAAGTGTCCGACTCTTGGTTTTGGCTCAGGTCATGATCTCACGGTTTCATGAGTTCAAGCCCCACACGGGCTCTGTGCTGACAGTGAGGAGTCTGCTTGGGATTTTCTCTCTCTTCCTCTCGTTCTGCCCCTACCCCACACGGCACCGTCTCTGTCTCTCTCAAAATAAATAAACTTAAAAAATAAAACTTAAAAAAGTAAAATGAAACTTTTGTGCATTGACGAACACTATCAAGAGAGTGAAAAGACAACCCACAAATGGGAGAAATGTTTGCAAATCACATATGTGGTGAGGGTTTAATAGCCGGAATATATAAGGAACTCGCATAGCTCATCAACAGAAAGAAAAACAACCCAGCTGGAACTTGGGCAAAGGATTTGAATAGACATCGCTCCAAAAGAGATACGGAAATGTCCGATAAGCCAATGCCAAGACGCTCCACACCATTAGCTATCAAGGAGTTGTAAATCAAAACTACAATGAGGTAACGCTTCACACCCACCGGGACAGTTAATAAAAAAAAAAAAAGAAGCTGAAAAACAACAAGCGTTGGCAAAGATGAGGAGAAATTGGAACCCTCCTACGCTGCGTATGGTGAGAATGTAAAATGGCGCCCCCTAGGTGGAAAATTGTTTGGCGGTTTACCAAAAGGTTAAACACACAATTACCATGTGACCCAGCAAAGAAACTCACTGATATATACCCAAAATAATCGAAAACATATTTGCATGCCAAAAAATACGTTCACCAATGTTCATAGCAGCATAATCCACGGTAGCCCACAAAAGTGGAAAGCCCACAAATGTCCGTCAGTGGATGGATGGATGAACAAAAAATGGCCTATCTGCAGAATGGAATATGATTCAGCCACAAAAAGGAGCGTACTACATCATGGATGTTGCATGTGGCAGCTACGCCACGACGTGGATGAACCTCGACAACGTTATGCTGGGTGAAATAAGTCAGAGACGAAAGGACACATATTAATTCCATTTATATGAAACATCCAGAGTAGGCAGGTTCATACGGATGGAAAGCTTAATAAGGTAATAGAAAAAGTGGGGAGAGGGGGTCAGAATAGGGACTGGCTGCTAATTGGGACAGGTTTTTTGGGGGGAGGTGGGGTGGTAGAAAGTTCTAGAATTCGGCAGGGGGGATGGCTATATGACGTAGTCCATATGCTGAGAACCACTCAATTGGCCACATTAAAATGGTAAGTTTAATGCTACAAGAACTATACCTCAATAATAAAATAAATATATGAAAAGTAAACCACGGGGCCTGCTTCCAGATTCTGGTCCTCTGACCTCAGGCATCAAGAGGTCAAGCTAGAATCTCTCCTCACTACACACTGAGGGATGAGGGAGAAGGGAAGCAGCATGTAATTAATTTAGAAGAAATGAGATTTTTTTTTTTTAATTTTTTTTTAACGTTTATTTATTTTTGAGACAGAGAGAGACAGAGCATGAACAGGGGAGGGTCAGAGAGAGGGAGACACAGAATCTGAAACAGGCTCCAGGCTCTGAGCTGTCAGCACAGAGCCCGACGCGGGGCTCGAACTCACGGACGGCGAGATCATGACCTGAGCTGAAGTCGGCCGCTTAACCGACTGAGCCACCCAGGCACCCCTAGAAGAAATGAGATTAAATCACAGCACGAAATAGGGTGACAAAATGTCTCCGCACTCAGAGGGGATGTATCAACTGTAAAAACGAAAGTTTTATCTTCTTTAGGGACAGAGGCAAATAGCAAATTCTGCTTCTCTCAAAGTGTCAGCTGGTCGTGACCTAAAGAAAGGAATCAATCATCCTGTTGTTTGGTCTCCAAGCCAGGTGACAGAAAGGGTGCTTTTAAAAGGGTTCACCTGATTAGGTCAGGCCCACCCAATAAATCCTCCCTTTTGAGTGACTTATCAACCGATCAGGGACCTTACATCTGAAAAATCCTTTCATCCTTGCCATATTATAACATAATCACAGGAGTGCTATCACATCATATTCACAGGCCCTGCCCACACTCAAGGGGAGAACATTCTACAGCTTGTGTATATCAGGGGCAGGAACTTAAACATTTTACAATTCTGTATATTACAGACCCCTTAATGTTACTTAAGGGACCACCCTTCTCCCCTCAGTTCATGAGCTTTGGTGGGGCTGATCCCAATCCCCACCATTCCCTGATTTTACAGAAAATTCAGGAATGAGCTGTTCTTTGGATAATACTGGATCGATCATGTATTGTTTTATTCTTTTTTTTTATTAAAAAAAATTTTTTTTTCAGCGTTTATTTTTATTTTTGGGACAGGGAGAGACAGAGCATGAACGGGGGAGGGGCAGAGAGAGAGGGAGACACAGAATCGGAAACAGGCTCCAGGCTCTGAGCCGTCAGCACAGAGCCCGACGCGGGGCTCGAACTCACGGACCGCGAGATCGTGACCTGGCTGAAGTCGGACGCTCAACCGACTGCGCCACCCAGGCGCCCCGTGTATTGTTTTATTCTAATTATTCGTTTTTATGTTTGTAATCTTGCCCCATGCTAGAATGTAAGCACCATGAGAGCAGGGACCTTATAGATCTTGTTCAATTTTCTGTCCTCTGAACCTCTTTGCTTTATATTGGGGGATAATTGCACCCAAATATATATGTTTTTGGTAAATATCAGGGAACATTTGTCAAATGAGGTTTCTCCATTTTCATAGGAGAAAGGAAGCTTCCAGAATAGAATTGTCCATGAATTATACAGCTAGCAAATGTTTCTGAAGAGACAATCTCTTCAAAACAAAGAATAATAGTAACCACTTCTATAACAATATGTGCCAGGCCCTGGGATCACTTGGTACTCCAAACCACTCTAAGGTGTACTTAGCGGGGAGGTGAGGAGGACTAACAAATAACATTGTCTTCTTGTATGTACATTTCACAGCTCCAAGCCGTCCGTGGTCTCCGCTGCAAGTGGCTCTTGCAAGCCTCCCGGACCTCAGAATCTGTATTTGCCTCCGGAGTGCAAGCGAGGGGAGAGAAAAATGTTACACGAGGCAGCCAAACAATTCTAGCGGCCAGCTCGGCAGTGCAAGAGAATGGGTAGAACTTGTTCCCCAGTTTTGAATCAAAACAAGCCCTCCTGGACGGTGGGGGAGGGCGTGCGGCTGCCCACGCCAGGGGGCATTGGTGGGGGGGGGGTGTTCACGCTCTTCCCATTTCATTGGCCAGGACTCGGCCACGTGACCCAACCTACGGGCGGTAGGCGGGACCGTCTCGCGCTTCGGCTTGAAAAAGAGCCAAAGGGCGTCGGCGGCGTCGTCTTCGTCGGTCCTCGTGAGGACCCCGTCGTTCCGGTGGCCAGGCCGTTGATCGTGCTGATGGGACCTGCGGAACCCCTCGCAGCCCCGGCCACGTGGGGGGAGAAGTTGGTTTCGGGTGAGTCGAAAAAATGAGGAAAGAAGTTTTATTTCCTTCGTAAGCCTGCTATGCTGTTTTATGGGTGGACGCGGTTCCTTTTCTCTTTGCCTTTTTGTTCTTTTGGCCTTTTTGGCGGGGGGCGGAGGGGGGTTGTGTGTTTTGTCGTGTCGGTCGGGAGAGAGCCCTGCAGCCCCCCCCCCCCCCCCGGAGCTCAGTGCCTTATTTCCCTAGAAACTGGGGGGGGGGGGACTCTGGTCCCCCCGCCTTTTCACCTCGGGGGTGAAGCTCCTCGAGGCCGGGCTTTGCCGTTAGAAGCGTGGCCCACGTGACTTGTGCATTTCAGAGCTTTGCCTGAGACACCGTAGTTGTGAAATTCGAGGTCGTCTCGTGGAATGTTCGCTTGAACGACGGAAGTTCAAAAGCGCGAACGTTGCGACTTGGCCAGGAACAGCAAGGAACTCTTTGCAGATGTTTAGACAAGGTCTGAAAAAGCGCGGCGTTTTAACGGGGTGTGTGGCGTTGCAAGGAAAACTTAAAACCTAGCGAGGGCAGATTCAAGTCGGCTGAGCCGTATTAGAGATACATTGGGAACTGACCATCTTGAGGCGAATTTCTCTCCCCTTAATACCAACGGAGGAGATGTCTTCAACTCTGAAGGTGGTTTCATGTTTACTTTTAAACTCTGGCCTGGGGAACGATTTCGAACCTTCAAGTGGCCAGGTAGTGCAAGAAAAAGCGTCTTTTTACCCAGATTTCGGTTGCGCGTTTTACTTTTACTCCGTCGTCTTCGTCAGCTACTCTCCCATCTTTCCGAACCGCTTGAGAGCCCCCTTGTGTGTCTCAGTGGCCCCTTCTGCTGCTAAATAGAAAGTGTGTGTTTCCTGGAAGCAGGGATAGTCACAGAGAGATTGATTATACCTACGTAGTGCCTGACGCAGCCAAGGGAAAGAAGCCACGGCATTTTTAATGGCTGTTGTTGTAAGCCCCGCTCTATTGTATGGTACCTCTTTCTCTTTTCCTTTTCTTTTTGTAGGTGTAACTTTTATTTTCTTTTTTTTTTTTTTTTTTTTTTATTTATTTTTGGGACAGAGAGAGACAGAGCATGAACGGGGGAGGGGCAGAGAGAGAGGGAGACACAATCTGAAACAGGCTCCAGGCTCCGAGCCATCAGCCCAGAGCCCGACGCGGGGCTCGAACTCACGGACGGCGAGATCGTGACCTGGCTGAAGTCGGACGCTTAACCGACTGCGCCACCCAGGCGCCCCTACTTTTATTTTCTTAAAAACGTTTATTTTTGAGAGAGCGCAAGAGAGAGGGCGAGCGGGGGAGGGGGAGAGGGAGCCGGGGAGAGAGAATCCCAAGCAGGCTCCCCACTGTGAGCAGTGAGCCTGACCGAGGTTCGAACTCCTAAACCTCCTAAACCGTGAGATCGGGACCTGAGCTGAAGACCTGCAGACTGAGCCACCCAAGCTCCCCTAAATTTTAGTTTTTAAGGTAATCCCAAGACCCAGTGTGGGGCTTCGACCCGGGACCCTGACATTGAGTTGCAGACTCCACTGATTTGAGCCAGTCGGGAACCCCTCTCTCTTTTCTCTTCAGCTGGACTAATTGCCCTTGAAGGCAAGGAACATAGCTGATTATCTTGGAATCCCTATGCCTGTAATATTGCATGTGCCTGTGATTTTTTTAAAATTATTAAATTGGCTAATGGTGGAAGGATTGCAAATGTGAGTTTTCTTTACATGACCGACAGGAATACGTTTTGTTTGTATTAGTAATTTCTAGGTTAAGTGTTTCATGATCAGAGAGCCGTTCATAGTATTCCTCCTTTGTGAAATGTATTGATATTTTCTTGCATCTTAATCTGCGATCCGTTTTTGTGAATATGCCATGTACAATTGAAAAGTCTTGTGTATGATCCGAGTTGAGAGTTTTGCACACATTTCATAAGTTCTGCCTTGTTGATTATATTGTTAAGGTGTTCGTTCTTCTTACTCATTTTTTGTCCGTTTGATCGGACTTGTAGGGAGTTGAGTATTCTTGGTGCGTTTCTGTTTCAGTGTCCTTGCAACTTACATAGTTTTACTTCATTAAGGATACTGCTTTTTTCTTGTAATGTTCTTAAATGTTGTATCTTTCTGCATAGTGGCTTTTAATATAAAAACTGTCCCTCTTTTGTTTGCCTTAGAAACTTGAATTTTCCTTTGGGGATACCAGGGTATCTGCTTTTTTGCTTCTATTTTTCTCTTTCCATCATTCCTGTTGCCATTTGTCTGGCATACCTTTGTCCCATCGTTTGTATTTTAGCTTTCTTGAGTCGCTGTTTGAGGTGTGTGTCTTATATACAAGAGAGTTGGGTTTTGTTCTGTGAGTGAAATTGAAAATGGTGTTCTTTTACTGATCCAGGAAAGCCCATTTCCATTTAAGTTTTTAAAATTTTTTTTTTCAACGTTTATTTATTTTTGGGACAGAGAGAGAGCATGAACGGGGGAGGGGCAGAGAGAGAGGGAGACACAGAATCGGAAACAGGCTCCAGGCTCCGAGCCGTCAGCCCAGAGCCCGGCGCGGGGCTCGAACTCACGGACCGCGAGACCGTGACCTGGCTGAAGTCGGACGCTCAACCGACTGCGCCACCCAGGCGCCCCTCCATTTAAGTTTTTGAAATAAGTTTATTTTACATTTTGTCAGTCTTTTATAATTGTGTGTTTTATTTGCTAGGTTTCTTTAGAAGGCCTGTATCCTTTGCTCTCTAATTTGACACACACATATTTTTGGTATTTAGGAAAGTTTGCATTTTTGTTCTAGTGGTTATCTTGCTACTTATACCTTTTCTTTTCTAAAGGTTTTATTTTTAAGTAATCTCTATGCGTAGCGTGGAGCTCGAACTCACTACCCCAAGATCAAGAGTTGAGTTGCATGATGTAGAGACTGAGCCACCCAGGTGCCTGTATCCTTTTTTCAAAAAAAGATTTTTTGGGGGGCACCTGGGTGGCTCAGTTAAGTGTCCCACTTCAGCTCAAGTCATGATCTCAGGGTTTGGGAGTTTGAGCCCTGCGTCAGGCTCTGTCCTGACAGCTCAGATCCTGGAGCCTGCTTCAGATTCTGTCTCTTGGTCTGCCTCTGTCTCTGTCTCTCTCTCTCTCTCTGCCTGCCCCCCCTTCTCTCTCTCTGTGCCCCTCCCCTGCTTGTACTCTGTTTCTCTCAAAAATAAGTGTTGAAAAAAGTGAAGTTTTTTTTTTAAATAATCTCTACACCCAACATGTGGCTTGAACTCCCGACCCTGACCTCTAGTCCCATGCTCTTCCCACTGAGGCAGCCGGGCAAATGTTTATTCATCTTTGGGAGAAAATGTGAGTGGGGGAGGGGCAGAGAAAGCGGGGGACAGAGGTTCTGAAGAAGGCTCAGTACTAACTGCAGCGAACCTGATACGGGGCTCGAACCCACAAACCACAAGATGGTCACCTGAGCTTAAGCGCACCGACTGAGCCACCTAGTCGTCCTGACATTTATACCTTTTTAAGGTACGCCCAGCTTATTTTCCTGTTGAACTCGCTGAGGTCTGCTTTATTGGGTTTTTTTCCTTAATTTTTTAGTTTACATCCAAGTTAGTTAGCATCTAGTGCAACAATGATTTCGGGAGTAGATTCCTTTATGCCCCTTACCCATCTCCCTGACCTATCGTTTTTTAATTAGTATCATAACTTCCGCCTATTCCGTTCTTTCGCTTTCCCTTATCCCGCTGATTCGTTGCGTTGCTTTTACTTTGTCAAAACATACCACCGCTGTAGACGGGTCTTTCGCGCTCTCCATCCCCGTTTGTTTGGTTCTCTGAATCTGGATGGTCCGTCGTCCCATCCACTCGCTAATCAAAATGCTTTACTGCCCGTCGTCTGGCCGAATTCTTGCAGCCAGCTCTCGGGCGGAAGAAGCTCGTCTTGCAGTACGCGAGCTGGCCAACTTTTTCTCCAGCAGGCCACGGAATGAGTATATTCGGCCTTGCGCGTCATACGGTCTCTGCGACACTACTCAGCTCTGTGGTAATCTCTACGCAGCATAAAAGCTACTAGACACAGCAAACAAATGAGTGTAGATGTATTCCTATGAAACTATCTGTGAACGCTGAAATTTAACTTGCTTATAATTTTCTCCGGTTGTGGTAATGCTTTTGATTTTCTCGTAGCCTATTAAAAACGCAGGAAACCGTTTTTACTTAGCTCAGTCCCCAAAAAACAGGACAGGTTGGATGTGGTCCGTGAGCATAATTTGCCAACATTTGTTCTAGGAGATTCCTCAGAAAGGGATCACGGGTACAGAATTCCCTAAGCTTTTGTATGTTGAAAACGTGTGTGTGTGCGTGTGTATGTTGTTAATAGCCTTGATACTTGAAGGCAGCATTATTGGAGATAAATTCCTTGGTTCATGCTTCCTTTTGCTGAACGTTACAAATGCTGCTCCATTTTTGAGTTGCTTCGTATGTTGTTTTTGAACGTCTGATACCCGTTTCATTCTTTGCGTCTATACGTTACTTGACCTTTTTGCCTGGAGGCCTTTAACATTCTGTCTTTACCTTTGAAATCTGACAGTTGAAAGACTGTAACCTGGTGTTGACTCTATTCTCAATGTATAGGTAGAGATAGGTCTTTTTTTATTTCTGGAAAAGTTTCTCGGGTTATAATTTAAAAAAATTGTTTTAAATGTTTTTTTTTTTTTTTTTTTTTTTTGAGAGAGAGAGACAGAGCACAAGTGGGTTGTGGAGCGGAGAGAGGGGAACAGAGATCGAGAGGGAGACACAGAATCTGAGGCAGGTTCCAGGCTCCGCGCTGTCCGCATAGAGCCCGACGCAGGGCTTGAAGCCATGAACCACGCATGAGATCGTGACCTGAGCCAAAGTCAGACGCTGCACTGACCGAGCCACCCAGATGCTCCTTGTGTTCTAATCTTAAAGTCCTAGCTTTGTTGTATTGATTATCTTTTCACCGGGACTGCAATAATATGTCGTTCCTTTTTTGTCTTCTATTTTCATTATTTTCTCTGCCACCCTTTTCACTTTCCTATCACCTTTTCATTCCATTGGTGGTTTTCCTGCCGCTTAATATTTATCCGTGCCCTCTGTTAAATTTTACTGCGGTCTATTCTCACTTGGCGCCTTGTAATTTATTCTTCATTTGTAAAATAACTTTGTATTTTTCTTCCATTTATTTATTGTGTCAGCGAGAGAGTGTGCATGCATGAGCGCGTGCAGTGTGCGTGTGAGTGGAGGAGGGGTGGAGAGAGAGAATCCCAAGCAGCTCCGCGGGGTCCACACAGAGCCTGATGCGGGGCCCCGTGAGCCGTGGGACCGGGACCTGAGCCGAGATCAAGACTTGGATGCGTAACCCACTGAGCCACCCAGGTACCCCTCGAGGTAATTTTTTAAAAATTTCACCACATGTCCATTTGTGTCTATTGAATTAAATACCAACGTAAATTAAATCATTGAATTAAATTTTCTTACGTTGTTCGTTTTTGCTGTATGATTGTTTTTCAGGGGTCGGGGTTACCTCCGTTGATACGTATTAAATTGAATTTCTAAGATTTTTGCAAAATTCTGTATGTACCAGTTAGTCACCACCTTGTTCATTTTTGTGGCATTGTGTATTGTACAGGATTTCTAGCTTACTGACACACTCTTCTGTCAGTATGGCAAAGTCCAGATACTTTAGTGGATTTCTTTATTTTGGTTGATGTGGGGAGATCGTGTTTTCTTTGATTTTAGGGGTCTCTTGTCTTGCATGACCCTAAAGTTTTCTGTTTTGCTTCTTTGCCACTTCAACCAATTGCCTGTGGATGTTTTTCCCTTCCTTTTAACTTTTTTTTCCTCTCTTAGAAGCTGTGGGTTTTGAAGACTGCTCCTTCAAATTGCATGTACTTAAGTCCTCTCCCTGTCATGTACGTTCAGATACCTGTGTTTTTAGTAATTTTCAGACAGGATGAATTTATGCTTTATCACCGTGTTTTTGGATCCACCTTAGGCCTGGTTGCTGTTTCCTCTCCTTTCTCTTTGCTTGGTTTTGGTGTAAGCTGCTTTTTTCCTTCTTGTTTTTATGTTTTTGAAGGAAACATTAGAAGATAGAGGCCTAGGTGGCCTTGGTTGCCTCAGCTACATTAGAAGGCCCTAAAAATGGCTGCACTCCGAAAGGAAGGCTTCTTTTACTTCTGTTACGGGAGAGGAAACATTGTTAAAACACGATCTGTATTTTTGCAAAGACCGCTGCTAACATGCTGTCAAGGTCAAAGATACCTGAATTATTTCAAATTATGGTAAGCCACACCACTCTGAGAAACCCAAAGTAGATCTTTGATGACTTCATGGAATCTTTTAGAACTCAGGCTGTTTGTCTACATTTGCTTCCGTCGTTTGGATACCGCCAGAAACTTTACTTTGGGGTTAGGACAGTATGAGTAATCCATGCTGTTGAGTCACGTACAATTAATGTAATTATAAAAGTTAGACTGAGGGTTTTTTTTCCTAAATTCCTGGTAATGTCAAATGATAAACAAGTCACCTGAAGTGTCAATCATTTGAGAAAAGTTTCTGCAGTCATTTTAGTGCTACTGGGAATGTTACAGATAAAAAATGCCTATTCTATGAGTGGAATAGAATATTACCAATTAAGATGCTGGCTTTTGTAACTAGTAAATAACATGTTACTGTCCTCAGATACCAAACCAAATAAATAATAGTTTCCTAATGGTTGCGGCCTTAATGTAGTGGTTCAGTGATGATGTCTGTTTACGTGATCTGCTTATACTCTTACAGCTCACTGGAAGCAAAGTAACCCCTTTGCAAATCAGCTGGGTTAGAGATTCCAAGAAAGCAGTACAGTTAATGTACAATCTGTAATTTATATTGTGTTATACTTAAAAGGGATATTCTGAGCCACTTTATGCGAAAATAAGACCTAGCTGGCAATTTGTCTTTGAAAGTTCTGTATCTGATAGATCTTTAAAATAGGAATAAAGTAAATTAAGTCTGTATTCACTCATGCACAAATTACTAAGAATTTGCCCTTTGGGAAGTTGCATTAATTCTTTTCTTGCCTAAGTGATGATTTATGTGACACTCATCTTTTTTAAAGTTTTATTTAAGCAATTTCTGCACCCAACATGGGGCTTGAACTCCTAACCCTGAGATCGAGTCACATGCTGTGCTGACTGAGCCAGCCAGGTGTCCCTTGCTTGACCTGTAGTTTTAGCTATGCTATTTTCCACTGTGGTTAACCCCAGAGAGATTTATCCTGACACACAGACCCCCCAGCTGGCTTCGCTACTAACTCCAGTGTGCAGCATCAGCTGAGCTCTGTTGTGTGTCTTTGTGCGCCCCCTCCCTCCCTTGTTCTACCACACTTTCTCTTCCACACCCACACTCTTTTCGAGCCTCCTCACTGTTAGAACCGCCTGTCTCGCTGTTCTTGGGTTGTACTTCCGCTTCAATCAGGTATGCTGTTCCCCGACTCTACGACAGTCCCTGTGCTTCCCCATCATCGTGCTCTCACTCTTGCTGGTCCCTCAGGCAGCATTAGTTACCCTTATCATCTCTGCAAAAGGCTATAAATCCTTCATGTCCAGCTGAAATGCTCCCTTCTTCATGAAGCCCAGCCACGACTCCATACTCAAAACACTTTCCATTTGTCTACCACGTTTTTAAAATATTTAGTTTTATTTTTGAAAAAGAGAGAGAGAGAGGAGACAGAATCTGAAGTAGGCTCCGGGCTCTGAACTGTTAGTGCACAGCCTGATGCAGGGCTTGAACCCACGAACGGTGAGATCATGACCTGAGCGCAAGTCAGATGGTTCGGTGACCGAGCCACCCAGGTGCCTCTCTAATGCTTTGTTTATACTTCTTGTGCGGTATTTCTGTTATTGGACCTGATAGCTGGTGATCGTGTTTCCATAGGTACATTATCTTAAACCATGCTGTGAACCCTTTGATGGTGAGGATAGTCTTCTGGTTTTTCTTTGTATCCTTAGCACCTGATTTAAGGAATGGCTCACACTAGATATTTATTAAGAAAGAGGAACAGTAGCAAATCGTGATCATATTAAAAGCTGGTGCATTAGTTCAGCTAATAACAGTGACTTGGACAACGGGAATAGTGGTGGGTATCTGCAACATTCTGGTAATTCTAAAATAGATCTCTATATTGATAAGCACAGAGCTTTCAGCAAAATTAAAGAGAAGTACTATTGAACACGATCTTACAGGGGTGCCTGGCTAGCTCACTCAGAAGAGCATGTTGTCTCTTGATCTCGGCGTTAGGAGTTTGAGCCCCACGTTGGGTGTAGAGATTACTTCAGTGAGTGAATGAATAAACCAACTAACATGATCTCCAACATCCCACATGTTCTAAATCCCATCTACCATGCTTTCTCTTGTTATCTCCCTTATAGCTATAATGGTTTATTTTTAGGTCGTTCATTCATTCATTCATTCATTCAGTATTTACTTAGCACCTACTCCGTCTGAAGCATTTTAAGTATTGGGTCTATACTTGTCAAGTAATGAAAGCTGCCATTAGAGCAAAGGCTTTGTATGTCCTATTTGACGATGGGTTTATCCAGATGAAATGCCCTCGTAAGTTGAGGAAGATCTTTAGTCTGTTGAAGAACTCCCTTCCTATTAATCTATCCTTTATATATAGGATATTTTTATTTGTGCTTTTGCATATATATTTATATATATATATCCATATATCCTTCCTGTGGCTCTTTCTACTTACTAAAAATTATTTTCAACTTTTTTTTTTTGAGAGAGGGTGCATGCGAGTGTGGCAGGGGCAGAGAGAGTCCCAAGCAGGCTCCATGCTGTGAACGCAGAGCCCAATGAGGGGCTCAGTCCCACGACCCTGGGATCATGAGCTGAGCTGAAATCAAGAGTCGGATGCTTAACCAACTGAACCACACAGGTGCCCCTAAAAATGACTACTTTTCAATTTATTTTAATTTTTTTTATTAAGAAAAGTTTTTAATGTTTATTTTTGAGACAGAGAGAGAGACCGAGCATTAGCAGGGAGGGGCAGAGAGAAGAGGGAGACACAGAATCGGAAGCAGGCTCCAGGCTCCGAGCTGTCAGTGCAGAGCCCCATGTGGGGTCGGTTTGAACCGTGAGATCATGACCTCAGCCAAAGTCGGGCTCTCAACTGACTGAGCCACCCAGGTGCCCCTAAATATTATTTTTAAAATTCCATTAATGATTTATTTTCCTTGTAAAAATATCTGTATAACTACCATCAGTACCCTTCCAAAGAAGTAATTGTTGCTTTAAGTTTAATGTTAATCATTCTAGAACATTTCCTATGTGGTGAGATACCCAGAAAATGTGGTATTTTGTGTACAGGATTTTCACAAAAATGATATTATATTCTCCATGTATTCTGGAACTTGTTTTTTTACTCAGCATATCTGGGGTGGGTGTATGCATATATATCCACTCCTCTATGGATGAACCTTTCAGTTATTGACAATTTGTAGCTAATATACAGATGCTGTATATTTGTATTGTGCAAGCGTGCTAGAATTTCTCTAGGTTAGAAACTACGAAGTACAATCGATGGGTCCCTTATTCTTACTGTGTACTGAATTGTGGGAGGATTGGCTTATCTCTTCATATACTGGACTGTAAGCTGCCTGTTAATAGCAGCCGTCTCTGTGTACCCGGGGCTTGGAACAGAGCCCTGGGACAGGGACCTACTAGACAGATGAATGAAAGGAAAGTCCCGGAATCGTATATGTTGACACCATTCCCTCTGCGAGCTTTCTTTCACAAGCCTTCCGTGTACGCGTGTGGATCTACTGACAGCCAGGCCAGAAACTGGAACCCCGTTTCCTGCTCTCCGACTAGTCTAACTTTTATCCTCTTCCTTTCTTCCTTACTCTACTCCTTTTTTTCCCTCCTCTACCTAAATCCTTAGCTCCTCTAACCCACCTCTGCTTTCTCCACTTGCTTCTTTCCTGAGTTGGGAGTTGCTGAAGCTGAACGAGTGAACCTTAATCAAAATATCCGTGCATTTTGACATCCACCTCTAGAAATCTTCCTGATACCACAGTGGTACATGTGGCCCTATTTTTATATTGCCCTAATATTTCAAGGCAGATTTGGATAATTTCCATCACACATGCCCCTCCCCCCATTATGGTCACATTCTGTGAAGATCCTTCCACTTACTGCCTCCATCATAGGGACATGAGTCCTAAAAAGAATGAGACAGATGACTAGGGAACAGTGTATTCACAATAAGCACTAATTCCACTCCAGAGAAGAATAATTCAAGAAAGAATTTTTCCTTCCCACATAGGTTGTTTAGAGTAAGGAGTTTAGCTGTCTAAATGACGAAAAGAGGCGAGAATTACATAGTTGTGCTTTCCGTGCAAGTTCTCTAGCAGCTTCCTAACCTGCAGTTACCTCATCTCCTAGAGCAGGAGCAGGAAAACTGTGCCCCCTCCCCCAGCCATATCTACCCCACTGCCTGGCTCTGTAAGTAAAATTGTATCGGGAGACCAAACGCTCATTTGTTTATGGTACTGTCTGTGGCTGCTTTCTCGAGACAGAGGGTTGAGTTGCTGGAACAGAGATGGCCTTGTGGCTCACGAAGCCTAAACTGTTTACTTACTGGTCCTTTACGTGTGCAGTCTGCGGACCCCTGCCCTATAGAAGGAGCAAGTGGCAGTGACGATTCAGTAACTGCTCCAAGAAGGCGGGGACCCGCAGACTCGCTTCTGTCGTAATTGAGCCACGCAGCTGTTTCATCTAGCTCCGGTCCTTTCTGTCCCGGATCTCCTACCTCTAATCCTTCGTGCTTGTTATGCTGCCACAGTAGTCTCAGGACGATACTGGGCTCCTTTTTGCCAGAACTCTGTGTTGCAGGGCCCCCTCTTGTCACACCTTTTTCTCAACCGACTGCCCCTGAATCCCCAACATCGTCTCCTTGTTCAGGTAGGTTAAATCTGAACATAGCCTCCTCTCAGGCAGCGAGGTCCTGCCTCTGTGCATCTGCTCAAGCAGCTTTTTTTTTTCTTTAAATGTCCTTCTTACCCTCTAGATGACATCATGAAATCTTACCCATTCTGTAAAACCCAACTCCAGAATCTTCTTTCTCTATGACTCTTCTTAGCAACTCAGCCTACAGAAATGGGTCAATTCTGTTTTTTAAAGTTCATTTATTTTGAGAGAGAGAGGGAAGGGCAGAGAGAGAGAGAGAGAGAGAAAGAGAAAATCTCAAGCAGTCCCTGCACCATCAGCCCAGAGGCCAGCACGGTGCTCTAACCCACGAACTGTGAGATCCTGACCTGAGCCGAGATCAGGAGTCCAAACTCAATGGACTGAGCCGCCCAGGTGCCCTTAGATCAGTTCTAAGGGCGATTCTTGAAGCATACGGCTTCTGGGAGCCTTACAGATGCCAATCAATAGGTTTTGTTGGTATGAGGCTGCCTGGCTGGTTCAGTCGTGGAGCATGGGACTCGATCTCGGGGTCGTGAGTTTGAGCCCCGTGTTGGGCATAGAAATGACTTAAAAAATAGTTTTTGTGGGTACGGTCTCTTGTTCTCCTTTATATCAACGGGGTTCCCCCCTCCCCCGAGGCTGAGGGGCCTGGAGGCTTTTATTTCTCAGCTGGTGCACAGGGAAGTGGCGGGTCCAGTACAGGGCCACCTTGGGCGGGGAGCTCCTCCCCGGGCCCTTGGCCTGTGGCCGCAGCTGCCTCCCTCTGCTCCTGCCTCGCCTTCCGCCGGAGCAGCCACCGCCCTCGCTCAGACTCCTCCGTGTGCTCCCGGGAGTCCCAGTCTCGCTGCTCGTGCTCGCGGGCCGGGACACTGGCGACGCGGTCGCTCGCGCTTGAGCGGCCAGGTGAGGTAGCGGGCGCGGCGGTCTCCCCGTTGGAGCAGCAGCGGCGCGTCCTTCGTCTGCCGTGGCCGCCGTCTCGTGCCCCTCGAGTCCAGGGAAGGGGCATCCACGCGGACGGGCTCCCTGGGTGGACCGCGCAGGCGCCGCCACGGCTGTGGTCTCCGCAGGCTTCTCAGGCCGGCCACGTGTGTGCGTTTCAACGCGACACGAGATGTAACGTCGTGTGTTCTCGGCTATCCCCGCTCGAAACAAGTGGAAGGAGAGGGTCTGTTTTCCCTTGGAGAGATTTCAGGGACGACGACTAGGTAGTATTTTTCCAGGAGAGCAGAACACATTGTGAGAAAAAAAGTTTTTCTTGTCAGTCTAGCAACTTCCACCTCCTCCTGTAAAAATTCATTTCCCCGGTCCATACTTAAGTCAGAATCGCGAAGAAGAAAAATGCCACTTTAACGAGAAGGAAATCGAATGAGCAAGAACATTAACGTTTGCAGAATTAGATGGATAGTAAAGAACATCAATCCAATTGAGTACGTTTTTAGGAAATCGTGATTTCCTAGGTCTAAATACGACCAGAATATCTTGAAAAACAAATTGGTGCATAAACGCGCTGTCAGGAAGATTCCATATTCTCACTCCCACAGTTCTGCTTCTTAAGCCCAAACGGAATATTTCACTATGGCAACGTAAAGGAAATTACTCCGCCTCAGATTGAAATGGGAAGATTCTAGCGTATATGTGGTACAGTAAGCCAAGATCTAACTATGAGTGCTCAACGGCAAAATCTTTGGTTGACCGTTGTTTCTGGTGCTTGTGGAAAAGTCCCCTTCCGTCTCACGGCCGGTGCCACCTTTCCATCTCCTCTGCTCTCTCGTTAACTACAAGCCACCTCTACTGACCTTTCTTTGGTGTGAGTGTGTCCTACGAGTTGCGTGCTAAAAACGTATTGGTTATTTATCTGAACTGCAGATTGAACCGAGCACCCTGTCTCTTGTATCTGGCAGCCGTACTTCCTGAACTGGTTCAGGTTCAGGTTCCTGAGCTTTCCGAGCTCGGCCAGGTTCTTGGTGCCGGGACTGGGTAGCCAGGGGCATACTCCTCCCCTGCAGCCAGGCCCGGAAGACCTGCCGGAGGCTAGACCCTTCCCCCTCGGCATCCTCGCCCTTGCTAGATCACGGCCGTGCCCTGTACTTGGTATCACTACACCATCAGTCCCTCTCTGGGCTTGAGGCCACTGCCCTGGGTTTAGCTTCATCACCTTTTGCCTGCCGTCTTTGTGGTCGCTTCCCGAGTGGTCTTCGCTCTTCCTCGTCTCCTTTTCATTCATCTCCCTTCGCTCCCCGCCCACCTCTTCCACCTTTCCTTCTTTTTTTTCCAGCGTTTTCTTGCACCGTACCTCCTCCTCCTCCTCCTCCCTTGCGTGTTATTTTCCAGCCACGCTTGTTCTGCGAACGGGTCATCTTCTTTCTCGTCTCTGCCTGGATTCCAGTGACCTAGAACAAATGCCCCCCCACGCCCGCCTGAAACCACACTCCCAGTCCGCTCCACCTGCTGAGCGCTTGACTTTTAAGAATCAACTTGAAGGTCTCGACCACTAAAAGCTGTTTCGTACTGCCGTGTGCTCTCTCGGATAATGGTATGAGGCTCCGGCACACATCTCCCATACACTGAGCCTTTCTAAGAACACAGGGAAGTGGGTTAGTATTCGTTTGTCTGGGGAAACCACGGTGGTAGATGGCTTTGTAGGGCGCATGCTGTTTCGTCCACGTAACAAAGTCATCCATGCCCAAATCAGAACGCCTTTTTTGCTAGGGCTTAGATCAGGAGCCAGGAAATCGGCTGAGGGTCCAGGGGCCAAGCTGATTCAGCAGGAGGGATGGGATGCGAGATTGGGGGAAAATCTTGCTCCTACTCTCTTCGGTTTCGGTCATACCTTGTTTCGTATCAATTGTGGCATTTGTTCTTGTGTTTCCTTTTACTTGGAACCGGGAGGCTAGACCACCATTTCAGGGAAGCTGGAAAATCCTGAAAAATTGAGATAGATACCCAACCTCGTGTTAATAAAATAACTGCCAGTGTGAATAGCACAGAAGAGAAATCCGTCATTTTTTTAGTGTGTACGCTTACAAGATTCTATAGACCGTTAGCGTCAGGAAGAAGTAGGCCAATCTACAGAAGTCAAAGGAAAGTCACCCCTCAGATTTTAAAAGCAGCTGCTTTTAGTTGGAAACATGGCTTTAAGAAACAACCCTTGGTAAAACTTAGTGATTCTTTGTATGTCTGTTACTAAGCACCATTAAATGTTGGCTTCCCCAGACAACTTTTTAAGAATTAGGTCACAGGTGTGTGCTCTATTCCCCTAATAAGGCTTTTGGGTAACCTCTAAAGCAGTGGTTCTCCATAAGAGACTCTTAACGATAGAGAACAAATCGAGGGTTGATGGAGGCGGGGGGGGGGGGGGGGGGGATGGGCTAGATGGGCGATGGGCATTCAGGAAGGCACTTGCGGGGATGAGCTCTGGATGTTGTATGGAAGTGATGAATCGCTAAATTCTACTGAAACCGATAGCGCACTGTGTGTTAATTAGAATTTAAATAAAAACTTGAAAAAAAATAAAGCAGGGGTTCTCCGCCTCAGTTGCGTGTTAAAATCACAAGCGGAGCACTTATCAAACACTGTTCTCTGGGAACCGGATTCTAGAGATTCTCATGTAAGAAGTCTGGGGTGGGGCCCCAGGCATTGGCATTTTTTTCAAAGACCTCCCTCCCTCTGCCCCCCAGGTAATTCTTACGTGCAGCCGGGGGGAGATGCACAGATTTCTTTCAGGACTTGACCTCTCTTACTGAGACTTCACCTTTTACTTTGTATAAAGTGTACTGTATATATAAAGCGTTCCTTTCCCAAGAACAAGCGGAGCTGGACGCAAGGCTGTAGGCTCCTTGGATGTAGTTGCAGCGGGACTTTCTCCCGTGTCTGCTCAGTCAGGTCTGTAGGTAGCCAGAGTCTATAGCCCGTGGCCCAGATAGCTGAAAGTCCTGTCGTACACCTATAGAATGTGCTGCGGATATGTCATCAGGAGAATTCATAGAGGACAGTCCACCCATAAGATGTGACTATACACGGGACTAAAAGTGTTTGCGCTTTCCGTCCCGAGGAGGATGCTTTTAGGAACAAAAAGACTTGGAATTCAACCGTGCTGCTTTTATTCAGAATGTCCTGCATTCCCAAAGGACGAGTGGATTCCAAAGTTCTTCAATAGTTACAGTTGTATTTATCCTATATTGAGCCACAACTATAGAATTTACAGTCACAATTGCCACCAAGTACGTCATTTCCACGTTTACATTTTTCCCTTTACCTTTTGTATAAATGGCGGTAAGAACGAATTGTGAGCGAATGTCTCTCTCGGGTCTGTCATTTGGCATTAAATAGTGGCGGTCTAAAACAGGATTTTACACTAGTAATTGAAAGCCCCGGGGCATCCTGCTTAGGAATGCGTTGGAAACAGTGTCTCCATCTTCAGGAAAAATTGTGAAGGAATTATGGGGAGTCACTGCTGACATGAAACTCTTCTGGAAGGGTGGTATGTTTCAGGATTTATAAACTGACCTATAGATAGTTGGGAAAACGGTCTAGCAGCAGCCATAACACTGATAAGCTAAATAAAAGCATCAGAATTTCTGAAACCTGGGAGCTTCTTTTTATAGCTGTGGGAGATGATTGGTTTCATCATGGTTCCACTTCTTACCTATTTATTCTATGGTTTAGTGGACCCAGGCCCCACATCCTTTTGTGTTGTCCTGGAAACAGGCTTCCTTAGAGTGGGAAACAGCAAACATACATTAATTAAGTGGGCTCCTTCCCTTACTTGTGAGGCTCCAGACAAAGAATATAACTTTACCACTAACACGATATACTGTGAGCGTCTCTCTGAATTCTGAAGTGCTCATCTATTCCCGTAGTGGCTCCTTGATTGCCGTGGGTGTGCACAGGAAGCTTGGGTGTTTAGAGCAGGGCTCCATCAGGAATCCCCTTTGCCCACCCCTCCTGTTGGTAAATGGGCTCGCCTCTGTGGACAGCAAGTCAGAGCTTCAGCCTCCCGTGAAATGGATTCGTTGTAGGAAGCCACTGTGGTATAAGGAGGGAGCATGTAGAAGACTGGGTAGAGAGATGTTCATTGGGGGACTCTGGTTAAATGTGGCCCCAGTAGTCCTTTGAAGTTACTTTGTGGCCAGTGATAGGAGGAGATCGATAGATACATAGATAGATATATAGATAGAGGATCTTTTCACATCACAAAATAGGGTTTTACATGTAATCTGTTGGTTTGATTGCAGAGAAGAAACACTGCTAAAGTTAACCAGCATAATCTATGGCTAGGGGGTTTCTGATGGGCGGGGCCAGAACAGAGGGGCTGGGAGGGAAGCTTCCCCTTCATTTTTAGTATTTTAAGCATGAGTACTATATTCAGGAGGGCAGTACTTGGTGGTACAAGCAGAGGGAAATCAGGACTCATCAGCTTCTCTTGTCAGCCACTGAGGGAATGTCGACCTTAGTGTTTGGTTAAGTTTGTTAATGTATTTATATTTCTGTGTCTGAAGTACTCAGGAGATCTGTGCTGAGGGTAAGATCACCATCTGGGGTAGTGAAATCGGTACTCCCCAACATCGTACTTACTAAGCCAAGCAGGATACTCTTTCCGTTTTTAATCTGGTCCTTCTGAGCCGGAACCAGAAATGTGGATTTCTGATGGAGCGATGGTTGCTGTTTGCATGTAATGTCTTGAAAATGATCTCATGGTAAAATACCACCCCCCCCACCCCCCACAAAACAGTCACAGATTCGTAGATTCTCCCAGTGTGAGCCCATGGGGTTACTGCTGGATTTATCTGGGATCTGTAGCTTCTTCCCTCGAGAGGTCTTGGGTCTTCCTTTTTCCCTTTCATGCTGTGTGCCACGGCAGTAGCCTTTTTAAAAATTTTCATTGCCGTGTAATTTATATGTAACTATAACTCTATCAGACAGGTTGTTGGGACTGGTTACAGAAGAAGGATCAAAGGTGAATTTTTTAAACGTGACATTGCTTGGTTCATGTTAAATAAAAGTTAAAAAATTCATCTCCTGAGCTTGCTGAAATTTCCACAAAATCTTCTCTTCCATTTCCATTACGATACCTCAATGAGACTTGCTTCTGTATTGCAGTTTTAGGTTTTTAGATTTTCCAAAATTGTGCTAAAATGTGCATAACATTTGCCACGTCGACCATTTATTTTTTATTTCTTTATTTTAGAGAGAGGGGGGAGCACAGGCAGGGAGGGAGGCAAAGGGAGGGAGAGGGAGAGAGAATCCTAAGCAGGCTCCACGCTCGGCATGGAGCTTGACACAGGGCTTGATCCCACAACCCTGGGATCATGACCTGAGCCCAAATCGAGAGGAGGACGCTCAACCGACTGAGCCACCCAGGCGCCCCCATCTTAACCACTTTGGAGGGTACGTTTACACGGCGCTCAGGACGTTTACACGGTCGTGCATCCTTCACCTCGGCCATCTCTAGAACTTCTGTCATCCTGCACAACCGAAATCCGTACCCAGTAAACACTAATTCCTTGATTCTCCCTCCCCCTAGCCCCTGGCACCCACCATCTACTTTCTGTCTCAATGAATTGGACTCCTCTGGGTACTGTATGTGAGTGGAATCCTACAGTTTTTGTCCTTTTGTTGTGACTGGCTTATTTCATTTAGTGTAATGTCCTTAAGGTTCCTTTATGCTGTAGCAGGTGCCAGAATTCCCCTTCCTTTTAAGGCTGAATAATAATCCACTGTATGTATGGAGCACATTCTCTTTGTTCATTCATCGGTCAGTGGACATTTGGGTTGCTTCCACCTTTTGGCTATCGTGAGTAATGCTGTTATGAACATGGGTATACAGAGATGTGTTCAAGTTCCTGTTTTCATTTCTTTTGGACATACACTCAGAATTGTTCAATCATCCGGTAATTCCATATTTAATTTTTTGAGGGTCCACCATACTGTTTTCTGCGGTGGCTATGCCATTTTATATTCCCATCAGCAGTGCACGAGGGTTTCAACTTCTGAACATTCTCACCAACACCCGTTATTCCTTGTCTTTTTTTAATAACAGCCATCCTAATGGGTGTGAAGTGGTATTTCCTTGTGGTTTGGAATGGTGCTTACTGGACATTCATATATGTATCTTCTTTGGAGAAATGTCTGTTCAAGTCCTTTGCCTATTTTTGAATTGGGTTGTTTGTTTTTTGGATGTGGAGTCCTGCAAGTTCTTTATTCTGGACGTTAACCCCTTATCAGGTACATGATTGACAAATATTTCCTCCCATTCCATGGGTTGCCTTTTCACTTTGTCAGTATCCTTTTGTTTTTGTTTTATTTTTTTTAACGTTTACTTATTATTTTTGAGACCGAGAGAGAGCATGAACAGGGGAGGGACAGAGAGAGAGGGAGGCAGAGAGAGAATCCCAGGTAGACTCCGTGCCATCAGCGCGACATGGGGCTGGAACTCACTCATTGGGAGATCATGACCTGAGCTGAACTCAGCATCCGACGCTTAACGCACTGAGCCACCCAGGCACCTAATTGATAGTGTCCTTTGATGCATAACTACAGTAGCTTCAGTATGCCCTGCTATACCTCGTCCTTATGCTTCTCTCCCTCCTTCCCCCTTCTCTCCGCCTTCCTCCTCCCTCACATCTCCCCATCCCTCCTCTCTGTCCCTCTTTCTCTTCTCTCAGCCTCCCTCCACCCTCCCACCTCTTCCACACGTGGAGTCTCTACACATTTGTCCTCTTTCCTCAAGTCTCACTTCCTCTGTCATCTTTCATTTTGGGTTGAAAGCTTGAAGTAGACACGGTGACAGATGTTTGCTATCAATCCTTGAGCTTTGACAGTTTGCGTAACTACCATATTTGCACCGCCGTCGCTTTTTTTCTGCGAGGAGCCGTAAGCCCTGTCGGGCTGGCTCCGTTTGCTGAGTGAAAGAAGGCCGTGGCGGTGGCTTTCCAGCACTGCACGGACTGCAGGTCTCGTGTGCAGTGCTTCCCAAGTGTAATATTTCGCCACCGTGGGGGATCTGAGAAGGTGGTGGGAAGGGGGCAGAAGGATCTCCACGGGCTGGTTGTTGCGGAGCTATCTTCGAAGGTAGTATAAGGGAACGGACCCCGAGAGGGTAGTAGGGACCCCGAGGGGTAGCAGGGAACCGCACTGAATTTCCCCCGGAGACAAATATGTGACGAGGCCTGGGTTAGGGTTTCCTGTGCAAATCCCCTGCTGTGGACCACGTGACTAGTCCACAGTGGAAGCAGAGGTGGTTCTTACTGTTGGATGCTGCGAGTGTTAGTAGGACGGGCAGCAGAACTACTTTGGGGACACAGAACATCCAGAAAACCTGCAAAAACTTCCGGAAAGCATAGCAACCAATAAACGTAAGTATTCTTCTTTCTGATAGGAGCTTTATTGTAAAACTACACACAAAACAAAAAGGACTTCTACTAAAAGGGCAAAAAGAAAAGCACACAGAGGTGCCTTTTGAATAAGTTATTGTCCATTTGTTCATGTCTCTCCTGGCATTAGTATTTATTTTGCGCAAATCCTGTGAACCGGACGGTTTTTCACTCCAGAAGGAGTTTTATTTTCTTTTCTTGCATTATTAATGATACACTTTATTAGCCATATATCAACATCATGGACACATTTTTTACCGAAGGGAGAGTGGCTTTGGTGTGAAGGAAAAGGCAACTCTGGTCTCCTGGCAGCGGCCCCATTTTTCCCTGTTGCCCCAGGAGGGTGTTCCATTTTCCTGCCGCGATTTCTCGCAAAGGGGTTTGTGAATTTCTCCCGCTTCCTTTTCCTTCCTTTTCGACAGAAGTCGAGAAGAACCCTGCCCTCGGGGAAATGGGGCTGGGCATCTGGGGATTTGCTAGGCTGGCTTTTCCAGCAGGTCCTCATCCAGCAGCTAGAGCTGGGCCTCGGCCTGGGAGCCGGAGCCACCTGCTTTTGTATTCACCGGCAGTGCAGGCCGAGCACCTCCAGGGAAAATCTCCTTCTGAAAAGGTCTGTTGGTATCACATGGAAGATTTCCAGGAAGGCAAAAATAAGCAAAGTTGTGTTGTTTTAGTCCCTCACAAACGTGTCGCTTTCTCCACGTTTTGCATCTTTTTTCTTAATGGCTCCGTCTTGTTTGCTCCTTAATGAAAGGATTATGCCATCATCGTGGTTGAAAGTTTAATTTCCCGGGGCGCCTGGGTGGCGCAGTCGGTTAAGCGTCCGACTTCAGCCAGGTCACGATCTCGCGGTCCGTGAGTTCGAGCCCCGCGTCGGGCTCTGGGCTGATGGCTCGGAGCCTGGAGCCTGTTTCCGATTCTGTGTCTCCCTCTCTCTCTGCCCCTCCCCCGTTCACGCTCTGTCTCTCTCTGTCCCAAAAATAAATAAACGTTGAAAAAAAAAAATTAAAAAAAAAAAAAAAAAAAAAAGAAAGTTTAATTTCCCATTATCCTGAGGGATGTACTCTTCCAAATTGTCCTCCTGTCAGTGCAGTCAGGGGAGTTACAACTGCATTTTGGAATTACTGTGTTTGGTAAATGTCCCTTTAGGGTTTCAGTTGTGCAAAAAAGGCAGGAAAAAAACAAAGTGGCTGTCAGAACACCATGTTCAGTGCTCCAGAAAAGGTCCTTTACCACCTTACTTAATTCTTAAAACTAAAGTATGAAGGAATAGAATAACGAGCAGAAATTTACCTCCTAAAGACCGAATAGATCTAGACCTTTTAGATAATTTTTTTTATTTAATCTGAATTTTTTTCTATTTAAAAAAAGTTTTTAAATGATCCTTTTTCCTTTTGAGAGAGAGAGAGAGAGAGAGAGAGAGAGATGGCGTGAGAACGGGAGGGGCAGAGAGAGAGAGAGGGACAGGGGATCCCAAGCAGGCTCTGTGCTGAGAGACAGAGAGCCCGATGTGGGGCTCGAACTCAAGAACCGTGACATCGTGACCTTAGCCGAAGTTGGACGCTTCACTAACTGAGCCGCACAGGTGCCCCGATATTGCCTGAATTCTAAATGCTTAACTATCCTTTCCAGATTCTGCTCAGGGGTGCTAATTACCCTTTATCCTTTGGCCATACTGAAATCAAGAAAGTCATTTCGTGTTAGCCACCAAGACAGTCGCCTTAGTCTGGGAGTCCAAAGATGTAGGTTACTGTGTAGATCCCATGCAGTGCTCATAGAATAGTCTGGAAGCACACGGACTTGACTATTAACAGTGATTGTTTCCGGGTAGTGGGATTATGGATTTTTTTTCCCTTGTACTTTTTTGTCTTTCCCTAAATTGTTCACAGTGAGCAAGCATGGTTTTCATATTTTTCTTAATGAGGGTTTCCCCCAGAATCCAGAGCCTGAGACAAGGGCTCACATGTAGTGCTCTTTGGGGAGGTGGTCTTAGAGAAAAGGAGTGGAAGATGAGAGAATGGTAAAACAAGGAAGGAATTACCATTGGGTTAGTAGAGTCTCAGTGCCCGTGGACCCCCCAGGAGACCTATAGAATACATTGCACGGTTATCTTCTGGAAGGGGGATGAGAGGGGCATTCATCCACCAGCTTCTCTGCTCCATCAGTCACTGGTTGCCTTATGTGGTGCTAACTTCATAGAAATTCTATGTTTGAACATGTGTAAGTGCCAAACAGGTGTTCACAGATGCCTGTGCTGTGACAGCATCTAAAAGCCCTGGGGCCCAGAGCCAGAGGTCTCAAAAGATGACTGAAAAGAGTGCTCACCACGGCAAGGGCTGGAGTAAAAGGTAGGCCTACAGGATGCGAGGCACAAGAGGTTCCAATATAAAAATGCAGACATAGTAGACATTCTCATTTTGCAAACAAAACTCTTAGATGTTTGCTGCTTCATGTGAAAACAGAAGATTTTTTTTGTTTGCGAAATATGCCCTCGTGTTATTTTTCCATTACTGCTGTAACGTTACTACTGATAATTTGGGTTGTTTTACTGGGTTAAAAAGACACCCACTTAACCTTGAAGACATTATGCTAAGTGAAATAAGCCAGACACAAAAGGACAAATACTGTACAATTCCCCTTGGATGAGGTACCCAGAGCAGTCCAACACAGAGCCACCAAGTAGAGCACAGGTTACTGGGGGCCGACGGGGAGGGGACGACGAACAGTTAACGGTCTACTGAAAAAATTCTGAAGATGGGTAGTGGAGATAGTTGCACAACAGCGTAAATGTACTTAATACTACTGACATAAGTGCTGAAAATGGTAAATGGTATGTATATTTTACCTCAATAAAAAAGAAACCCTCTCATATATGATCTCGCAGCTCTGTCAGTTAGAAGTCAGGGTACAGCATGGCTCAACTGGATCCTCGGATTAGAATCTCCTAAGGCCCAAATCAAGGTGTCAGTAGGGCTCTGTTCCTTTCTGATGACTCCCGGGATTAATCTCCCGAGTCCATTTAGTTTGTTGGCCAAAATCAGTTCCTTGTGTTTGTAGGACTGAAGTCCTGTTACCTGGCTGGCTGACGTTGGTCAGTACTGTTAGTCATGTGACTACAGGTCACGTGGGTGTCCTTTTCCTACGAGTCTTGATAATATCTTTGTGTCTGTGTCCAGTTTCCCCTTTTTATGGGGATACTAGTCAAATTGGATTAGGGCCCATGTCATTTTAACTTGGTTATCTCAGACAAGATCCTATTTGCAAATGATGTCACATTCTAAGATAACTAGAGGTTAGGACTTCGGCATCTAGACAGAGTTCAACCCAGAACACCAGGTAACATAACATATTTTCAAGGTTTGGGGATTATGATGTGGACGTTTTTTTGTTCTTTTTTTTGACGTGGCCATCTTTTTTTTTTTAACGTTTATTTATTTTTGAGAAAGGGATAGAGCACACGAGCATGAGCAGGGGAGAGGCAGAGAGAAGAGGGAGGCATAGAATCTGAAGCAGGCTTCAGGCTCCAAGCTGTCAGCTCCTAGCCGAACGCGGGGCTCCAACCCATGAACCGTGAGATCGTGACCTGAGCTGAAGTCGGACGCTTTACTGACTGAGCCCCCCAGGCGCCCCTGATGTAGACATCTTTTGAGGGGAGGGGCATATCTTGTTAATCACACTTCCATGCTCTCCCGTATGAATGAATGAATATCTGTTAGACTAATCCTCAGAATGGTCACACTATTTTTGATTTGTTAGCGCTTTGTGAATATTGAGTTTATTGATCCAGAATACATTTATTCTGGGAATTAATACTGGGGAATTGACATCTGAAAAAAAGATGTTCACAAGTGCATATCATTAGCCAAGAAATTTCTGGAGATAAGAGTTAACGTTTTCTGATTATTTATCAGCTATTATCCTATTGGATAGGGCTATATTTAAGACCTATATTGTAAAGATTTCACCTAAAAAGCCTTATTTAATGCAGTATTTTAAATACTTAGGTAAATGGTAATCTGTTTCCTCACTTTCAAAGTTCTTTTATTACATCAGGATCTCTTTTTTATTTTATTTTTTTCACGTTTATGTATTTTTGAGAGAGAGAGAGAGAGACACGCACAGTGTGAGCAGGAGAGGGGCAGAGGCAGAGAGAGAGGGAGACACAGAATCGGAAGCAGGCTCCAGACTCTGAGCTGTCAGCACAGAGCCCGATGCGGGCTTCGAACTCACAAACTGTGAGATCATGACCTGAGCCGAAGCGGGATGCCTAACCGCCTGACCGACTGAGCCACCCAGGCGCCCCAGGATCTCTTTAAATTAAGAGTCGAACTTAAAGGCTTTCAGTATTCATTCCTACCTTTTTTTTTCTTTGTTTGGAAGTACTTTTCTCCTTCCCTTATCTTTTCCTTTATTCGTTCATTTATTTGTATGTTAATTCAGCAGCCATTTACCAGCCCTCTCGGTACCGGGTATATTATAGGTCCTGGGTGATACAAACATGAACCCGACTTCTCCCTGGCCTCACGTGGTTCACAGTATACTTATCCTCTTCCAGTCTGTTCTCTGTATTGTCTTCCCAACGAGACCCTCGTCGGTGAAACCCCTTGTCTCCCTCTTCCACCTTCTACGACCCCCGGCACGGTACTTGCTCTAATATGACCTTGGATGTTTCCTATCCTATTCGATTTAATCAGTTAGTTGGTAATCTTTAGGATTTCACCTTTATTTTTTTTTTAAGTTTTATTTATTTTTTAGTAATCTCCATACCTAACACGGGGCCGGATGTCATGACTCCCAAGATCGAGAGTTGCATGCTTTTCTGACTGAGCCAGCCAGGCGCCCCTAGGATTTTCATCTTCGAATGGCATAGACCCCAACTGAGCCCTGCCTCCTTTCCTGCTGGGCTAACTTTTCAACCCCGTTATTGCTGTGGCAAGCAGCTGCATGCTCGGAGCGACTCACCTCAGCTGGGCCTTAGAACTTTCCTTTCCACATAGGCTTGGTGCTGCTGCTGAGTGGTAAGCCTTCCGCAGCTTGCTTGCCCGTTTGTATCACAAATAGGGTTAGCAGGTAAAATACAGGGCTCACAGTTCAATTCATATTTCATATGAGAGACAACTTTTTTCGTATGTCTCAGTGTATGGGACAAACCGACGCTAAAGTACACTTACGGTTTATGTGACATTCAAATATAACTGGGCACCTTCTCTTCTGCTTTTCTAAATCTGGCACCTTTAATTGTAGTGCTGGAGGTGTGGAAGAGCTCGTACCCACCAGGCACAAACTTTGACCAGTGGAAGACGGTATCTGGTAGATAGGCGGCCTGGTGCTGGCCCTTAGATGGACGGTTGTAAGATACATTCCCAGAAGATCTCCACAGGATCAGGCCCTGCTGGACCACAGCCACGAGTAGCTTATTAACGAGACCTTGGTTTGGGTTTTCACCTTCTCCTGTTTCTCTCTTCCCCGTCCCCTCCAGGACCTTGGGATCACTACCTGCACGCTGATCCTTCTCTCTACCTCTGGTTTTGGAGGAAACCCAAGGGATAAGCATCTTCTTTTCCATGAGTATACTCAGGCTGCAGGTACAATGCCTAGTATACTTGTGAGCCAGCTTGAAATGCTAATTTTTTTAATGTTTATTTATCATTGAGAGAGAGAGAGCGCACAGGCACGAGCAGGGGAGGAGCGGAGAGAGAGGGAGACACAGAACCCGAAGCAGGCTCCAGGCTCCGAGCTGTCAGCACAGAGCCCGACGCGGGGCTCGAACTCACAAACCGTGAGATCATGACCTGAGCCGAAGTCGGACGCTCGACTGACTGAGCCACCCAGGTGCCCCCTGAAATGCTAATTTTGAGGCAAACCATAAGAGACTCTTAAAAACTGAGAATAAACTGAGGGTTGATGGGGGGGTGGGAGGGAAGGGAAAGTGGGTGATGGGCATGGAGGAGGGCGCCTGTGGGGATGAGCACTGGGTGTCGTATGGAAACCAATTTGACAAAAAAATTCCATATTAAAAAGAAATGCTAATTTTGTTAGAGTAGTGGGGAAATACGAGTCACAGCCTTTGTCCATTTCTGGCAGGTAAGCATATCTAAACATATTTGGTGAAATGAAGGAATAGGCCTGAGAGAAATCAATGGGGGGGAAAGAATCCAGGGAATATTCACATCTGGGCTCTAATACAAAGTGTCTTGGAAGAAATTGATCAGGGGGTTGAGATAGTATACTGCACATACGTTTTTACCTCTTCTCTCCTCCAAAATCCTGTTGAAATACCAGACATAAAATCTTTTTAAAGATGGATCCATAGTGGGACGCCTGGGTGGCTCATTTGCTTAAGCATCTGTGTCTTACGTGTTTTCAGCTCAGGTCATGATCTCCTGGTTCGTGGGTTCAAGCCCCACGTCGGGCTCTGTGCTGACAGCTCGGAGCCTGGAGCCTGCTTCAGATTCTGTGTCTCCCTCTCTCTGCCCCTCTCCAGCTCGTGCTCGTGCTCGCTCTCTCTCTCTCTCCGCGCCCCCTCTCTCTCAAAAATAAACATTAGAGAAAAAAAAGAATGGATTCATAGTAGCATTGAAAAATAAGAAAGACTACTTCTAGGAGATCAGGTATTTTGAGTAATTTATACAAGATAGAAAAAATAGAAGATGCTGTATTGACTAAGGAACTAGAGCAGGGGAAAATGCAAAGCAACCATAGGAAAGGGCTACCACAAAGGTGCACATATTTCTTCTCAGTTCCAAGCTTGAATAATAGATAAAAAAGATGAGGCATGGGTGCGGGTGGTAATACAAACAGTACAGTTTTCTTCAAAAACAGCTAGGCCAGGGGTGCCTGGGTGGCTCAGTTAGTGAAGCGTCCGACATCGGCTCAGGTCATGATCTCGCGGTTTGTCAGTTCGAGCCCTGTCTCAGGCTCTGCATTAACAGCTCGGAGCCTGGATCCTGCTTCGGCTTGTCTGTCTTGTGCTCTCTCTTTCTCAAAAATAAATAAATATTATTTATTAATTGGTTAAAAAAAAGGAACAACTAGGCCAGCTGGACACCTCTCCTTTTGCCATGTATCGGTTTGTCTATCTGCCAGCCTATCAGGCTGGCATGAGAGGTGTTTTCCTAATAAATAGCACTGATAACACTAATTTGGGGGGAAAAAGGAAAGTTTTGGTTGTACCTCGCACCATATACGCGCACACACACAAATCTAGTTGTAGTGAAGATGCACACGTTGTCAAGGTACAAACACTACAGAAGAATCTATAACATCACCTTCATAATATTTGAGGTTAAGACCTTCCTAAGAAATATCTGAAGTCCAGAAGCCATAAAGCCTAAAAAGAAAGGAGAAAGGGAGGAAGAAAAGAAGAAAGTAATTCGGCATATTTACATCAAAATTAAAATTTCTGCATGGCAGAATTCATTATTTATCATAAGCAAAGTTAAAAGACAACTGGCAAGGTTGGAGAAAACATGTAAGACACAGGGTTAATGTTACTAGTCTACATGCACATTGCCCCGATAAACAAACAAAATGACAACACGGGGAGCCTGGGTGGCTCAGTGAGTTAAGCGTCTGACTCTTGAGTCTGGCTCAGGTTGTGATCTCCTGGTTCGTGAGTTTGAGCCCCACATTGGGCTCTGCGCTGACAGGATGGAGCCTGCTTGGGATTCTCTCTCTCCCTTTCTTTCTGCCCCTCCCCCACTCTCAGTCTCTCAAGATAAATAAGCTTAAAAGGTGGGGGCGCCTGGGTGGCTCAGTCGGTTAAGCGTCTAGCTCTTGGTTTTGGCTCAGGTCATGATCTCGAGGTTTGTGAGTTCAAACCCCCATCAAGTTATGGAGCCTGCGTGGGATTCTCTCTCTCTGCCCCTCCCCTGCTCAGTCTCTCTCTCAAAATAAACTTAAAAAAAAAAAAATGACAACACGACAGAAAAAAGTCGGCAAAGGATATCGTAGTCGACTCTCCGCAATGATCTGTTTTGTTTCCCTGTAGGAGAGTTAATGCTTTACCATCCTGGCAAACTCAGACAGGGCCATATGATTTGTTTGGGTCCGTGAAATGCGTCAGAGGCAGAAGCTTTAAAACTTGGCGTTGAATTTGCCATGTTCTGTTTGCCGTCTGTCACAGCAACTGGAGATACTCTGGATAGCGGCTGCTCACAACCAACCCAGGATTGAAATAGAGCGTGCGTGAAAAAGAAATCTTTGTTTTAAACCACTGAGGTTGGGGGGTTGACACCACGGCTTAGCCTTCCCTATCCTGGCCCAGACAGAAATCGTATCCGAAGAGAAGTGCCATTGCAACAAAATCTGTGAAATACAGGGCATTGATTTCAAGGTTGTGTTCTTGACGGTGAGGAAACAGTTAGAAGCTAGGTTAGTGAGAACAAGTCACGTAGTAGAAAAAGTTTTAGGAAAATTGTAATCTACAGCAGCCTGAAAGGCAGATATAATGAGCTTGTAGTTTTAGGGGGAGAGATTGAAAAACAGAATATTAGTTTCACATATTGGTAACTTTTGTCTATGTTTCTCAAGTTATTAAAAAGAAATGAGCTTAGATAAGGTAATTAGTTGTTGAACATAAATGAAAGACAATTGAGAGTTTATAAATGGATGGGCCTTCAGGGTTGACAGTGAGTTTAAACTTCAAATAGTGTGAAATAAAGTTTTTGAGCAATAAAGGCAAATACACCAAGGAAAAATCAAAAGATATGGCCTCCTTCGTACTACTGTTAAAATCTTTAAATCCTTTTAACCTAATTATCTCAAGTGTAAGTATCAAATTCAGGATATAATCCTCACATCCATTATTAGAAATACTCAATAGAGGGATGCCTGGCCAGCTCAGTCAGTGGAACGTGTGGCTCTTGACCTTAGTGTTGTGGGTTAGAGCTCCACATTGGGTGTAGAGATTACTTAAAAATAAAATCTTTAAAAAAAAGAATTTAATTTTGGAATTGGGGACTTGTCAGGAGACTGGTCTCACATGTGCAATTTCAGCAAGAATGGGTGAATGGGTGAATTATAATCACTGTGACACTAAGCATTGTCTTTGTGAGTCTTTCTTTTAATCTTCAAACTGGTCCGTTTCTCTTTCTATGCATAGGAAACATTCCCCCAGCCCCTAAGGGATACAGCCCTAAATTCGATATACTTGCTGTCTCTAGCTCAAAGTCCAAGCTCTCAGGATGATGTGTAGTATTCTTTATCTGGTCCAGGTGTGATCTCTTTCTGTCTGGCAGCCGTTGGGTTAAAAGAGAAGTCACCTGCCCACATTCATCCTTAACTAACATGCACATAGTTGCGATAAACATTTTAGTAGTAGATGGTGATTGGTGTTCAGGATTTCCCCTTTCTTTCCTTTTTTTTTTTTTTTTTTTTTTAAATTTTTTTTTCAACGTTTATTTATTTTTGGGACAGAGAGAGACAGAGCATGAACGGGGGAGGGGCAGAGAGAGAGGGAGACACAGAATCGGAAACAGGCTCCAGGCTCCGAGCCATCCGCCCAGAGCCCGACGCGGGGCTCGAACTCACGGACCGCGAGATCGTGACCTGGCTGAAGTCGGACGCTTAACCGACTGCGCCACCCAGGCGCCCCTCCCCTTTCTTTCCTATCCTTAACAGTAGTTGCCTGCGGACAGAGTGGATTTCTCGACCCCACGGACGTGGTTTGTGCCTTGCTTTGGCTAATGGAATGTGCGCAGATACAACTTCGTGCCATACCGGACTTGAGGTTTTGAATGTGTTTGTGGGGCTTAGCTTTCACTCTTGTGCTCTGTTCCTGCCCTGTGATAAGCATGTCGGTAGCTGCTCGATAACTGCTGTTTCTTCACCCTACGTCCCAGAGTTAGACATGTTGAGCAGACCACAGCGTGACCCATAGCCTGGAGCAGAACCCCAGCGGGCCACAGCTGAGCACAGGCCTGTAAGTGAGAAAGGAATGCGTCTTTTTGCAAGCTGCGAATACACGCAGGCTTTTGAACTACAGCAAGAGTTAACGCAGTTCTCATTTAGAAAGGGGAAGAATGGGAGACACAGAACAGTCTAGGCTGTGATCGTTTTAAAATCCCCTTGGAAGATGCTGTGACGTTCTCTACTCTTGGCCCTGGGAAAGTTCCTTGATCAGACTCTGATTCTGCACTCTGAGAGAACTCCCTTGTTCGTTGACCTCCGTGGCTCATGGATCTACCCTTGGGGGAGGGGGTCTTCCTTGTTCATTGTTCTCCTTGGCCACATCTGAGATGAGTTTTGGGGAGAAATCTCTCGTTTGGTGCTGCAGAGCCTTTGAAGTTGCTCCGCTACTCACGGAAAGTTGGAGGACCCGGGTTTGTTTTTTTTGTCTACAGTAGTCCAGGACATTTCAGTCTCGACTTACAGTTTCTTTAACAGTATAATTACCTCCAAATTTAGTAATCTATTTTTACATAGTTCCGTGCGCTGCAACGACAGAGTTCTTTCTGGACATGATTCTCAAATATCTTTTCTTTCTTTACCCCCGTACCTCTCTCAAATTATGGCTAAAAATACTTAGAGCAACGTGTGGAAAGACCGCCCCCTTAATTTGGTCTCTGTCTGGAGTCACTTTGAGAAGTTTTAGTAGGCAAAACTTCATTTGTGTCCTGCAGCCACATGGTTTTTCCAACTTTGCAAGGCCCTTGTTTTCTGGATCCACCTTTATCCTTTTATTTCTCTTCAGAAACCAACCACTTCTTTCATGGGTCATCTTTTTCACATAATATCCTCCCAAACAGAGTCAATACAACCTAACACGTGCTGCTAGCATTTTGCATTTCATCCTCATCCATTATATTACCGACTATGGTAACGTCACCATCTGTACTGATAGAACCAAATGTTTTGCCATTAACTGGAATAGACCTTTAGTCATCCAGCCCGTTTGGGTCTCCTTGCCATCAAGCTGCCTGTCCCCTAAGGCAGTGCTGCATATTTTCTTGTTTCATCCATTTCGGGCATCAGTTGCTGTATTCAGTGAAATTAGGCTTTAAAGTGAACACCTTGGAGGGGAGGGGCACCTGCACAGCTCAGTCGGTTAAGCGTCTGACTTTTTGATTTTGGCTCAGGTTGTGATCTTAACAGTTCATGAGTTCGAGCCCTGCACTGGGCACTGTGCTGGCAGCGCAGAGTCTGCTTGGGATTCTCTCTTGTCCTCTGTCTCTGCCCCTCCCCCGCTCGAGCTCTTTTTCTCTCTCAAAATACACGAATCATCATTAAAAACATGTTCTTTAAATGCATATCTTGGCAGTTGTGAGTACAAAAGTGTCTGAAGAGACCGAAGCAAGAATGACCGTTTAGGAGGATAATGTTCTTATTGAAGCACAAGTTTTATGTAGGTCCTACCTACGGATACTGTATCAAAACCAAGTCCAACAGATTTCCCAGTCAGTTGTTTTCAGTTATTGCTGTCTGTAAAATAGTGACGTCTTGCTCTCCTCTGATAACTAAGATGAACGAGAAACTTGGTAATGAATCACGCCGTTTGGACAGCCTGTTACTTCTATCATCATACAAATGAAATAGATTGTTTATGATTGACCAGAGTAACAACTGAAAATTTAATGAATCTGCCGCAGTCTTGTCACTTCAAACATGAAAGGCAGTCTGTGGAGAGAACATTCTTGCTTAGTTTCAGTGTAAGGAATTCGGCAGTCAGCACGAGCTCCTCTGGTTAGAAATGCAAACACAGGACCCTTGGGGCAAACACTTGCTCACTTGCTGTTTGAATCCCCCTCGGGACCAATTTCAAGCCCAATAAAATATATGATTTTGACATTAATAGCAAATACACATTAACAAACACTCAGGTCAAGGAGATCTATGAAATGCTGCTTAATTTTGAGGCAGGAGCTTATAATACAGATGCATTAGGAAGAATGAATGTTTTCAGTGACCAGGCTTTTTTCCTCAGTATCCGTAAAAAGAGCCCAATAGAGAAACCATTCTTCCAAAGAGTAGAATGCGGACTCTCAGGACCTGGGCTCCCAATTGGAGGCATTCAGTCGAAAATGAGGAGTTCATCATATACCCAAAAAGAAAAATCACTCCAGATTCCCGTCCTGTGGTTTTGACTCCAGGCGCTACTGTTTGGAGCAAGTCAATTCTGTTAAAATAATTTCGGGAATATCGTTCCTTTGTCACTAAGAAACGTGTGCAGCTGTGTTCACAATGCGCTGTTTTACTTAAAGGTGATACCTATGTAAGTATTTGTGACCAAAAAGGAAAGCGGCAGAAAAAAAGAAAGAGATGCACTAGCTTCCACCAGAAGGTCTGTAGTTGCCCCTGGCTGTGTGGGGTCTCTGGAAACCAAACTCTGAGGTGGATTGTATGCAGGAAGTTGACTGGTGAGTGTTCTCAGATCAGCACCTGTGGGGGTGTGAAGGCAGGAAGGCGGCAGAAGGAGACTTGGTGCAATCAAAACAGAGGTTTCGTTGTGACACCTCGGAAGATTCTGGAGCTGAAATATCCCTGCAGGTTTGTCCCCAACTGGGGTTAGGGCCCGGACCATTATTACCCTTCCCACAGCTTTCCTCCCACTACTCCCCATGCCCCACCCCGTAAGCAGCCCTCTCCGTCTCGACCAGTCATTGAATACAGACCGCCCGAGAGGAAGAGCTGCAATTTGGGGGCAGGTTATCTCTCCAGTTGTGGGAAGTCTCTGGAAATTGACTCCGCGAGAAATACCAGTCACCAACCCTCCCAACAGCTGAGGAGATGAGTATTCCTTCCAGTCCTGGAAGTGGGTAGGCGAGGCGGTGCCCCCGGTGCCCCATAGTGTCCACTGCACTTCTCCATCTGGCAGATACGCTGTTAACTGCCGTATGATTTGTTTTCAAGTTCTCTCTACACCCAGCGGGGGCTTGAACTCACAACCTTGAGATCAAGAATCACCCGCTCTACCCGCTGAGCCAGCCAGGTGCCCCCACTGTATAATTTATTGTGCAGGCCTGTGTTGGGGGGCGGGGGGGGGGAATGAGAGAGGTGGTAACGGAGATGGTGGAGGTGGATAGGGAGGGATTGGAGCCAGATACAGGATTTTTTCCTCCTATGGAATCAAATAACATTAGTTTCCTTCTTGTTTAGCTTCTTCAGCAGCAGATGAAGCCGTCAACGTCAGTTCATTGAAATGTATCTAAGAAGATTCCCCAGACTTCAGAGCTGGGAGGAACCTTGAAGATCTTTCCGTGAAAAGCCCCAGAGATGTTAAAAGGCCAAACATGAGAAGTTAGACTCGGGCTTCGTGCGCATGCTTGATGGCTGAGGCATGACAAGTGTGGCTGATACGGAAAGGTGATGGTCATCGTGGCAACCATCTTCCCCATCTTTTATTCTAAAAGGACTGGGGACTTTGTTCAGGTATGGGGACGAGGCAGTATGCTGAGCAGGGCTAGGAGTAGGTAATCAACCTGGGGCACAAACCCTAAGGACGCCCTCATTCTCCAGATCGGAGGAGGGGCGGGCACACGAAAAGAGGCACTCCGGGCTCAAAGCCTGTTGTAAGTGCAGGGCCTGGAGGGAGAGTCGGTGCCGCCTCTCTTCCTTTTTTTGTTTTTACCCTCGAGTCTTCACTTACCTTCCCCTCTTCCTGGCCCTGGTGCTGTGAGGATGGGCCTCTCTCCCTCTGAAGGGAGGAAACCCATTCCCCTTCTGTAGAGGTTGGTTCGGCGCAGAGGATGCCACCCAGTACAGGTCGGGGAGACGGGAGAGGGTGTCAGCTGCGGGTCTCCCCGGAAAGGGTTTTCTTCTTCCTAAAAAGGAGACGCTGAAGGGGCAATTTCCCGTTTTGATCTTCGGACAGAGTCCGAGGAAGACGTGATGCTTGAAGCTGTTCTAGCCATCTTGCGACTACGAGGGGACGAACCGGCTCTTGAATGCCAGGTGGTATCGAGGAAGCCCTGGTTCTTGATGCGGTGCTGCTGCATGAACCGGCTCTGGAACTGCCTTCCTCGAGACTTCCGGGAGGTAAGATCAATGGCGACGGTTTAAGTCCTTTGTAAGCAAATGTTTTGTCACTTACCGCCCGAATTATCCTAAGTATCGAGAGGGATCTTTATCTAGCCCTTGAAGGTGAGTTTTCTTCCTTCTCCTTATGAAGACTGATCCTCATGAGCATGATTCTCTTTCGCCATCAAAACTGTCTTTTTAAGATAGTTTTCAAATTAGCTGCTATCTCACTTTATTTTATTTATTCTTTTTTTTTTTTTTAATATGTCTTTACTTTTGGGAGAGTGCAAGCCGGGGAGGGCGACAGAGGATCTGAAGCGGGCTCTGCGCTGACCGTCTGGGGTATGGGGAGGAGGCGGTCTGCTGAACGGGGCTGGCACTAGGTAAAGTGACTGAATCACCTGGGGCACAAAACCTGAGGACTCAGGGCTTGAACCCTTGAGCAGTGAGATCGTGACCTGTGCCGAAGTCGGATGCTTAGCTGACGGAGCCACCCAGACGCCTGAGATTTTATTTTTTTAAGTAATCTCTCTACCCAACGTGGGGCTGTAATTCCAACAACCCGAGGTCAAGAGTCGTACGTTGTACCAAACCAGCCAGGCACCCCCAGAACTCTTCTGTTAACAGATGCATTAACCTGGAAAGTGTTAGAATTTGTCAGTGTCCTGAGTTGATATCCCTGTTCCTCCATTTACTAGCTATGAGACCTCGGGATAGTGACTTCACTGCTCTCGGCCTTATTTTTCTCATTTGTGCGATTTAGATCCTACTAGTACTTAACCTCAGAGGGTGGTCGTGAGGTATATTGAGATAATACATGTGAGAGCTTAACTTGGTGCCTCGTAAATAGTAAGGAATCAGTACATGCTATGAATCATTCGTCTTTAATAGCTATCAATCCCCTCTCTGGAACGTTTACTTAGTAGACACACGTAGAGGATTTTGTTATCTTTTGGCCGCAGGCGTCCACTTACACTAACAGGAAACAGCCATTTGAGGCTCTACCCTTCCCCCATTTGTTCATTTGGCTCAGGTGACCTCCCGTCCCGTAACTCGGTTGGCAAAGCCTGCGACAGTGGACTGAACCGTCAGCCACATCCCATTCGACCCATATGCCGATAGTAATTATTCAGATTTGGGCGTGCAGTGAAATAAAAGGCAATGAGATACGATGCCTGGGAGATGATGGGAAGACGCTGTCTTTCCCACTGGTCCTGAACCTAACAGATGAACGTTTTAGAGCTGTTGCCACCGTCTTGTTAACACGTTGCTCCAGAGCCTGCGGCGAGGACAACAGAGGGCAGAGCCAGGAAACTGAGGAGGGGGGGGGTTGCACCTAGGTGGCTCAGTCTGTTGAGCCTCCAACTCTTGGTTCCAGTTCAGGTCCTGATCTCGTGGGTTTGAGCCCTGCATCAGGCTCTGTACTGGGAGTGCGGAGACGGTTTCGGATTCTCTCTCTGTCTCTCTCTCTCTCTCTCTCTCTCTCTCTCTTTCTCTGCCCCTCCCCTACTTGTGCTGTCTCTGTCTCTCTCAAAATAAATAAATAAACTGAAAAAAAAAACAAACAAGAAATTGGATCCTGATGACATTCATTATTTTTTTTAGGCTTATTTATTTTTGAGAGAGAGAGAAAGCACAAGCGGGAGAGGGACAGAGAGAGAGGGAGAGAGAGAATCCCAAGCAGGCCCCGTGCTGCCAGCGCACAGCCTGACACGGGGCTGCAGCCCATGAACTGCAAGATCACGGCCCGAGCGGAAGTCAGGCGTGAAACCCACTGCGCCACCCAGACGCCCCGTGACCTCCGTTATTTTACCGTGAATCCAGCCATGCCGCAAGGCCCCCTTACTCCCGGACTTGGCAGGTATGTGAGCCGACGAGTTCTGCTTTTGCTGAGCACCGTTTGGGTTGGTTTGCTTTCATTCATGGCAAAGGGAATCCAAACTCCTGTGAGAAACTCGTATTACAAACTCCTGTTATTTTGAAGGTGAAACATCCTGTCACTTTTGAGCGGATTGTGATTGAAAGACCGTTTTGCACGTGTGTAGTAAGGTCTCCTCTCTGATTCCCACTCCCTGAGGTGGCCTGCATCCACTTGTACTATGAAGGGCTATAGAAACTGCAGGGACTACTGTATCTTCCTTGAAGAACTTCATCAAGTTTCTTGCCCTGTGATTGCCTTGGCTTCATTCATTTGTAGCATGTATATAACCCACTTGGTGGCGATGCCTTCAGGATGAGATGAGATCGTGTGTGTAAGTGCCACTCATGCTCTTGTCCTCTTGCTCCTGTGTTTCAGGATGCTCAGAGAGTCTAGGCCAGGCAGGACAGATTTTACCCCTTAGAGCAGCCCAGTTGCGAGGGACCAGGTGCTCATTTACCTGAGGCTCTTGCCGTTGAGTGCGTCTGGTAGGAGGAGGGAGAACGTGGTCTCTGCCAGGCGGCTCTTCCGGAGCACATAGAGCCACAGAGCAGGGGCACAGGCGTGGATGGGTAAACGGCAGCCCGATCTAAGGCTGGCACAGTGGAGGGTGGTCTGGCGGGGATGTGGGGGAGGGGAGGCGGTGGGCTGCCAGGGGAAACTGGGAGCACGTGGAACGGCAGAGGGAAGGAAGCAGGGAGTCCACCCGAGAGGAAGAAGGCCAGAGGGACGGGAATGAGAGGAAGGAAGAGCATAGAGAAGTAAATGAAGAAGGCAGAGCACACAGAGTGGAGGGGACCCGCTCCCTCAGGTTGTTTCAGCAGCGTAGTCGCTCCGTGCGATCATCATGGACTTGAGGCTTGGCGGGAGGCGGGAAGAACTCCCAGGGGGTACAGAGCTGGACCTGGCTGGCGATTAATATATAAATGTAAACTCTTTTGATATCATTATCAGCAATCGTTCTTTTTGTTTCTAGAACGCTTTTCTGTCAGTTCCGCATTTGCACAAAGATGGTGTCGTTCAGTCCCCACTGCATCTCCGTTAAGGAAGCAGGACTGGGATTACGATCTCCGTTTTGCAAGGAAGGGGCCAAAGGTTAATGTTTTACAAGGTTGCCTAGCTTGTGTGTGGTAGTTTTGGATCTTAGTTCGTCCTTCCTTCGGGTTTGTGGAACTGCCCTTCATTAAACATCGCCTTAGTCTCCATTGTTCCCTAACTGGTGTACCTGACCTCAGTCTCATCCTCCCTCCAGGGTATCCTCTTCCCTGTGACTCAAGTGGTCTTTTTTTTTTTTAATTAAAAAAATTTCTTTAAATGTTTATTTTTGAGAGAGAGAGAGCAGGGAAAGGGAAGAGAGAGAGGGAGACAGAGGATCTGAAGCAGACTCTGCACTGATGGCAGCGTCCCATATGGGGCTTGAACTCCCAAACTGTCAGATCGTGGCCTGAGCTGAAGTCAGATGCTTAACCGAGTGAGCCACCTAGGCGCCCCCCTCCCCCAGTGGTCTTTCTAATCGTGCCGTTTCTCGGCTCAGACATATGAGTGGCTTCCTGTTGCCCGCAGAGTAAGGGCTGAAGTGCAACACTGCACTCAGTGTGTTCGTCATTTGCAGTCCATTGACCTTTCCAAGTTCGTTCTCAGACTTCGAATGCTGTGTTGTCCCCCCTCACCACCCCCTGCTCCAGCCACGAAGGAGTATCAGTTTCTGAACACACCTTGTCCTTTGGAACCTCTGTACCTGGGATATGCTTTTTTCATTGCCAGAAGCATCACTCACCCTCTTCTTTGTCTGCCAAAAATCCCATTCACCTGGGAACATCTGAAGAGTTGGCCTCAGCTGGAAACTCGCCAGATGTCACAGGCCGGTCACACAGGGTCATCACGAAGATCAACTTGCCTCTGCCCTTCTAAGGACACGATCTAGGATACTCTGGTACCTAAGGTTGATAAAACCAGGCAGTTTCCCCATTGAAAGGGAGAGGAAGTACCACCCCCTACACGCACCACCAGCGTAATTATCCAAAGAAAAATCTGAGAAAATGGTGTGTGTATATAGATGACATTAACTGGGGATCTTTTGTTTAAGAATCACCAGAAGAGCTCAGAAGAACAGAAGTTTGGTGCTTCCGTCAAGAATGTGAAAAGGCAGGGGATGTGGTCTCAGAGACCAAAACGTAGGTCTAGAAAACCGAGTGATAACAACGAATGGGTGATAACGATTTTCCTGGGTAACTTTGCCAGCAGTAAATCCAACCCGGTAGGAGCTTTAATGTGGAGACTGGCAGAAGGCCAGCTCTTTCCTGCCTTATTTCCCCTTCCGTGTCGGTTGGCAACTTGGACGGGCTGCTGCCTGAGGTGGCAGAAGGGGGAAGGCAGTGAGGCCATATGACCAAGATTGGCCCTCTCAGGACCTGGTCCGACTGGGAGGGGATTTCTACCCAAACCAGTGTAGCCAGAAGCAGAACCTGAATCCCGGATGAAGAGGCACCAAGAGGACCATGCCCGGACCTCTAGTCTGAAGGACAGTCAAAAGAGGCAGTGACTGCAGAAGGGGTTTAGAAATCACGTGGATTGAAAATAATGGAATAGTTCAGAGCCAAGGCTGTGAACAGCAAGGGAGTACCTGAGTCCCTTCTTTGAAGCCTAGAGCAGTCCCGAAGACCAGAGGGTAAACATCCCTAGGCATCATTTGCCAGTTTTCGTGCTGTAGCCTTTTCGTCATGAGATGGCCACTGGCCCCCAGACAGAGGGGCTAGGGTTTCGTTGCTTCGGCCAGTTCTTCCGTTTGAAAACTGTCTGCCCTGTGATTATTGTTGGGTCAGGCTCAGCATGATTTGGACCGATTTGTAGTTGAATTTAGAAATCACTGATGGTTACTTTGAACTCCGAAGATCCTGCCCGCTGAGCTGCACTAGTTTTGGGGCCCGTCGGTCAGAAGGCAGAAACATCCAGAAAGCCAGGCCACACAGTAATGTTCTCTTTAATGTAATCGACAGAATTGATAACAACAAATTAGAGTTTCGTTATAGTGTTTTCCAGGGTAACTGACAACCCACAGGAGCTTTCACGCTTGTTTCATAATGTGCAGTCTTTGTCAGAAGAAGCAGGTGGCATGCAGTTTAATACAAGCACATTTCTTCTTAGCAAACACTTTCCCCTCTGCTGGGAGTAATTCTGAGTTCAATTTAGCCTGACCACACCTGACCCAAGCTGGCATGATGGTTTTGATCAGAACATGGATTCTGGTTTTCTTTTTTGTTTCTGTTTTTTTGTTTTTGCCCCCAGCGCGTAGGAAATTAGAGGTAGATGCATTTTATTTTGCAGTCCTAGATTATCTTATTTTGCCCTTGTTGATCAGTGTTCCCGCTCCATGTGGGAGTCTTAGAAAATCACAGTGTAGCAAGTAAAGAAAAAAGAGAAAGCTTTGAATAAATCATAAAATATACTGATCTGCAGTACAGTCAAGATGATATTAACACACTCACAATGACTTGTTTATCTCTGCTTTTTACACTGACGACCAGATCAGCTGCGTTTAAAAATTTTTTTCTTTCCTTTCTATGCCGTTTTTGAACTTTCTTATTCTTTTTTCACTTAAATTCAAAGAGTTTTAGCATCAACCTCATTTTTCTTTGTCATTTTCATGTTGCCTTTAGAAAGAATGTTCCTCTTTGCAGGCTGAAGGTGTGAGGGGCTTGCACTGGGAGTCTTTGGGTTGGGATATTTATTTATTTATTTATTTATTTACTTATTTATTTATTTTATTCAAATGTTTTTGTTTTTAACAGAGAGTGAAAGAGAACACAAGTGGGGGAGGTGCAGAGAGAGAGGGGACAGAGAATCTAAAGTGGCTCTGCACTGACAGCAAAGAGCCCAATGTGGGCTTTGAGATCACGAACTGAGGCGAAGTTGGACGCCAAACTGACTGAGCCACCCAGGCGCCCTTGTTTGTTTATTTTTTATTTTTTAATAACGATTTTTTCGTGTTAATTTGCAGAGAGACAGAGTGCGAGCAGGGGAGGGGCAAAGAGAGAGAGGGGGAGAGAGAATCTCAAGCAGGCTCCGCGCTGACAGTGGCAAGATGCGGGGCTCGATCCCATGAACTGTGAGATCATGACCTGCGCCGAAATCAAGATAGGGACGCTCAGTTGACTGAGCCACCCAGGTGCCCTGGGACTTCCCAATTCCAATGTTCAGCCATGGTCTTGACAGGAGCAGTTCTCTGTCTTCCTGTTATTTACAGGTTCGTACCATCCTGAATAATGCTTTAAAGGGGGCACGGTATAATTCAACCTCTCGGCATCCTCGTTTCCGTATCTGAGAATAAGAGGGTTAGATGGAAAATCTCCTAAGTTCCTGGGTCCGCGACACCAGCTCTGGTCTCTCCTGGCGAGACAGCAGCTCGTACTGCCTTTATGCGGCGCTGCTATTTCCTCGCAAAAGTAATTGGGGCTCTGTATTACTTAATCACTGTAATTGTTAGAGCAGTGGGGCACCGTACTTCCTAAAGCGTCCAGACCCCTTTTCCAAGCGTTGGCATCTATACTCGGATCTGTGTGTACTGACTTGCATAGTTGGCCTCTGCAGCCACTCCAGGGAAGCACGTTTTCTTTTCAATGCTTATTTGTTCTCTGTCCCTTTTGTGTCTTTACAAGCTGCGTTTTACTTCTTTCTTGGGCTTTTTCTGACCTCTTTGAAGCTATCGCTGTGTCTTTGTTTTCTTCCTTGGGGATTTGCCCAGCCTCCACTTTGGGTCGTTCCCCCTTTTGATTGCCAGTGCCTCGCGCCGGGTCTGTTGTTGCTGTTAGGAGCTGGGACGGAAAAGGAGGCGAGTTGCTGAGTGATGCAGCTGCCGACTGCCGTTAGTACCAGAACCCTTTGTCTTTAATATTCTTCATTTATGCCCGGTCCACGATGATGGCTCAGGTCCGGGGAAGTAAGCCTGGGATGCACTGCCAATTGCTCTTCATCCTACCTTGCTTGTGTAGTTTTTAAATCACTTTCTTGGGGCGCCTGGGTGGCGCAGTCGGTTAAGCGTCCGACTTCAGCCAGGTCACGATCTCGCGGTCCGGGAGTTCGAGCCCCGCGTCGGGCTCTGGGCTGATGGCTCAGAGCCTGGAGCCTGTTTCCGATTCTGTGTCTCCCTCTCTCTCTGCCCCTCCCCTGTTCATGCTCTGTCTCTCTCTGTCCCGAAAATAAATAAATGTTGAAAAAAAAAATTTTTAAATCACTTTCTTGCTCTCTATATGACCATGGATCTGGAGTGTAATATTCCCTCCTGTACTGCATTTCCTACCAAGACATTTTTTTTCCATTCATACTTTGTTTCCATTTTCAACCGCTCTGTGACCTTCTCACAGAGACGAGATTGGAAACGTGGCTTTTTTTTCTCTTCCCATTAGGCAGGTCTCTGCCTATGTGAGCCTGTTTCCTTCTACATAAAATGCGGTTGATGATACTTTTGTCATATTGTCCACGGGAGGATTAAATGAGATGTCTGTGAAAATGCCTAGCACGTTCCTGACACTTCGTGGGGTTCAGTAGGTGTACCTACCCCCCTCCCCTGTCCACTGCCTCCCCCTCTTTATTTTGTGACGTATACATAAGCGCAGTGGGTTGTCTTCATGGTTCTGCAAACCGTGTCTCTCCGTCAGGCCCGGAAGCTTTGCTTCAATAGGTTTTTCTAGCATATTCCGAAAGGCTTCCGTAGCCACCCAAGTAAAACTAGAGTCCATTCCCAGAAGTCCGTTTGTGTCACCGGTTGCTATGGATACCGACGGCTCAGCCCGTATTACCTGGTTCTCAGTGGCTTCCCTAAACATGATAGACTTCCATGGACTAATTACTCCCTTCCAGTTCTTCTTCAGATACTCTTAATTCCTTTCCTCTACCCCTTGTATTCGGAAGGAAGCAGTCCTCGTTCCTCCTTTCCTCTCACGTTTTCTCAAGCAAACGTCGTCTGTCATCTTGCTTCCCGTGCCAACAAGCCACTCCACGTTCGGACCTCGGCACCTGGGCCGTTCATCAACTCTAGTTCACAGTATTTCAGGACTGTTGCAAAGTCTCGTCTCTTCGTTTCTCTGTTCTCTTTTCTTCCAAAGGCAGCTTCGGCTTCTGAGGCATCCTTCTTGCTGTCACGTGCTAGCCTTCCAGATTCCTAGCTCCGGTTCTCCCTCAGTGGCTCAGCTTCTCGGCCATAACCACAGTTGCCAACCATGTAGAATTGTCCACGATTCTCATGATCTCTGCGCATTCACGATGCCTCTTTTCCACCTAGTGAGAGCTAAACCTCATGCACTGGACTGTGCTCTTAATAGAGGGAGTGTAACTTTTTACAGTTCTCTCCTTATCCTACCCTTATCCCCAGTTCAGGAGACTCGGTGCTTCTAAAGACAGTTGCTGAAATGATTCCAGCCCTATCTGTACGTCACCTACTCTTCTTTTTTTTTTTTTTTTTTTTTTTGGAGTATCATTTTTCCATGCAGTTCTATAAAGTTTACATTATGAGACAGAGTCCCCGTACATCTTGGAGGCTGTACTCCGATACCTGCTGGGCAGACCTGATAGGAATACTGAGACTCAGAACCAGAAATTTCCTGATCTTTCCTCTAGAAAGAAAAAAAAGCCTGATCTAGAAAAAGCCTGATCTTTCCTCTAGAGTAACATTCTGATTTTTGGTAAATGGTTATCTGACCTCTAGAGATTTCCAAGTCCTTTTTCTCATTTAGGTCCTTTTGGCCTATTCTCACTGGTGTAGAGTTTATTTGAATGTCAGGAAAAAAATCTACCGTATTACAATTTTCACCCAGTGAGCTAGGATCCAGTTTGTCCCTCTTGAATCACAGCCACTCCGTTCTTTTTGCATAATACTCCCTTAAATAGTTAAAGACATTAATATTGCCCCTGCTGATTTCTTTCTTTTCTGGACAGCTTCAGTTTTTCCATTGCCAAAGATTCCAGACTCTCTACCGTCCTGACCATTTACCACATTTACCTCCAGATGTAATCTAGCATGTCAGCATTTCAGAATGTGGAATTAAACACTAAGTCAAAGCATTAGGGAAGGCCTGGTCCTCACACAATAGACTGTCATTTCTCTTGTTACACATACGGTGCTTCTTCTGATATAATGTAAAATCGTAATCACTACTCAGCAATTTTGTCACACTGTTGACTATTCTGGGCTTGCAGAAAATGATAAACCTTTAAAAAAAAACAGTTCTTGGTTGGTCAAATATCCTTATTTCCAGACTTAGGCAATACTACTGCTTGTTTTATTTCATTTTGGTCCAGTTACTGGGTTCACATTTAGTTATGTTAACTTTTGCATTGCTAAATTTACTGTTCTATCATTTTAGCCCATGGAGGTAATTTTGGATCCTGTTTGCTTTCATGTAAATTTAAAAAGAGTAACCTTCAGAACTTGTTTTTATTTTGCGAAACAAATACCATTTTTGGGGGGGTATTTTTGTTTACGTCATTATTATATTGTCACGGTATGTTGCCGTCTGTCATACCTTATTTAACTTGGGAAAGCCTGTTTAAAGACTGCTTTTATAGACCTATAGGGATTAGACTCTCTTTTGAAAGCTCAACATTTATGTCTGAAAGTAAAGTCAACCCACCACTTACAAACAACCTGCCACTATAGCCAAAACCTATGAAAGAAAAGAGAGGAGGTAGCATTCATAAAATCAGAATTGATTTCTTTTCACAAAACAGATAAACATGTCACCCGAATAACTAAAGTGCCAAGGAAGGACGTCTGAGTCTGGCTCCAGACCCAATTAGTTTGAATCCCAGCTGTTTCATTCCCTTGGTGGGTCACATTGGGCCATTTGATTATCCTCTGTGTCACTTCATCTAAAAACGGTAGCCCCCCAGTACTGTGGAGGGGATCACGTGAGATAATAGCTGTAGAAGAGCCCGGCCCCCAGATAACCTAGCATATAGTTGGTACTCACTGTGTGTTGTAGTGAACTAAACAGACTCTGTCTTTTCAAATTCATGATTCTTCATCACCTCCACGAAGCCTTGAGATTCCTCTCTGTTCTTGATATTTAAATTCCATTAGCACACTGCAATTTTTGTGTACAGTGATGAGCATACTCCCTGAAAGCCTCTTTCATTTACCCCCTATGTCCTGGACTGCACACACAGTTCCATTGGAATCAAATAGAACAATACCCGACAAGAGCAGATGCTGGTGTTGAGTACATTTCCAGGCTACAGAGTTCTGGCATATGGAGAGCCAATGTGAAAATGAAGGCTGACCTGATCTGAAAGGAAGGCTGTTTGCTAGAGGGAATCCTGGTGGGCTTTGGCTTGAGAATCTCCTAACCCATTTCTTGTCTCCCCAGTATACTTCGGAAAGGTGCCTTTGGACAGAAAGTGAGCAGAGGGGGTTTGCTCAGGTCAATGTCGTTTGGAAAACGTTTTGTTTTTATCCCTTGTGACTCACTTGTGCGTTTACCTGCTTTCAGCTGCTAGTGGCTGCTCCAAGCCTGGGCAATCACCCATCACCCTCACAGCATTTTGACTTCTTATTGACCTCCCAGTTGAAGGTATAGTCCTCAAGCTGTGTGACCCCCTAGACTTCTTGAGCGCAGCTCTTCAGTGGGAAATCCGTGTAACATGTAGGTAAGCCTTAAGGCCCTGGAATCAAACAAGGTCATCTAGATTTAAATATGGAGTGTGTTACCTCTGAGCCTCCATTTCTTCATCTGTAAAATGGGGATACTCATTGTGCTCACTTTTAAGAGTTACTGTGATTAACTGAAGTGATAATACGGTATCTGCTACGGAATAAGTACTCAATCACTGTTGCCACTGTTAGTATTTTACATAATTATCTTGTCTCCCACAACTTAGTTTTAGTTTTACTCCTGAAATAAAATGTATGAGCCACACCGGGGAGATTGGTTAGTATGTTCTTCAATTACCTTTTTTTTTTGTTGGCTTGTTTTTAAGTTCAGAGAAAGACCGAACACATGTGAGAGGAGGAGAGGGGCACAGGAAGAGAGTCAGGCAGGCTCCATGCTCAGTGCGGAGCCTGACACAGGTCTCGATCCTGTGACCCTGAGATCACGACGTGGGCCAAAATCAAGAGTCGACTGAGCCACCCAGGCGTCCCAGTTACATTTCTTAGATTTAAATTTTTGTTATTTTATTTTATTTTATTTGAGGGTGAGCGAGCATGTGAGTGAGGGAGGGGCAGGGAGGAAGGGAGACAGAGGATTGGAAGCGCGCTCAGCACTGAGAGCGCAGAGGCGCCACATGGGGCTCTAACTCACGAACTGCAAGATCGTGACCTGAGCTGAAATCGAAGAGTCAGACATTCAATCGACTGAGCCACCCAGGCGACCCTCAATTACCTCCTTTTAAAAAAGAAATTAGTAATTCTTGTTCTCCCATGAGAAGATACAGTCCAAAATAAATTAATGAATGTATTTAATTAAGAAGAATAGACTGGCAGTAGCATCTGAGGTGGACAGGACCAGGCAGAGGCTGAAGATAGGGAGAACTATTAGATCACTCTTGATTTTGTGTATGTGGCGAGAGGCAGTGGGGATGGAAAGAAAGGTGAGGATAAACATAAGAGTTGCTGTTGGGTGAGCAGGACTAGAATAGCCGATTGAATTGAGGGAATCAAATGAACGCCAGTTTGAGCTCAGGTAATGGGGAAGATAGATATGCCAGTAAGAGATACAGAAACACCAGAAGAGGAGCGGTTTGAGAGTTGATGCATTTTGGCGTGTTGAGTTTCATGATCAACGTACACATGAATCCCGGGGCCGAGCGGAGGCTGGTGATTGCAGAGATGTTGTCTAGGACAAGTATGGAGAGAAGAGTGCAGAGGACATAGGGCTGAACCTTGGCTGGGCTACTGACCCAGATTTGGCTGGAGATAGTATATTTACTAAAGAAGTGGCAGGGTTCCAGAGACTTCTGTGTCCTGGTATCTAAGGGACGCTGGAGCTAAAGGAAGAACTTGAGATACTACAGAGATATCAAGGCACTTGTGGGCCAGGAAGGGAAAACATGATTAGACTCCCTGTGCCAGGACTGGTGATGGGACAGGGAAGAGAGAGAGAAACTGGCAGTTGCCCAACAATGCGCTGAATGTAAGGGGTACGTGTTTTGCGGTCAAGGAGAACTGGGCTCAGACCCGGCCTTAGTTGCTTGGGATGGGGCCATTACCTTCTTAGCCCCAAATGCCATATCCGTAAGGCGTGGATAATAGAAGTACCTGTTTTGCAGGGTTGTTGTGTAGACTCAAGGAGATAGTCATGTAAAGCACACAGAAAGGTCCTTGATTTTCTGTAACCTCTCAGTAAATTGTTGGCATTTTTCTTGAAGACGTGGAGCATATATTCGACTCTGGTGGTTGTGACTTTCAGATGTCGGGCTGCAGAATGGACACTGGTGATCCAGGAAAAGATCCTTTGTGGATTGTGGCCTGGGCATCCCCTTCTACACACTAGGTGCATGTGATAGATGATGAGAAGAGAGGAAAGAGAAATGTAGCTAAAATTAAATTTTCTTACAACTTGAAGCCCACTGATCAGTCCCTGAGGCTTGCAGAGTGTGTGACCTTCCTCAAGGAACTCATGGCTGCCTTGATGTTGAGGTTTCATTACAGACTAAAAGCAATCTTAACAATATCTAGGCCCTCAAGGTCCTGGAAACCTTGCTTTCAAATTCCTTAGAGGCTTACATTATCCTTAACCCCCACTAACCAAAAAGTACATAATCAGTCACTTCTTACAATCCCAGCACAGTTCTTTTTTAAAAATTGTATTAGGGGTGCCTACTCAGTTGCTTGAACATCTGACTCTTGATTTTGGCTCACGTCATGGTCTTGTGGTTCGTGAGTTTGAGCCCCGCTTCGGGCTCTGTGCTTGCTGTCCGTGCGGAGCCTGCTTGGGGTTCTGTCCTCTTCTCTCTCTGCCTCTCCCCCACTTGTTCTCTTTCTCTCTCACAAAATACACTTAAAAAAATTCTTTTAAACGTTTTTGATTTATCTTTTTATTTAAGTCAACTCTACCCCCAGCGTGGGGCTCCAACTCATGACACCCTGAGTCACATGCTCTACTGACTGAGCCAGCCCAGCAGTCTTTCTGCTCTGGTTCCTTTCTCCCAGGCTGTAATGAAAGCACCGTTTTGCACTGAAAACATCTCAAGATTTGTTTCTTGACCATTTGCTTGGTGGCCCCACATCCTCAAACATCTTGCTTTTTAGGAAAATTCCTGAAATTAATAGCCACTTACTCAAGTCTTCTCCCACATTCTACATTAAATTTTAGTTTTGTGTTCACATTATTCCTGTACAAATACTGCTGTAGAGTTCATTCTTTTTTGTTTTAAGTTTATTTAAGTAATCTCTGCACCCACCATGGGGCTCGAAATCACAACCTCAAGATGAAGAATGGCACGCTCTTCTGACTGAGCCAGCCAGGCGCCCCTGAAGACTTTATTCTAGGCATTTTAGGTTTTCTCACGGTCACAAATAGCTCCTTTTTTTTTTTTCCCCCACACTGTGCTTTCTGATGGAGTTTTGTTTGTAAGTAAAATACTGATTTTCTATATAGTTCATAGATTTGTTGCACTTAACAGATACCTATTTAACATTTACTTTGTGCCAGACATGTTCTAAGTTTTTAATTTTAAAGCTTTTTCTGTTCACTGCTGTGTCCTCAGGGCCTAAAACAGATAATGCCATCTGTGCTTTTGATATGGTGCATTGTTAGAGCACGCCAGAATCCTTAAGTGCTAGACGTTGCCAGGTAGATAAGGCAGGCCCATGCTTTGGGGCCCTTTCCTCCCTGGACACCGACCTGGGTTCTCGAGCTCCGGTTGGGCACCTGGACCTTCAGGCAAACGATTTGATATGACTTTGCCGCCAACTGGTGCAGGCTGGCCCTGGCAGGTACACTCCGGGGACCATGGTGATGGACTGGCAGTGTAACCGCAGAGAGTAAACCTGGCTGGCTAGCTAGCAGGTTTCCTCATAGCCCTCTTCCCGGCAGTTCTAGAGTTTTCACAGAGGTTTAGGGCTGCCTGGGTGGCTCAGTCAGTTAAGCGTCTGACCCTTGACTTCGGCTGAGGTCATGATCTCACTGTTTGTGAGTTCGAGCCCCCACACTGGGCTCTGTGCTGACAGGGTGGAGCCTGCTTGGGATTCTCTCTCTGCCTCTCTCTTTGCCCCTCCCCTGCTCACACGCTCTCTCTTTCTCTCTCAAAATAAATCAACTTAAAAAAACCCATATATTTAAATAGCAAGTCTAGATACTGTCGGTGAATGTATTTTGTCAGACACACCCTTAACTGTGTACTGACTTATGGCTTTCTTACTTCATCCCTGCTGGAATTCATAGAACTCTAAGTAAGTATTGCATCTACTTCAAAGGATGGCTGCCTTCCAAGAGTAACTGAGCAAGTCCGCTTGTGATCAGTAACCATCCTCTGGGAAACAAAGCTGTCTCTGGCCACCTACGCATGTCCATTTCACAGGGGTTTGTCGCAACTCTTGGCTTAAAACACTCTTGGATCTTGCAACTGAAGACAAACATGCTTTCCTCCTTTCAAACTATGCTGGGTCAATCCTAGTCAAAATTTTTATGTTCTAATATTTTACAGTTCTAAACGTAAAATTTAAAAACCATTAGGCTGCATCGTTTGGTTGTATAGGGGCAGAAAACTTTTCCCTTCTTCTCTTGTAGGTTCTTTGGCTGGTTTAATAATTAAATTGACACAAAACAGATCAGCAGAAGAAAAACATATAACATTTTAAAATTAAATCCAATTTTGCACCCTGAAGAATGTAAAACTCAAAGTGACCAAAGCAAGCAGCTTTTAGACAAAGAAACAATACATTTGGGAAGAATTGAGAAGACAAAGAAATTTGGATTTGGGTAGTAAATTAGTGAGGAAATAACAAGATTTGTTTATATAGCCCTCTCTACCCTAACTTCGTTATTTCGGGTAAGAATGCCTTCTATTCTCCTGATACAAAGAGGATACTTTTCACATGGCATATTTATTTCTTGCTTTCAGGGGAACAAAGGAGGATCAGAGTGTTCTTCTTGCGCTGGTTGTTTCCTAAGTAACTTTATTTCAAAATAACCAATGTGCCAAAATGGCATATTTTGGGGTGGCAGAGTGCGCTCCCCTTCAGTTGTGTGGTGTGTAAAAGTGACACTTTGCACACTTTATCACCGTGTCCTGCTGTTTCTCCAGCATTTCTTCCGTTAATACACGTTCTGATGACCTCACAGTCAGCGTGTGAGCCCGGACCTCATTGGGCCAATTATTTCAACTTTAAAATGCCATTGAGTGCTTGGTATGGTAAATGTCTTTCATTAGCCTTGCCTTTTCAAATTTTATCAGAGTATGTACGTATGCGTGTCTACTTCGGGATGAATTGAACACCACTTTGTCAAATGTGAAGACATTTGTGCGTGAGACTTTAGTGCAATTACCGTAAAATGTACATTAAGCTTAGGGGAAAAAAAAAAAAAAAACACGCTTCATTAACAAATATCAAATGTTCCCCTTCAGTAATCGTTGGTTCGAAACCTGGAGGGTTCCCACGTGAAATCTGAAACTGGCCCCCATATTCGGAGGGCAAGGATGGATGGAAGCAAGAGGCAGGCCACTCCAGATCGGTAGGTGGCAGGTTTAACCAGCAAGAGGACTTATTTATAAGACTTGTCTTAGGCAGCTGTAAAATGAGTACATCTTGATGGCCCGCCCAGAATCCTAAAGGTTTACGTGGGGGCTCTGTCATGTCTACTGTCCAGGCGGTCTCCCCGCCACCTTCTTCTCTCAAGGTTGTCTTCCTTGAAAACCGCTTCCACCGCGGGGAGGGAGAGGGTGAGGAGCCGTCAGTTGCCCGTTTCCCAGACCAGCTCACAGGTCGACCCGAGGTCATGTTCTCTCGATGACCTTCTCCAGAAAGGAATAGGAATATACATCTGTTCATTCAGGTGTCTTCTTGTATGACTTAGGAAATATTGGTAGTTTTCCTTATAGGATTCTAACAACTCAATAGGATTGTTCTTGTGCATTTGATTTTTTTTCCTTTCACGCATGACTGTATATGTGATCGTATATAGGACTTACATACGTGATACGTGCATGTAAATGAAGTATGTATTATTATACATTAATATTCTGTATTCTTGGTCTACAATTGGTTTCTACCTACCTGATTTCACTAAGTAGTTTTCATAGTGTGTTATTTTGGGTTTTCGATTCAGAGAATATCCCCTAGGAATTTGCATTTTGTTACTCAAACGAAGTGGCTACTGTCCACTTAGAGATTTTTAAAAAGATTTTTATAGATGAGATCCCACCTTCTCATTCCCACTGAGTGCTACACGTGCCCGGGTGGGATGACCGAAGCCACAGCCTCTCCCAAATCAAATGCCAAATGCCCTGGAAAATGTTTGGTCGTGGTGAACGCCAACACTGCCCTCGGCGGGCCTTAAATCGCAAGTGTTCGAGGGACAGGTCACCCAGCACTCACATACTAGAAGGGGAGTGGGTTTTGGATACAAAGACAGTGACGTTACTGGTAAGTCTTGGCTTTAGAACTGGAATCCTGTCTTGGTAATGTCACCCCTCGGCCTGCTGGTTGGTTTACAGTGGAGCAGAGTAGAGCAGGCCCTCGAACGACACAGGTTTGAACCGTGTGGGTCCTCTGACGTGTGGCTTCTTTTCACTATGGTACAGTAGTATTTTCTCTCCCTTATGATTTTCTTCACGTTTTCTTCCCTTTTACTTTATGGTAAACATACACTGATACATACGATATACAAAATATATATTAAAATCCACTGTGTTGTCCGTAACTTATTCAAGGGTCAACTGCGTTTTCAAGTAGGTTCACTCTTTATTTTTCTTGGTTTTTTTTGAAGGTTCGCCCTTGATCTGTGTGCGCACTCTGCCAGGGAGGTGGTGTCCTGATTACATCTGTTGCATGGGCGGCCGTGGTCAAGGTTCCAGAAGAGAATCCTCAGAGGGCAATGGAAAAAGCACTCCATAAATCCTCACAGCCCTTCTGTGTAGCAGGTATCATTTTCTTCCTGATTCGATGAAACATTAAAATTGGAGCTCTTCAGGTAGTAGAGTAAATATGAGACATTTGTTTCCCCACAATTTTAGAATTAAATTATTTTGACGAGAGGAGTTACGCCGCTCAAATGCCTAGAGAAAGAGTACGAAGAGATTTAAAAGGCCTTTGAGGATTTCTGGAGCCTCTGCTCCCCCCCCCCCCCCCCCAGCCCACCTTTAAGGCATCCGTTGTTAAAGCCGATCTGATAAGCAAAGTTACTTACATATGTGCATATGCACAACCACACCTCTTAATTCCGCCCTGCTTCGTGCTATACCCTCATTTCCACCTCAACTCTTGGGGAGACAGCGCATCTATACCGGCACACAGGTAATCTTTAAGAATTCTTCCTTTTTAAAAACAGCGATCAGGCTCTATATTTGAACTTCTCTAATTTTTGTCTTCTTACTTGAGATACGCTATAGAAATCCTGCAGACCAGCGATTGTAGCTTTACAGGCATACCTCGGCGGCGGTATTGAGGGTTTGGTTCCCGACCACCCACGATAAGCAAATCTCGCAATAAAAAGAGTCCAATGTTTTTGGTTTCCCGGTGCACGTAAAAGTTACGTTTACTCTATACTGTAGCCTAGTGAGTGTGCAGCAGTATTCTGTCTAAAATAATGTACATACCTTAATTTAAAAAGACTTCACTGCTCAAAGTGCTAATAACCATCATCTGAGCTTTCAGTGAGTTGTAACGATTGATCACAGATCACCGTGACAAATAGAACAATAATGAAAAAGTTTGAAATATTGTGAGAATTAGCAAAATGTGACACAAAGACCCAGTGAGCAAGTGACGTTGAAAAAATGGCAGTAACAAATTTGTGTGATGCAGGGTTGCCACACACTTTTAGTCGGTAAAAACAACAAGCGGCAGCACACACACACACACACACACACACACACACACACACACTCCGCAGTATCTGTGATGTGCAACAAAGCGAAGTGCGGTAAAACGAGGCACGCCTGTATTCCATTTTGAAGTGCAACGTTCTAACCTGTGTATAACGTATTGAGTGTCAGTTGAGAAGTGCGGATTTAACAGTTCAGTTTTTCCACAAATCTCTAATTTCCCCGGCAGCATTTTATCTTCGACTTCTTTCCGACTCCGTCAATACTTGACCCAAATCCATATAGTTTGAATTTGGTAGTTTTATAACTCTGTTTTAGTATCTAGGATGAGAAATGTCTCTCGTTGCCCCTTAATTTCACTTTATGAATGAGTTCCCCAAAGCTGAGCTGCCACTAATAGACGGGTGGCTGTTTAAATTTGAATTTATTTTAAACTAAATAAAATTGAATTTCACTTCCACACTTAAAAGCCACTTGTGGCTAGTGGCTGCTGTCTTGGGGAGCGCGAATGTAGCGTGTTTTTGTCACTGCAGAAGGTGCCCTTGGCCAGCACTGCCCTCAGTGTCACATACTTTGGGATTTTTTTAGTGTATTTACTGCTCTCAACTGCAAAGGAGATAAAAATCGGCGTCTTCAATAACTGAGTCTTGCCATACGGAACTGTGGGTCTATTGATTTGAGGTTTTGTTAAATTTCCTCGGCATCGTTTTGTAGCTGTTTTTTTTCTTTTCTTTTTTTTTTTTTCTGTAGCTTCTTGGTACTTTTATAATTACTGATGTGCTCCGTTTCCAATCTGGACAGATTCACCCCTGTGTAGGCAACCTGACTATCCCCGCTTAGGGGAGGGCCAGTACTGATGACCGAATCTAGTGTGGACACGATGGGCACTTCCAGCCCAGAACTCCCCGGGCTCAAGCCTGCCTCCCAGTAGTAGGACTACCGGCACGCACCGCCCGTCTGACCTTATCGTTACTGCTATTATTCTTATTATTAATTGGTCCTTACTGCTCTTGGCACTTACTGTTCAAAGAGCAGGTGTTCACTGATTTTTAGAGAGGAGAGAATTTGAGACCTAGAGAAATGGAGGGACTTGGTAAAGGCACACCATGAGCTCCCATGTATTTCATTACGTGTGTTCGTTGATACTTTCCTTGAAAAATACAACTTTTGGACGTTCTAACTGGCGGAATGCCGCAAAGGCTTACGAGCGGATCCTGAGCGGTCGCCCCCAGGCTGGCCGTCCCTCCACTGCCCCTCTCCGGTGTGATTTGGTGCTCCTGTCTGGCCTTCCAAGCAGCGCCCCGCAGCTCTTCTCCGGCCTTCCCAAGCTGGGAAACACACCCGCAAGGGCAGATGTCCTCCTCTCTGCCCCTCGTCGGAGTGGGGCAGTCCTAGTCCTGCACATTGTTTCTGCAGCTGGCTCCCATCTCTCGGGAGAACCCCATGGACATCCCTCCAGGGGCATGTTTTTATGCCTCATGTTTCATTCCTAACCTTTTGTGGTTTTGTACGAATCTCAATATTCGTTCTAGTTGTGAAAAATGCTGGTGGTATGTTGATAGGGATTTTGCATTAAACCCGTAGATTGCTTTGGGTGGTGTAGACATGTTAACAGTACACTTCGTGCTTTACGGTGCAACTTCTTTTTTTTTTTTTTTTTTTGGGACAGAGAGAGACAGAGCATGAACGGGGGAGGGGCAGAGAGAGAGGGAGACACAGAATCGGAAACAGGCTCCAGGCTCCGAGCCATCAGCCCAGAGCCCGACGCGGGGCTCGAACTCACGGACCGCGAGATCGTGACCCGGCTGAAGTCGGACGCCCAACCGACCGCGCCACCCAGGCGCCCCTACGGTGTAACTTCTGATCCTGTGTAGAATTTTTTTAGACTTTTCTGATAAAAAGTTTTTGGATTTTTTTCGACTTTTCTGATAAAAAGTTTCTGGATTTTTGGGGACATTTTAGTGAGATGTGAGGATTAATTTATCCCCCGGTGCCCGAGCGTCACCCACAAACATCCAGTTTGCCCTGTGTCAGATGAGCTGTTGATTCTGATCCCAGAATCTGCGTCTACACCCAAGCCTCCCAGGAAACAGTTTAAATGTCTTCATTTTACGGCATCATTTGCTGTGGCAAATGGCCCTCATTCCTCTGCTTTTGTGGGGTAATTTCTGGAAATTTCTCCCCGATTGATCGTTGCAGGTGAGCTTTAATATTGTCTGGTGCCATGATTGTTGGAAAGGCGATGCCTTCTGTAGAATTTCTGTTGAGCACAGTAGACCCCCGCCAGACAGGGCCCCTGCACGTTCGTCCGCTGGTTTCAAACTCCCAGTGCGAGTTTTGAGGATTTCTTCATTCACGTTCTGGACAAATGTCAGTTGTGTTTTACTAGAATGTCTGCATTCGTCTCTGCTGTTGTGAAGACCTGTCTGCATTGCTCAGTGCTCGGGGAGTGCTCATCTGCCTGTTTCCCCAGTGGGCCTTGCTGACCCATCCTTGGAGTCGTTAGGGCTTTTCATTCTATATCCTTGAGTTTTCAGGGGATAATTGTATCTTTTATGTGGGATGCACTGCAAAACTTGAACCGCGACAGAAGCTGTGTCTTCACCAACAGAGGAGGGCTGTATGGGGCCAACACGGTGCCTCGGATTGCGGCCCAGCCCGGAGGGGTCCCCCGGCTTCCACTGCTGTCCCCCTCTCTTTGCACTTGGGCTTGTAGCTCCTGGGCGGACATCGTAGGGGCCTTTCCCCGCAGGAATGGCACCGGGAGGGTCCCCGCCACCAGCACCCCCAGGGTTGTCCAGACACCAGTGTGAAAAAGAATGGTCTTGAAGCCTTGATGGTGAAATCGAGCCTCGAAGGGGCTTATTTCAGGTATTCCCAGCCTGGTAAGGTGGGTTCTTAGTAACAGAGCATGGATGTAAAGTGTTCAGTTAGACCTAGAAACAGTGCTATGATCACAGGGCCGGTTCCCGATTTACAAAACTTGCCACATTGGTTGGCTCACTTTGTCCTCATGATGAAAACGTAAAAAGTGGTAATACAGTACTATTACGTGTGCACGTGGTAGATTTAGGTAATTCACAGCATATAAATGTGTACATTCAGCAGCGTATGAGATCATCCTTGTCAGAACGCTTCCTGCAAGGTCCGAGTGTTCAGCAGACATTGGATAGTGCTGTTTCGGGCCACTTCATATTGCTGTTTTCTCCTAACTCCTCTCTCTCCCTTTCTTCCAGGCTCTTTTCTCCTCCCTCCCCCCCCTTCTCCTCTCCCCCCCCCCTTCTCCTCTCCCTTTCCCTAATCTCCCCTTTCTTAGCTTTCTCTTCCTTCCCTCTCCTAACTTCCCTCCCATTTCCCACCCCCCACTTCCCTCCCAAAGTCCCCCCCCACCCCCCTTCCATATTCTGCATTCGTAGCCTAGTGCCTCTACTAACGTGCAGTTGTCCACAGTCAAATCTATACTATTGAATGTACACTAGGCGTGCTTTCGGGCTTTTAAGGTAATCATTTTATTCTTTATTTGATTTCAAGATTTTAAGCTCATGTGAGATGCAGTTGTTTGGATCAGAGTGAGAATTGCTGTCTACTTTTCCCTCCCAATATAGAACTTGCTCATTATCCTTCGAACCCTACTTTCTTCACCTTGAACTCTCTAAACTCTTGAGCCCTTAACCACACCACCCTATTCTTTCTTTTTTTTTTAAGTTGATGTATGTGAGATAGAGAGCACACAAGTCCTGGGGGAAGAGGCAGAGGGAGAGAGAGAATCCCAAGTAGGCTCTACGCTCGGTGTGGAGCAGGATATGGGGCTCGATCTCGTGATCCTGTGATCATGACCTCAGCCAGTCACCTACTGAGCCACCCAGGCGCCCCCTCGCTTGCTTGTGTTCTTTCTTTTTTTTTCTAAAGTAAGCTCTACACCCAACATGGGGCTCAAACTCCGTGACCCTGACTCACCCTGACGTCAAGTGACACGCGCTCTACTGGCAGAGCCAGCCAGGCGCCCCCATCCTATTCTTACTTGTAGCAGGCGGTGCCGTTTGTTTCTTTCTCACCTCGCATGGAGATTTTTCGTACGATCTCGAGTAAATCATGAGTTAATTTGGGAGAAATTATTTAGAATACTGACGCTCCCCACCCAGGCTCAGGTGTATACGTCACTTTATTTTTTTATTTTTTATTTTTTTTTAATTTTTTTTTTTTAACGTTTATTTATTTTTGGGACAGAGAGAGACCGAGCATGAACGGGGGAGGGGCAGAGAGAGAGGGAGACACAGAATCGGAAACAGGCTCCAGGCTCCGAGCCATCAGCCCAGAGCCTGACGCGGGGCTCGAACTCCCGGACCGCGAGATCGTGACCTGGCTGAAGTCGGACGCTTAACCGACTGCGCCACCCAGGCGCCCCTGTATACGTCAATTTAATTAACGCACCTTTTAGAACCTCTGTAAATCCTTCCGGTATATGAATCCTTCATAGAGGTTCTCTACAGTCCCTGTTAAGATTCTAACCAAGGAACTTATTTTCTACATTTTTTCCTCACCCCGATGTGTGGTTCCATGATCACATTTTCATCTGATTATCATTGCTATATAGAGAAGTCACCGCTGTTCTTAAGTATTATGTGTGTATGGGTTTTTTTTGGGGGGGGGGGCCTTCTCTCCAGTTCTCAAAACTTCGCAGTTGATTCTCTCGCTCCTTGTGGTTTGCTAGCAATAGAATTTTGGAGTCTGCTGTGCCGCAAGAGCCAACCCCCAAACCATGTCTCCTGATCGCAGGAGCTGTAGAGTAGTGTGCTGGCAAAGCCAGGCAGGGTTCCCGCTTTCTGGACCAGGATACCCTGTAGAACCTCTACTCGGAGACCTGGCCGAGACCTGACCTAGACTCGACGGTGTCCTCAGGGAAATAAGTCCTGGAGCTTTGAAGCTGCAGCTCAAGTACTGCTCTGATAGCCATGTGCAACCCAAAGTCACTAGTGGTCTCTAGGTAAAAAGAACAGAGCTTGAGCTTTTGGGATTGAATTCAGCTAGTTAGCATAAAACCTAATTCCTGCTACAAAGGAATGTAGTTTATACTTAGGAAAGGGAGAGAGAGAGATGGGTAGGTTACTGTTACCTAAGAAATAACCAAATGTTACGATGATTAGCCCAGAAGGTCGTGTGCTGCCTTGCAGGTGACAAGATGACTTTCACGTATTGTATCTCTTTTCATTCCAAATGCGTGATAGGAGTAATAATTTTGTCTGTGACGGTGTTTGTGGGGCGGGACAGGGATTTAAGAATGAGTATAGAGGCCCAGCACTCTCTGACTGCCACATCAGCATACCCTCAATGTTAATTGCTAATTAGGGTATGCATAAACATCTCCAGTTTTAGAAATGGGGAATCTGGGGGGCTTGGAGAGAGTAAGAAGTATGTTTAAGGTCTTACAGAGATTTGCACTGGTTTGCTTTCAATTTTTTCTTGATTTTTTTTCCTGTCAGTTATAAATTAATTTTTGCATATTAAGTATGAGAAGCAAGACACATCAGGAAAAAAACTTCTCTTCCTGCCGTCCCCACTCATAAATTCTAACACTCCCGATTTCGATGGTAAACACTCAGGAACGTTTCCACAACTTTTTCCGTACTGAAGCAAACACATTGTTCTCCACAGATGTGCATGGATAGATCTTTCTATGTATCTGATTATGGTTCTATATGTATTTTGTGTTGCCCATTTTTTCCTACGTAAATGGGATTACGGTACATATATGGTTCTACAGTAATGTTGTTCTCACCAATACCTCGTTGACCTGCCTTGTATCAGTAAGTTTTGGTCATCATATCTTCAAATTCAACTTTTGAGTTTCCTTGAGGCGAGGCGGGGATAGTTGCTCCAGTTCTTAAGGAAGAGGAGAGAACAGTTGTGGGGAGACGTGGTGAGCCATAGGTGAGTGACACGGTTGAGGGGTGCGGAAGATCATAGAAAGGCCTCTTCCTAAGGCAAGGGTTTTGCTTGCATTTTATCCTGAGTGATGAGAAGCTATTGAAGGATTTTGAGTAGAAGATAAGCTTGTTCTGACTTTAATTGAATTTAACTTTAATTTTATATTTAATTTTATATTTAATTTTATTTTATATTTAATTTTATTTTAACATTTACTCATTTTTGAGAGACAGAGAGAGATACAGCACTGGCTGGGGAGGGGCGGAGAGAGAGGGAGACACAGACTCTGAAGCAGGCCCCAGGCTGTTAGCACAGAGCCCAATGAGGGGCTCAAACCCACTAACTGTGAGATCATGACCTGAGCCGAAGTTGGACGCTTAACAAACTGAGCCATCCAGGCGCCCCTTCAAAAGATAACTCTGGGGTGCCTGGGTGGCTCCCTTGATTGAGGGTCTGACTCTTGATTTCAGCTCAGGTCATGATCCCAGTGTCCTGAGATCGAGCCCTGTGTTGTGCTCCGTGCTGAGTGTGGAGCCTGCTTGGGATTTTCTCTCTCTCCCTCTCTGCCCCTCTCCCCTGCTCGCGCTCTCTCTTTCTCAAACAAAAAATAAAAGATAACTGGTAGCTGTTAGGAAAAAGACTTGAAATTGGTCACAGTGGAAGCAATGCCCTCTGCTCAAAGGGCATTTGAGTCCTGGGCATACCTGCCTACGTTCTTATCTAGATCTTGGCCAGGCTTTTCCTAACTCGTTAGGTTATTGAAACTTGGAAGACGAGTTGTAAGATAGATTTTGCCTATTGTATTTACTTGTCCAAAGTAGGAATGCTGGGGGGCGCCTGGGTGGCTCAGTCGGTTAAGCATCTGACTTCTGCTCAGGTTGTGATCTCGTGGTTTGAGCCCCGTGTCGGGCTCTGGGCTGACAGCTCAGAGCCCGGAGCCTGCTTTGGATCCCGTCTACCTCTCTCTCTCCCCGTTCCCTGCTAGCGCTGTGTCTCTCTCTCTCAAAAATAATAAATAAACATTAGAAAAAAGTGCGAATGTTGATCTGAGTTACCTTTTTTTTTCCATTATCAAAATCAGTAGTTCCCAAATATGTCTTCTAAATGTTTATTTTTGAGAGAGAGAGCTTGCTCACTCAAGTGTGAGCGGGGCAGAGACAGAAGGGAGACCGAGGATCTGAATCGGGTTCTGTGCTGACATCAGCGAGCCTGATGTGGGGCTCAAACTTCCAAACTGGAAGAACATGATCTGAGCTGAAGTTGGACGCTTAACTGACTGAGCCACCCGGGCACCCCAGTAGTTCCCAAATATTTAAAAACAATTATTGCTGGTACTGAGGAAAGCTCTTTGTTCTTGTAGGTCTCATTTTTATACCTAGCTTACAATTTCAACACTTAGCGTGTTTGGTTAATTTTCTTCAGCTCTTTGTGTGTTGCATAGTAACCCTGTGTGTGAGGCATCGTAAAATTAGAAGTAAACTCTGGGGGGGGGGGGGGGCCTGATTGGCTCAGTCAGTAGAGAGGGCAATTTTTTTTTTTTTTTTTAATTTTTTTTTTCAACGTTTATTTATTTTTGGGACAGAGAGAGACAGAGCATGAACGGGCGAGGGGCAGAGAGAGAGGGAGACACAGAATCGGAAACAGGCTCCGGGCTCCGAGCCATCAGCCCAGAGCCCGACGCGGGGCTCGAACTCACGGAACGCGAGATCGTGACCTGGCTGAAGTCGGACGCTTAACCGACCGCGCCACCCAGGCGCCCCTGTATCTCCGTTTCTGCTTGCTTTTAGTTTCAAACATTATTTCCTGTGTTTTTGCTCAGGAAATGATCATGAAGATTTTGACCTGTAGAATTACAGAGAGTTTCTTTGCTGTGGCTTTGTTGCATCAAATAAGAAAATCTACTTGAATACCTAAACTGTATTACCTGCCGGGTCAGTAGTTATTCAGGTTCTTCCTGTTTCTTGTTCCACTACTGCTGTAATGACTGCACTCAGCCATAGTAACACGGGAACTAGTTTTAACAGTTGTAAAGAAGAGCATGTATAGTTATGGCTCATGGGTCCTGTACTTTTCCTGCGCATAGGAGAACATTTTCTGCCGGCTATTAGTCAACTGGCCTTTTTTCTATGTCAGTCCGGATAACCATGCAATAGAGATCTTCCTTCTACACTGTAAGGATTGAAGCCACAGGTGTGTATGGGGGAGAGTAGGTGGTTATAAGCGTCAACTTTCTTGGTTTTTGTCCAAAGAATACCTGTACCAGAGACACTCTGTATAGTCCTACAGCTCAGAATCGTCCCAAGATGTAGAATTACGAGGAAGGATTTTATCAGTGTTTCTATTAACTATGAATTCAGCATCCGCACGGCATGGAAATAGTACAGATAATTTGCTTGGTTCCCAGTCTTGCAACTAAAGCATTGAATCTTTTCATAGTTAAGTCTGGTGTTAGCTGTCGGTTTCTCGCAGTTGCTCCTGAATGGATTGAGGACATATCTGCTCTGTCCGGTTTGCTGATGATATTTCCGAGATATGGATGGTAGGTTTTATCAAATACTTCTCTAAATCTGTTGACGATCGTAAATTTTCCATGTCAGTTAGCTAATATGGAAAATGGCCAGGCTTTGCCTGGGTCCCCTGTCTCTACTGGAGCCTGTTTCTTTGAGCAGTTGGCTTGGACAATGAATGGGATCTCCCCATTTGTTGACTCTCTCGTGGGTTGCTGTTCACAAAGTCCGAAGTTGGACAGCCTTTCTTCCCATCTATTTCATTCAGTTTTTTAAATTATTTTTTTTAATGTTTTTATTTATTTTTGAGACCGAGAGGGAAAGAGCATGAGCAGGGGAGGGGCAGAGAGAGGGGGAGACACAGAATCTGAAGCAGGCTCCGGGCTCTGAGCTGTCCGCACAGAGCCCGACGTGAGGCTTGAACCCACGGAGTGTGAGATCGTGACCTGAGCCGAAGTCTGACGCCCAACCGACTGAGCCACCCAGGCGCCCCAGGTTTTTTTTTTTTTTTTTAATTCTTAATGTTTATTTATTTTTGAGAGAGAGAAAGAGGGAGCAGGGGAAGGGCAGAGAGAGGGAGATGCAGAATTCATTCATTTTTCAAGTTGTTTTAAGCAGGTATAAATTTTGTTCATCTAACCTGGAAGCAGAAATCTCCCATTATCAATTGTTAGGAGCCTGGAAATCTTGGGACTTGGAGAAGCATAAAGCTTTTCACATGTCTCCCAACAAGTGATTTTTTTTTTTTAAGATACATTGCTGGGGTACCTGGATGGCTCAGTCGGTTAAGTGTCCAAATTCAGCTCAGATCGTGATCTCGAGCTTCATGAGTTTGAGCCCCACGTTGGACTCTGTGCTGACAGCTCAGAGCCCGGAGCCTGCTTCGGATGCGCGCTCTCTCTCTCTCTCTCTCTCTCTCTCTCTCTCTGCCCCTACCTTGCTCATGCTCTGTCTCCCTCTTTCTCAAAAATAAGCAAACACTAAAAAAACATATATTAGGGGCGCCTGGGTGGCTCAGTCAGTTAAGCGTCCGACTTCGGCTCAGGTCATGATCTCGTAGTCCGTGAATTCGAGCCCTGCGTCGGGCTCTGTGCTGACAGCTTGGAGTCTGCCTCAGATCCTCTGTACCCCCCCCCCCCCCGTCTCTGCCCCTCCCCCCACTTGGGCTCTCTCTTTCAAAAATAAACAAATGTTCAAAAAATTAAAAACATATTGCTGTGTTGTTAATAAAATAGTAATTCACATAACTGTTGAAATAAGGCAGTGACTTGGATTAATGATATTTTATAATCTCACATGTCAACTGGTATCTTCTGGGATGTATTGAAAACACTACACATTAGCATGTCATGGGATGTGCCTAGAAATGTGTGTAAGCCTTTGTTGTGGTTCTAGTTAGTAATAGATTTGTGCTTGCTTTTCACATGAATATTGGAACCAGTTCTTCCCATGATGATGCTATTTGTTTACTCAGAATACTCTGTAGGTATGCATAGTCTGGTAGATGTCCATGTTGATCATATATGATCTGTGATAGCTATGTATGTCTTTACTGTGTTACTATGTGTTTTATATTATTATAGTACAGGAAAATGTAATTCTATCTATATTTCTTCCATAAACCACGAGGAATGCATTGGAGGCTTTCTGGTTGCAAATGAGAATCTTTTGAGGATCGTATAGTCAATATTGGAATTTGTATGACAGGCTTTTAAAAATTATTTTATTTTTTTAAAATAAATTCTACCCTCCCATGTAGGGCTCAAACTCACAACCCTGAGATCGGGAGTCGCGAGCTCTACTGACTGAGTCAGCCAGGCACCCCGACAGGCTTTCTTTCATACTGTCACGTTTTTTTCTCTTGAACTTGGTCATTACAGTCTTAGACAAGGTTACCATACGCTACTGCTTTTAATATAGAAGGATCACATTTTAATGCATTATGTTGCCACTGCTTCTTATTTGTCATTTTCATTTGAGGATAAATGAGATTTTTATCTCTAGGTTTGCATTGACTGCATGTAGTAATAAATCCAAGGTGTCAGGTAGCAAAACGTTGATTTAGAGTGACAGGAGCCACTTTGCCACTTGATGCCTTGGTGAAGTCCCCTGCGTGCATTAAAACCAGAGAGTGTCATTCTCTAAACGTGTTTGTCATGATGATCAGTAAGTGGCAAGGGGACACTTGTATTCTGAGAAGAATCTTGTCCTACCATGAATTTGGAAGGACTTTCTTGCCAGCCCTGGGTTGTCCTGTCCCGTATCCGAAAGAGCAGAACCGTGGGACCTCTGGTTTAAAGAAATACAATTGGTTAGTAATAATGAATTATAACTGCTGAAAAGGGTGGCTAGAAATCTTCTATCTTGTAGATGGGTAGCATATACATGGGAACTAAACGTGTCGTAAGTACTTTTTCTTTCTTAGAGAATGCCAAACTGTGTTGTGGTAATATGATACAGGTTTCCTCATTAATCCTCACTGCAGATCTGTCTGAACTCGTGATTCAGTGACACGTGTTTTGTCACAAGGGTAAATGAGAGAAGTGCATTGAAGCCCCAGCTCTAAAAAGAGCAAGAAAATGTGACTTCTTTTTATTGTTCTTTTCCTAATACTTCACTTTTCTTCTCTTTATCCTTGCTGACTTTCTCTTACCACCCCCCCCCCCCCCCCCCCCCCCGCTCTTCTCTAATCCCTCTGTCTCTTCATCCTCCTGTATTCTTCCTTTTCCTTCTTGGGAGGATTATGTCTACTAAGTCCTATTGCTACCACTTTGTGTAGGTTTGTGAATCCTTTTCATATCAAAAATGGGAGCAAGTCCATTATCACTGTGTTACTATCCTGGCACTTTTAAGGATAAATGGCTTCCTTCTTATTAGTCTACTTTTCGGAGGTGACTGGTGTTTATTCCAACGAAGACAGTGTGCGTGGAGCTTAATTAAATATTATCAAAAAGAAATGCATTTGTACCACGGGGCAGTATTGCCACTAGAGTTGTGATAGTCTCACTGATCTGTGACCTGAAGTTGTCCTCAAGACCTTTAGGCCTTAACAGTGATCTATGGGACGATAGAAGTTCACTTGAATTAGGAAGCACTTCTCAGAATCCATGTAACTCATCCCCTGATACGAGTTGTGCAGTCCAGCCTTTGGGATCATCTGGTAAGATTTGGTATTTTCTTAATAGGTATCTGGAAAAGAGGGTGATCTGTTTATGCCTAGAAATTAAAAATTTTTTAATGTTTATTTTTAAGAGAGAGAGAGGGAGACACAGAATCTGAAGCAGGCTCCAGGCTCCGAGCTGTCAGCAAAGAGCCCGTCACGGGGCCCAAACCCATGAACTGTGAGATCATGACCTGAGCCCAAGTCTGACGCTTAACCGACTGAGCCATCCAGGTGCCACTATGCCTAGAAATTTTATATATAGTTCCTATTTTGCCTCTGTCCTTAGTTTCCTTGTCTTCTCTTACTGATTGTTTGTGGACAAGAAAACTACTGATTTTTGAATATTTCTCTTTTGCTCTACTACCTTACCTCTTTGACAGTGCTCAGTTTTAAGAATATTTATGTTTCACAGTTACACTCGTGGAGTTCTGAAATAATTTTTGGTAAAACGTCGTGTAACCTATCTGTTAAGTGCTTTAAGTTGTTGGCAATGTTTAGTTGTCTTCTTGCAAGGGTTCATTTTATTGAGAAAACAGAGTCCTAAAATCGTAACCTGGAAGGGCTTTGCCCTTTTCTTGATCCAACCTTGCAAAATGTCTTCCTGAAGCCATAATATCTAAAGAACTTGGGGTGGGGGACACCTGGCTGGCTCAGGTAGTGGAGTGTGCAGGTCTTGATCTTGGGGTGTGGCCTCAAGCCCTGCGTTGGGTGTAGAGATTACTTAAAAAATAAAATCTTAAACAAATAAAAAAACTTTGGGTATGAAAAAACTCATTTTAATTCCCATTCGCAATTTCTGAATGAACTTAATTTTCCATAAGTTTAACAAAAGTAACCCACCCTTTGTGTTTTAAATTAAGTAATTATTCTGAATGAGAGAGAGAGAGAGAGAGAGAGAGAGAGAGCACGAGCATGAGTAGGGGAGGGACAAAGAGAGAGGGAGAGAATCCCAAGCAGGCTCCACTCAGCCTGGAGCCCTTCGTGGGGCCTGATCTGCAAAATCACGAGCTGAGCCAAAATCAAGAGTCTCAAGCTTAACTGACAGCCACCCACGCGCCCCTGACTCTTCATTTTTCAATGGTATTTGCTCAGTACAGAGATTGAGTTTTCATGTCTGATGGGTAGAGTATTGTGGATTTTCCTTTTTTGATGTATTTGCTGAATGTCTTCTCAGGTAATCATTTGTGTCAGGATAAACTTGTTCCGTCTTTCCAGGTTGGCACTGCTCGCAGATATTATCAACCCAAGGCGTCAAGGTAGCAAAACGTTGCTTTTTGCAAGTAGGGGAGCCGCTTTGCTTCCAGTTGATGAAGTTGAACCGTTGGGTGTCGCCTGCACACCGTCCGAACTGGAGAACTTTAATTCCTGAACATGGACATTTTCATAGTAAGGAATTAGCTGAGGATGCTGTTACGACGAGGATTGCCACGGCATGAATTGCTGGCAGCCATGTTGAGTGGCTTAGCATGTATCTGAAACCGCAAAATCTTGGGGCCGTTTGATTTGAAGTACAGTGCGGGCACCTGGGTGGTTCATTTGGTGAAGTGTCTGACTCTCGCTTTCTGTTTAGGTCATGATCTCATGGTTTTGGGAGTTCCACCCTGCTTGGGATCCTCTCTCTCTCTCTCTCTCTCTCTCTTTCTCGGCCCTCCCCCACTAATGTTGTGTCTGTCTCTCAAATAAGTAAACTTGAAAAAATAAAGTTGAAGAGTTAAAGTAAGTTAAAACTATTAGAATTACCGAAAGGGTTGCATCTGGTTGATAAAGTAGATAATAAGGAAATACGGGATCATAAGTACTTTTTTAGATCTGCTAAATTAAGTTTGTGGTAATAGGATACCTTTGCTTATCTGTGGCTTTTCAGATTCTAAAACTGTCTTCACGTGTTTCCTCCTCCTCCTCAAGACAGATCTGTCCTTGAGTTAGTAGGAGATTCAGTTGAAATGGGTTTGTCAATGACCTGGGTTTGTAGGGGAGGGTGAATGAGAAAATTGACAAGGAAGCCCCGAGTCCCATTTCCTGCTGCTGAAGTAGGAACTAAGGGATGTAACTTTTTCCTGTTATTTTTCTGTTCTTTTTTCTTCTTTTCCGTCTTCCTTCCTTTCCTACTTCTGTACCATCCAGTCTCTTTCTTCATTTTAGTCTCAGGACCAAGTCCTGGTCTTACTGCTGTGTGTACTTTTATGACTCCCTACCATACATTTCTTAGTGGTCTCCTTTTTTTGAGACTGTTTTTGTCATCACAAAAAGAGGAATGAACTTGGATGTTAATATTGTCAACGAGAAATCCACTTTGCAGCCCTGAGGCCGTTTTGCTGCCATTTGAACCTTGATCTACACAGGAACCTGAGACCTTCTTTAGATTTTTAGGCCCCAACGGTGGGTCAATAGGAGTAAATCTCAAAAATTAGGAAGGGCTTCTCAAAGTAGCTGTAGATCATCCTTCCTAGTAGATTATGCAGTTCCTATTTTCATTTGATCTGATAAATTCCTTTGTAGTAATCCACATCGGAGGCGCTCGGGTTCGTAGTTTAAGTAAGATTTTACTTTATTTTTTAAGTTTATTTATTTATTTTGAGAAAGAGAGAAAGCATGAGTGTGGCAGGGGCAGAGAGAGAGGGAGAGAGAGTGAGAAACCCTCTGCAGCACAGAGCCTGACGTGGGGCTAGAACTCAGAACCGTGAGATCATCACCTGAGCTGAAGTCGGATACTTAACCCACTGAGCCACCCAGGTGCCCTTCTTTCAGTAAGATTTTAAAATACTGATTTTTTTCTGTTAGGAAATCTAAAAACTTCATAAGCTGTTTTAACTCTGGATTTTGTCGTAGGAAATTTTCTTTGGCTTTGTAAACCAAAAGAATTTTGTGTTAATTACTTTCTTCTTTAATGCCATTTGAATCTAACGTGGCCAATTCCCCATATTTCTATTCCTGTCTCCGGTTTTCCTGATTAATATCATTCATTTATGTATATTAAGAGGGGAACATAAGAAGCCTTTTCTCAAATTTCCTTTAAAATAATGGTGACATTGTTGATTACAGATGGATAATGTGTCTTTGAAAATAGTATGTTACAACGTAATTATTTCTCATCCCAGTCACACTTCTCTACTGGTTGTAACGTTTTATGTTTTGGGGTGACGAATGGTCATCTATTTTTATTTTCTTAATGTTTATTTAGTGTTGAGAGAGAGAGAGAGCATGAGCAGGGTAGGGGCAAAGAGAGAGGGGGACAAAGGATCCAAAGGGGGCTCCGTGCTAACGGCAGAGAGCCTGGTGTGGGGCTCAAACACGTGAACTGTGAAATCATGACCTGAGTTGACACTGAACCAACTGAGCCACCCGGGCCACCCCGATCGTCTATTTTTAGACTTGATTTTAGTAAATAACAGCCTCATTTTATATCATAATCCGTGATCTGCTGCAAAGGTCTCTTCAATTATGGGAAGTCCACGTTCCTGTAATAGATTGGTAAAGTGTTGCCGCCGGCCTCTTTAAGATTCTAATCCTCCAGTTGGAAGAACCAATACTTAGAGATCTTTGGTTTAAAGAATAACTATTCTGTCTCTTCAGTGTTTGTTTTTGAGAGCGAGAGACAGAGCATGAGTGGGGGATGGGCAGAGCGAGGGAGACACAGAATCCTCGCTGTGAGCGCAGAGCCCAGCACGGTGCTCGAACTGATGGACCATGGGATCAGAGTCATGGGATCAGAGCCAGTGTCGGACGTTTAAGCGACTAAGCCACCCAGATGCCCCAAGGACAGCAGTTTAATACTGATTATGAATTATCAGTAATGGGTGGGGACAAGAGAAGATCTCTCTTTTTAATGTTTAAGTAGGTTGTGAATAGGAAGTTAGCCTGTCATAATTTGTTTTAGTTATGGGATGTTGCATAGTTAAAATTACTACTTTTCTCTCTTCCTTTGTCGGTTCCGGAAGGATCTATCCACGTTACCTGATGAATCCTCAGAACTAACCCACGTCAGTGTGACGGTAAATGATTTAGTGACCCGAGTTTTGATGTGAGGGTTCAACGAGACCGTGTGTACGTACGAGCATCGTGCTTATTCGTGCTGGGTAAGTTACTAGCTCTGAAACCGAGCTCCTTCACATCGGAGTATCCGTACCAGCAGCGGAAGCCATGGTAGTAGCAGTAATGGTAGCAGCATGAAATAGAGTAGTGTGACAACTTGGGCAGAAATAAGTGTGTGTTTAATCATCACTTTCTACTGGGTCAAGGATCTGGGAACTTGTAGAAGCAAAATGACTTATTCCTTAATTTTCACGTTTTCTGAGATGAATCTGGGTGGGTTCCGTGAGGTTAACGTGTAGATTTGAAGCCACCGAACAACTTTGCTTCGGGTCGAACCACTGGGCCTTGTCAGCCACCTGGACCCCAGGCAAACCAGAGACCTGAGGCACTAAACACGGGCGATGGAAGAATGGGGAAGTATTCAGTTTTCGAAGACTAACGCGTCGTGTGTGAGACGTTTCTGACGAAGGCCTCACTGTCACTAGTGCATTTGAGTTGATGAGTGTACAGACAAATGGGATAATAGAAACACTTCATGTCTGTGTCACGTTTTAGCAATTCAAAATGTATTTTGAATAGGGGCACCTGGGGAGCTCAGTTAAGTGACCGACTTGATTTTGGCTCAGGTCATGCATGATCTTGGAGTTCATGAGTTCAAGCCCTGCATGGGGCTCCATGTAATAACAGGGCGCCTGCATGGGATTCTCTCTCTCTCTCTCTCTCTCTCTCTCTCTCTCTGTCCCTCCCCTGCTCATGCTCGTGCTCTCTCTCTCTTTCTGTAATAAGTTAGAAGTCTAGTTGTTATGTTCTTTGGGAAACCCATATTGCTTTTCTATAGATGTCTGAAAAGAAAGCTAAGTTGTATGTAGCGATCATCTTTTTCTATTTTGGTTGTCTTTTTATTTTCATCATAAATACTGACTGATACTTAACATTTTTTTTTAATTTTATTTTTCAACGTTTATTTATTTTTGGGACAGAGAGAGACAAAGCATGAACGGGGAAGGGGCAGAGAGAGAGGGAGACACAGAATCGGAAACAGGCTCCAGGCTCTGAGCCATCAGCCCAGAGCCTGACGCGGGGCTCGAACTCACGGACCGCGAGATGGTGACCTGGCTGAAGTCGGACGCTTAACCGACTGCGCCACCCAGGCGCCCCGATACTTAACATTTTTTAATGTTTATTTATTTTTGAGAGAGCAAGAGAGAGAGAGATCGTGAGTGGGGGAGGGACAGAGACAGAGACAGAGAATCCGAAGTGGGCTCCAGGCTTTGAACTGTCAGCACAGAGCCCAATGCTGGGCTCAAACTCCCCAGCCATGAAATCATGACCTGAGCCCAAGTTGGACGCTCAACCAACTGAGCCATCCAGGAGCCCCAATACTGAATGATTTGGAAGTCTTGGTCAAGGTACATGCCGATTTTTGTATATTACCTTTTGCCCCACCACCTTACCTCTTCATTAATTTTCAGATGGTACTATTTGGATGAGAAAACTTTCAGTGTTTCTGAAGTAGATCTTTTAGAATTATCTTACCACACAATCCCACTGGTAAATGCTTTAAATCATAATAACAAAAGGCACACAGCATCTTCCTTTTTGTGGGCTTGGCCTTTCTTCGCATCTTCAATTCTTGTAAGAGTTCATTTTACTCTGAAACTGAGCCCTAGAATCATGCTTTTGAAAGACTTTGTATCCTTCTTAGTACATTTTTCATGGCATTTCCCTGAAAAAAAGGCTACCTAGAGAACTTTGGCTATGAGTAAAAGAATTTTACCTCGTGTTCAAAATTTCTGAGTGAATATACTTCTTGATATGTCAAATAGCAAATAGGAAATCTGTCTGTCATTTAAATGGTATTTAGTAGGTATAGCATTTGTTACTATGTTACAATGATTTCTTTTGCATTTCTGTGGCTGAATTTTCAGGTTCTACATTTCTACACATTTCCTGAATTCTTCATTCATTTTTTAAAGTTTATTTATTTTTGAGAGAGAGAGAGAGAGACAGAACATGAGTGGGGGAGGGGCAGAGAGGGAGGGAGACGCAGAATCCAAAGCAGACTCCAGGCTCTGAGCTGTCAGCACAGAGCCCGACGTGGGGCTCAAACTCGTGGACCACGAGATCATGACCTGAGCCAAAGTCGGACGCTTAATTGAGCCACCCAGGCACCTCCCTTAGTTCTTTTTAAAAAATGTTTATTTATTTAGAGAGCGAGCTTACAGAGGAGTGGGGTGAGGAGAAAAGAGAGAGGAGAGAGAGAATCCCAGGTGTCTGTCAGCTCGGGGCTCAATGCAGGGCTCAGTCTCACAAACTGGATTTTTAAAACAAAACAATGCTGTATTAACTAGTCATGAAATTAGTATTCAAATGTGAAATACGGCAGTGATATGTAATGGGATATTTAATAATGTATTACTGTGTACTTCCTGGTATCTTCCTGGTGGCTATTTAAATATATACACATGGGGGGCCTGGGTGGCTCAGTCGGTTAAGCGTCCGACTGTTGGTTTCGGCTCAGGTCTTGATTTCACAAGTTTGAGCCCCATGTCAGGATCTGTGCTGACAGCGTGGACCCTGCTTGGGATTCTCTCTTTCATCTCTCTCTGAGCCTCCCCTACCTCTCTCTCTCTGCCTCTTTCTCAAAATAAATAAATTAGTTAAAAAAATAAGAATGGTCTGTTCCTTAAAAAAGTATATATGTACACATACACATTCAGCGTATTATTTGATGTGCTTAGAAACATGTAGACCTTTATTCAGGTTATAATAATTGTGGTTTTGTGCTTCTTTGCACGTAAATACTGGTACTCATTCTATCCATTATTAAAAAAAAATTTTTTTGTTTTTATTTTTGAGAGCGAGAGACACACACACAGAATCTGAAGCAGGCTCCAGGCTCTGAGCTGTCAGCACAGAGCCCAGTGTGGGGCTCGAACCCATGAACCACCATGACCTGACCAAATGTAGACGCTTAACTGACTGAGCCACCCAGGTGCCCTGTCCCATCAGTTTAAAAAAATTTTTTTAACGTTTATTTATTTTTGAGAGAGAGAGGGAGAATGAGTAGGGGAGAGTGGCTGGAAGAGGAGAGAGAATCTCCAGTAGGTTCCTCACCATCAGCGCTGAGCCTGATACAGGGCTTGATCCCACGAATTGTGAGATCGTGACCTAAGCCAAAATCAAGAGTTGGATGCCCATCCAACTGAGCCACCCAGATACCCCTCTCTCCATTATTATACTACTTGTCCATTTTCCAGAATATTCCATAGATATCCATGCTGAGGTGTGTATGTGTACATGTGTCCGTATACCTATATGCTCATACACAGGCAATGCATTGGAGGCTGCCTGGTTGCAAATGCTGAACTCTCCAGATTTTATACCCAGTATTGGGAATTACATACTGATTATTTTATCTCTATTCTTTTTGCCTTGAACTTGTCATGACTGTCTTAGACGGTATCCTACTCTATTACTGATGATATTGTTGGATGATACTACATTTTTTTTTTTTTTTTAAATTTTTTTTTTTTATTTTTTTGTTTTTTTCCAACGTTTTTATTTATTTTTGGGACAGAGAGAGACAGAGCATGAACGGGGGAGGGGCAGAGAGAGAGGGAGACACAGAATCGGAAACAGGCTCCAGGCTCCGAGCCATCAGCCCAGAGCCTGACGCGGGGCTCGAACTCACGGACCGCGAGATCGTGACCTGGCTGAAGTCGGACGCTTAACCGACTGCGCCACCCAGGCGCCCCGGATGATACTACATTTGAATGCATTGGCCAGCTAGCTGCCTTCTTAGTCACCATTGTTGGAGGATAAACAGGGTTGATCTCTGTAAATTAGCACTGCATGCATGTTATCAATCCAGGGATGCCAGGTAGCAAAACACTGGTTTACAGTGACCGAAGCCACGTTGTTTCCAGTTTATCGAGTTAGGCCTTGGCAGTCACCTGCACCAGTAGACCTGCGGAGTATGAATCCCGAAACATGGACGACAGTGTCACAGTCAGTCATGTGGCAGGGGGACACTTGTGTTCTGAGAAGAGCATCAGGCTATCATGAATTCCAGAGTCCTTTTCCCGCCAGTTCCTGGGTTGTCCTAGCACGTGTCTGAAGCAGAAAACTCTTGAGGTAATTTGGTTTAAGGAAAGATAATTGAATAGTTATGGTGAATTATAAATAACAGAATTATTGAGCACCTTCTGTCTAGTAGATACAGTCAAATGTGAGGAACTGAATATGCCATAAGTGTTCTTTTTCCAGATGTGCCATAGTAGGTCACCATAGAAGAATACCTTTGTATTTCTGTTGTTTTTAAGGATCCAAAAGGATCTTTCTGTTTTCTCCCTAATCCTCGTGACAAGTCTGTTGATGAATTAGTAAAAGATTCAGTAACACAGATTTCTCATGAGGGTGAATGAGAACATCTACCTAGAGGCCCCAGGTGAATTACCTGCAGGGAAAGTAAGAAGAGTACCATGTCGCGTTTAAATGATACTTGGTGAAATACAAGTTTGTTTATTTCTTTAGGCGGGGGGAGGGGCCGAGAGAGAGAAGGGGACAGAGGATCCAAAGTGGGTTCCGCGTGGATAGCAGTGAGCCTGACGTGGGGCTCAAACTCCCGAACCATGAGATCGTGACCTGAGCCGAAGTCGGACGCTTAACCCAGTGAGCCACCCGGGTGCCCCTAGGATTTTCTGTTTTGATAAGGGGGTTCCTAAAACCGTATGGAGGCAGTTTTCTCAAGACTGCGATTATTAGGATTTGTAGGTGGTTATACTGATTGTTAGGTTATTACTGTGAAAGGATACAGATTAAAATCAGTAAAGGGAAAAGGGACATGGCCTGATTTCCAGGAGCAAACAGGCATAAGCTTTCAGACGCCCCTCCCAGTGGAGGCACAAGGAATGTGCTTCATTCTCCCTGGAACGATGTGTGACAACATGTGTGAACTGTTGCCAACCAGAGAAGCTTACCAGAGGCTATGTGTCCAGGGTTTTTATTGGGGATCAGTCACCTAGGCGTGTAGCCCTTCCGTGACTGAACTTCACTATTCCAGGTAGACCCTGCCCACGCAGCAAAAACAGGTTTGCACTCTAAATCGCAGCATTAGCATAAACTGTTCGGGCACACTGGTCCAGCGTTTTGAAAGACGTAACGAAAATCCTCTTATCAGAACATTTCCAGGGGTCAGACTAAGGTCCCGGGCGTCTGCCGAGGACCAGTACTGGAAACGGCCTTTTCTGGAGTGTGTGCGGGACTTCAGCAACTCAGGCCTGCTGAGCTAAACCTTTCTTGCACAAATCGTGATGGGTTTTGCATTACCTTCATTTTCATTTTCTAAATGTACCTCCAAGATGTTTTTTCAGTTAATTCTCATGGCAAATATGAGCTGTAGAATTAAGTGCTTCTTTGGTACATAGTTATGGTGTTAAAAATGGAAATCCCCATTAAAGTCCAAACTACCTTATCTGCTAGCTACATGATCGTTCTGCAGTTTCCTTTCCGTTATTAGCTCCGCTCCTATTCTAAATTCTGCTGCTCTCCCGCTACTTTTACTACACGTTCTGTTACCGCTCTCAGGAAACAGGGTATGGTTGTTGATTGTTTTGCACTTGCGTATTAGAAATCATTGTACTTATATTTTATTCAACGTGCTTATTTACCAGAATGATTCATGGATATCTATGCCAAGATAGGTGGTTTCTTTAGAATTCAAACATCAAAACATCTGCAGACACCTGTAACGGGTAAGTTGTAATAACCATTGTATGCTAGTGATAAACTTGATTCTGTCCATCCAACCTTGAAAATAGACACAGGGGCACCTAGATGGCTCAGTCGGTTGAGTGTCTGACTCGATTTTGGCTCAAGTCACGATCCCAGGGTTGTGGGATCGAGCCCCGTAGTGGGCTGAGTGCTGGGTGTGGAGCCCGCTTAAGTTTCTCTCTCCCTCTGGTTGCCTGGGTGGCTTAGTTGGTTAAGGGTTGGACTTTCACTCAGGCAATGATCTCACGGTTTGTGAGTTCAAGCCCCGCATCGGGCTCTCTGCTGTCAGCATGGAACCTGCTTCGGATCCTCTGTCCCCCTCACTCGCTCTCTGTTCTTCCCCTGCTGGTTCTCTTTCTTTCTCTCTCTCTCAAAATAAATAAATTTCCCCCCCCTTTCCCCCTCCCCTGCTTCTCTCTCTCTGAAAAACAAAATAGGCACAATGAGAGAAATGTATGAAGACAAAGCCACCGGCGACATTTTTGGTATAATCTAGAATATAGATACGTATATGCATATACATGCACGTATGTGCATATCTACACAACAAATCCTGTCAAAGTTTGCTATTCTATTAGTAACAGTAACCAGGATTTATATGACAAGTGGACTTGCCCTAGCCCTGTACTCTTAATACATGGAAAATGAATCTCTAGCCTCTCAAAATCTGTAGGCCTCTCTGTCCTCCAGGTGTTTACAGTCCGGCGAGGGAAACAAAGATGTCAATACTCAGATACGAACTAGAATGCACTTAGGACTATACTAGACCTGTAGACAAAGCCTAGTGAGAATACAGGAGTTGCAACCTGACCACATGCATCTTAGAAAGTGTCTCGGAGCAGGTGAGGTTTTAACATGAACTTGGTGAATGAATAGGAACCAGATGGGAATATAACATGTAGGCTGAGGTCTGCTTCCCTGCAGATGTGTCTTCCTTAGCACCTCTGAATTTGAGGGAGGTGTAAACGTCCATACAAGAGGGAGCATTGTTTTAAATGTTTACTTTTGAGAGAGAGAGTCAGCGGGGGAGGTGCAGAGAGAGAGGGGAGCGGGATCTGAAGCGGCTCTGCACTGACGGCAGAGAGCCCGATGTGGGGCTCAGAGTCACAAACCACGAGACCGTGACCTGAGCCAACGTTGGATACTTAACCGACTGAGCCACCCAGGCGTTCTGGAGTGAGTACTGTTCTGAGGGTCAGGCAGGGTTGGTTCAGAGAGATTGGAAAGGAGATTGTCAGGTTTCCTTGTAGGTTTACCAGCTGTCTTTCCCTTGGGACTGAACAGGAGGTAAGGGTTTGGGGAGGAGACCTGCCACGAATGAATGTTTTACAGGTGGGTAGTATTTCATTGTCAGGTGGTCTTTGGAGCCTGAGCCTGACAGGCTGCTGGAGGGCAGGTGCCTCTTCAAGAGTTTAGACAACACAGCAATGAGTCACGTGAGGATAGTGGAATAAAATAGTAAAATGCATGCTCCTCTGTGAACATAGATCCTGAAAGCTTCGGAATATCTGAAGCTACGTCTGCGAGTAGAGGACGTTGTCGGTCGAATAACTACATCTCTTAGGCTCCGATCGTATGTAAACGCAGCTTTATGACTAGATACATTTGGAACAAACTACCTGGAACTACGCTCACAACTAACCATAGCTCCTCATAAATAGGTTGGCCAAAGCTGTAATCACAGTTACAAACACCCATAACCAGCAATAACAATTGGGTCATATTCAGCACTACCAGGAACTATTACATAGTTGTGACTAGTTACCGCATGTAGCTAGTAGCTGTGAAGAGTAACCAAAGCTAGTTACCAACTACAAAATAAGTGTGATAAACCCTAATCACAACTAGGAAATTACCACAGTGAATGAACTAATACATAGCTAGTGATAACTAATATCTTAGTTCTTTTTCAAAGTTCGTTTATTTGTTTTGAGAGTGAGAGAGAGAAACCGAGCACGTGAGCAGGGGAGGGGCACAGAGAGAGAGAGAGAGGGAGAGAGAGAATTCTAAGTAGGTTCTGTACTGCCAGCATGGAGTCTGATGTGGGGCTCGAACTCGCAAACCATGAGGTCATGATCTGAGCTCAACTGACTGAGCCACACAGGGGCCCCTGTAATCGCAGTTCTAACAGTAACTAATCATGGCTAACATTAACTGTGAGAACGGTAAGTGTTTGAAGCACAAAAATTGGCATGAATTTGTCGTGAGGGTAAATAAGAGAATCTACATAGAGGCCTCAAGTCTGTTACCCGGTGTATACATGAGCACTTTGGAAATAGGATTTCTCGTTGGTCTTACTCTTTTATTTGTATTCATTTTTTTTCACATAACTTCCGATACAGAGCAGTGGAGGCACCAGGGTGGCTTCAGGACGTTAAGTGTCCAACTCGTGGTTTTGGCTTAGATCATAATCTTGCGGTTTCGGGAGTTCGAGCCCTGCATCAGGCTCTGTGCTTATAGCATGGAGCCTGCTTGGGATTCTCTCTTCCCCCCGCTATCTCTCCCCCACTCTCCCTCTCCCTCTCACTCTCTCACGCTCTCACTCCCTCTCTCTCCCTCTCTCTCCCTCTTTCCTCTCTCCTCTCTCCTCTCTCTTCTCTCTCTCTCTCCTCTCCCTCTCTCCTCTCTCTCTCTCCCTCTCTCCTCTCTCTCTCTCTTCTCCCTCCCCCTCTCCCTCCGCCCTTCCCCACCTTGCACTGTCTCAAAATAAACTTTAAAAAAAGATACAGAGCAAGGAAATAATAACGAGATACGTTATAGTACCTCACTACGTGTCACGGATCTCTTTGGGACTTGTTTGCTGAATGGTAAACAGCCTACCTGTTGCTGCGTGTGCTGAGTATGCCACCTAAGTCTCAGTGGCAGATGTGAATAATGTGGGGAAAGGGTCCAAAGAGTGACTGTTTGCAGATGGTTGTCTTCACGCATTTATTGACGTTCAGGGTCCTGGAGAACTGGCACGTTTCTTCCTGCTCTGAATTAAGTCAAATTTTGGCCTTGGTAAAGAAGGGTGTGTGTCCACACGTGTGTCAAGCTTTGCCGAGGGAGGACACGTGAAGCCTCATGCAGGTTGATGGCTTCAGGAGGGAGTGACAGTCCGATTCCAGTCTTGACAAGAGCCGGTCCGGGGTAAGGAATCTACTCCCATTTTCTCACGACAGCCTCAGGTTCAGATGGATTCAGGGAAAGTGAACAAAACAGGCCGGGGCCTGAGAAAATAAAGTTTGGAAACTACACTTCAACAGTCAGACTCCCAAGGGAGGGTAGAGGAAATCGTGAGCTGATAGGAGGGAAAAAGGATAGCCCTGGGATCTAAACTCATTTCTTGTCTGGAATTCATCAGAGATAAGTTAAAATTTCAGTTTCCTCCAAGGTATGCAGAGGAAATTACATTTCTGTCCTCCCCGTCTCGAACGTCTCTCTATTTCGCATTAGGGCATTTTGGATGTCTTGACACCGTTTTCTGTGTATGTGGCTTGATGGGATTTGAGGGGAAGAGATGTGGGTGTGTCTGCTGGTTTTGTTTTCTTAGGAAGCAAACCATTTTAAAACTTGCATTCCTAGCAACGTGAAAACCTTACAGGTTAGAGAAGATTAAGATAATTTGCAGCAAAAAAGACAACATAAATGAATTTGTTCACCCTAAGTCCTCCCAATCGTTGAGGTAAACGTAGAGGAGGTGAGGGTATCCTCATCAAGAGAAGGAGAAGGCAACGGGCCAGCACTGTCCAGAGTACGGAAAAATGTTGGGTACAGTCATCGTGATGTGGGGAGAGAGACGAAAACCACGTGTGAGAGGGAGAGGAGGACTGGGCAGGTCCCCCGTATTGAAGCCATGCTGTGTGCAGTTCAGTTCCCTGCCCGGAAAGGTGCCAATCAGCTGATGACATGTAACTGATGTCTCTCTGGGTACAACCGCATTTGTGGTGGCCTTCAGAACAGTGATGGGGATGGAGAAGCTTCTGTTCTTGATCTGCATGCCGTGGATTCGGGAGGGCCCTGGCACCCACGTGGGGCTCAGACATCCCCAAGTTGACTTGACTTGTCCATTCCTAACTGTGAATGCCCGCTGACAGGAGGGAATGAAAATACTTTTTTTTAAAAATTTTTTTAACGTTTATTTATTTTTGAGACAGAGACAGAGCATGAACAGGGGAGGGTCAGAGAGAGGGACACACAGAATCTGAAACAGGCTCCAGGCTCTGAGCTGTCAGCACAGAGCCCGACACGGGGCTCGAACTCCCGGATCGTGAGATCATGACCTGAGCCGAAGTCGGACGCTTAACCGACTGAGCCACCCAGGCGCCCCTGAAAATACTTGTTAAAAGAAGAAGGAAGCACCGAAATCAGCTCGTTCTCTCTGGGGCCACATAATCAGGTATCATTGAGTGCCTCGGGGTTCTTCGTAAGATTCTTTTCAGACCGAAGAAATGACTCTAGGAACTACCCGGTTCCTTCTGGGTCCCCCTGATCACCCGGGTAAACATAAAGCAGGGGAGGGGATCCATACCGAGGGAGATCTGTATATTGGAGGCAAGTGTGGGATGGTATTCTTTGGTGTCCTGGAAAAATGTTGAACGGAGTCCCCGCGATGTGGTAGGGTTATGCTGTGTGCAGGGCCCTGCCCGGAACGGCGCCCTTCACGTGGACAGTGTGTAGTCGGTGCCCCTCCGGATAGAGTGATGCACTTCAAGAACAGCATGTGTGGTGGCCTTTCGACTGGGATGGTGGTAGACGAGCCAGTGTCCTCGTGCCGCCTGCCTTGAAGTGAGGAGGGCCCTGGGAGCCACCTGAGTCTGCACAGTCATCAAGGTGATTTCGGTGTTCTATTCTTAACAGCGTGAACGCTCAAAGCTTGGAGGTGGTGAAGATAACTTCGTCAAGAATAAGCGAAAACGGGAACACGCTGGTACTCCTTGGGCCCTCCCGATGCTTCAGAGAAACATCATGTCAGGGCATGCCTGCCGAGGGACAGACACAAGTTGGAGGGTAGCGGTGGGGAATTGTCTGGGATTATGAGACCTTTAGTACGGTCAGTAGGATTTGGTGGAGACAGAGAAGAAAGCTTGGTTTAAGAACGCAAGGGCAAACGGGCTTGGATCCGTACTGTGTGCGGAGCCCTGCCCAGAAAGGGGGTCGTCACATACGCTAACCTGTGGTTAGTGACTGCCTTCCTGGGTAGAGCAACGCTGGCAGTAGGTGGCCCACGGGACCGTCCTAGGGCCAGAAGGTGCACGCGATCCAGAGCTGCCTCCCTGAAACCACCCAGGAGGCCTTTGTCAGCCAGCTGGTTCTGAGCGCAGATCTCCAGACGGTTTTGGCATTCGTTCCTGACCTCGTGAATGCCTCCGGGTTGAAGGAGACGAAGATGCTTGGTCATAGAGGGAGAGACACCGGAACCAGCTGATGGGCACCCAGTCCTCCTGATCGTTCTGGCAAATCGGAGCCCATGAGGAGGTCCGCACAGAGAGAGACGCGAGTCGGAATGAAGCGGGGTGGGCTCGTTTATGGTCAGGAAGCTTCTCGTTGGAGCGTCATCATCCTACAGTGGGTAGAGAAATGAAAGCCGCATCTGGAGAGCAGTCTGGTGTTCTGGGAGAGTCTTCCCCCTCGGAGCCGTGCTGTTTGCGGTGCCCTCCCGGAAAGGTGCCGTCGCTCTGTGCCTTGTGAAAGTGGTGCCTAAGCGATGATCGAGGACCAAGAGTTCTGTGATGGCCTTTGGATACACGGTGAGGATGGGGCCGTACGGGTCCTTGATTTCCCTACTGTGAACTCAGGAGCCCACCCGCAACGCAGAGACACTCTCGTGGTCTGAATGGTCTGATGGGTTCACAACGCGAGCGCTTACAGCTTAGTGAGCGTGAATGGTTTCCTTGTAGAAGAGAACACGGGAGTCGCCTTATTCTTCCTGTGTCGTCTTAATTTTACAGGTCGGTATCTGTCAGGTGAGAGGTTTCCCCGAGGGGAAGATAAAACTTGGCGGCGGATTTGCATCTTGTAGGTTGACGGAAAAGTCACGGATACGTTCGTCGTGCCGTGTGGCGGGTGGAGACGTGAAAGGTGTGTTCGACAGCGAGGACACGAGCGTGCCCCCCGTTTTGAAGCCGCGCTGCGTGTGATGCCCTCCACCGGAACGTGGGTAGCAGCTGCCTCTGGTGTTGTCGACGCCTCCGCAGAGCGGCGTTCGACGAGAACAGATGGCGGTGACCTTCCAGCACGACGGCGGTCGAGCTGAAGGGGTCCTTGAGCTTCACGCAGTGAACTCCTGAGGCACTCGAGTGGCAGACGCCTGCGCTGAGGCATCGTCACCGTGACCTCGGTGATCCATCGCCAGCCGTGTGGATGTTTAAGGTTAGAGAACACAAGTGTAGAAGAGAACGCGGGAAGGAGCTCGTTCTCTGTGGGTCCTCGTAATCATCGGGAAAACCGCGCAGGTGACCGGATCCTCACTGAAGGCAAGGTGCCAGCAGGAGGACACAGGGTTGGGATTGGGTGAGGTTGTCGAATGTTCACGAAAGTCATCCTGAAGGGAAGGGGAGACCGATGGAAGCCACACCCACTAGGGTGAGGCATCCTGGGCAGATGATCGACTGCCAAGTCCTGCCGTGTGCATTACTTGCTCGCAAAGATGCTCCCGGTGGAGGCTTCGCGCAGCGTGCCCCTGTGTGGGTACAGTAATGGTCAGTAGGAACAGTGTTCGTGGGGACAGCCTAGTGATGGGGTCAGAATCGGTTGTGTTGTCGTTTAGCATATCGCGTATCGTTACGGAGACGGATTTGGAATGCGCGTGACGTGGTGCCTGTGACAGCGGGCCGGTCCTCTATATTGGGTCATGATGCGTGCAGTGCCTGACTCGCAAAGGGGTCCTCTCCTAGACCGAGGGGGAATTTGCTCCTTTTTGGGCAAAGCAACACTCCGGAACAACACGTGTGGTGACCCAAACTGGTGACGGGAGTGGAGACCTGCGTGTGCTTGAGGTGCCAGCCCTGGCCCAGGGGACCAGGCACACCTCTGGGTCTGATCTAAGGCATCCTCGAGATGACGTCAGCGGTCCGTTTCTAACAACGGGAATATGTACAAACTAGCGAATATGAAGATCCTTCTTTTTTTGTTACTGTTTTATTTTTTTAATGTTTATTTTTGAGAGGGAGAGAGAGCGAGCTGGGGAGGGGCAGAGAGAAGAGGGAGACGCAGAATCCGAAGCAGGCTCCAGGCTCAGCTGTCAGCACAGAGCCTGACATGGGGCTCGAGCCCACGAACCGCGAGATCGTGATCTGAGCTGAAGTCAGACACTTAACCGACCGAGCTGCCCAGGTGCTCCCGTTATTCTTTTAGAAAGAGAGAGACGGAGTGTCAGTGGGGGAGAGGGGCAGAAGGGGGGGGAGGGGAGGGATGGAGAGAGAGAATCCTAAGCAGGCTCCACGTAAGAGTATCGATCCCACGATCCTGGGACCATGACCTGAGCCAAAATCAAGAGTCGAATGCTCAAGCGACTGAGGCCCCCAGGTGCCCCAAAGATCCTTCTAATAGAAGGGAATACAGAAAAAATCCTTACTCTTGCAGGCCCTCCTCGGTACGTGGTAAACGTAGAGCCCCTGAGGGCATGCTCGCCAAGGGAATGACGTACACCGGACGGCAGTGCATCGGCATCGTTTACAACTAATGAAAAATACCAGGCCCAGCACTCATGATGTGCCGGAGAGGGAGACAAAAGCTACATTTGAGGGTGCAGGGGGACCGGGCGGGAACCACCAGAGGCACGCTGTGAGCAGTGCCCTGTCCAGAAAGGTGTTGCTCTTATAGACAAAGTGTGACAGTGCCTTTCCGGATGGAGCAGTGCTCACCCAGAGCAACATTTGTGGTGGCTTTTGGCCAGTGACGGGGACGGAGTTGAATTCTTGGAGTCGTGCCTTGCATTCAGGAGTGTCCGCCCGTATCTTTGGCATCCCCGAAATGACGTCAGTGGTGCCTTCCCAGACACGAACGCCTACAGATCAGTGAAGATGAAGACACTTTGATTTATTGATTTTTAAATGTTTATTTACTTTTGAGAGCGTGAGCAAGGGAGCGGCGGAGAGGGGCACAGAGGATCCGAAGCCGGCTCTGTGCTGACAGCAGAGAGCCCGATGTGGGGCTCGAACGCAAAACCTGTAAGATGATGACCCAAGCCTAACTCAGACGTTTAACTGACTGAGCCACCCAGCCCCCGCCCCACGCAATGATACTTTCTAACAGAGGAAGAAAACATATAAACAGACTTGTTCTCTCTAGATCCTCATATTCTTCTGGTTAAATGCAGAACAGGTGAGGGACTCCCACTAGGGAGGAATCCATGTGGGAAGGCAGTAAGTCATAATTTTCTAAGTTAAAGGCCTTAGTGTCTTCCTTGCAATACGGTAGAGACTGAGCAGAGTGAACACGAGAAGTACAGGGGACCTGCACTTCTCTTCTACTTTGAGCCATGCTGTCTGCGGTGCCCTATCCAGAAATGTGTCAGACCGTGTGTTAATAGCACCTGTCTGCGTGAGGCACCCCAAAAAACATTTGTGGTGGCCTTGAGACCAGTGGTGGGTTAGAGAAGCACGTGTCTTTGAGTTTCTGCCTTGAATGCAGGAGGGGGCTCTCGGGGTGTGATCTGGGCATCCTCAAGATGACTTCAGTGTTCAGTTATTCACAATGTGAAGATCTAAGGTTTAGAGAAGATGGAAATATTTCCTTGTAGAAGTAGACACGTAGTTACAGTCCTGTTTCTGGGACCTCTGAGTCGTTCAGGGAAGTGCACAGCACGTGTAGGCATCCACACTGAAGGAAGGACGCGAGCTGGTGCATACTGGCCAGCATTGTCTGTGTCTTTGAAAATTCTTGGGTACAGTCATCCTCATGATCGGTCTTTGGGGGCAGGAAAGCTATACACGAGAGCGCATAGGGGTGCCGGGCAGGATTTACTTTGAGCCGAGCTGTGTTCAGCGCCCTATTTGGAATGGTGCTCGTCACATACAGTAGGAGTAACAGTGCTTCTGAAAGTTGACTAATACCCACTACAATGGGTAGTCCTTACATTCCGCAAACGAAAGGACATTTGTGGAAACCTCAGATTCAGTGATGGGGATGGAGGTGCCTGTGTTCTTGAGCCATGTGTCTTGAACCCAGGAGGGCACTGTCAACCTGCTGGTTGCGATCTCCAGTTCCTTCAAGATAATTCTAGTGGTCCATGGTGCATAATGTGAACGCCAAACGTGGGGAGAAGGGGAAGACGGTTCGTAGTGGAAGAAGGGAAGACTGGAACGAGCTTGTTCTCTCTCGGTCCTCCTTCCCAATCCTCTTTGGTCACACTGAGTACTTGAGGGGATCCTCACCGAGGGACACCTGCAAGGAGAAGGGCCTTAGGTCGGCACAGTGTAGCTTGATGGGAAAACCTTGAACACTCCTCGTGATGTGGGGAGGGGTGAAAGCTATGTTTCTGGGTACAGAAGGTACTGGGTAGGTTCTCTCCTTAGAGCCCCACTGTGTGCACTTCCCAGAGACCTGCCGATCGCTTAGACTGCCTATCAGGACTGCCTCCGTAGGCGTCGTGACTACCGAGGACGGGAACGTTGGCGTTGGCTCTTAGGCCAGTGATGGGAAGGAGATGTGTGTTTGTTTCCAGTTGTATTCCTTGACGTTGGGAGCTCTCCGGCAGCCACCTGGGTCTGCTCTCAGGCCTCCTCCCAATGATTTCAGTGGTACACCCCTGACGACGTGACCCCAAGACACCGAGATTTGAGCAGATGCAGAAAGGTCCTTAGGGGAAGCGGAAACCGGAAGCATCTTTGTCAGCGCGTCCTCATAATTGTGTTCGTAATTGTCGAGAGGTTGAGGTTTACTCTTGTTGGGAATTTTGCAAGTTGCAGGTAGTGGGTTGGCCTGTTGTAGGCCTGTAGCAGTCTTGGGTGCAACACGATGATGCAGTGGGGAGAGAGGGAAAACTTCATTTCAGGGTTAACAGGGGGCTCGAGTGGATTCTCTGACATGAGCCATGCTGCATGGAGTACGTGAAGCTCTACCACGACAATATTTCCGGTGGACCAGTCCTATTGGGATGCAGGTCCTTGAACCATCTCCCTTGTCATCGACCTCAGAAGGCATAGGGAGTACCTGTGTCTCAACGGACATTTCCTCAGTATAATTTCAATGGTTCATTCCTAACACTTACAGATTGTCGTAGACGAAGATCCTTCCTGACAGCGGAAGAGAACAGAGAAACGGTCCTTTTTTGCTGTGGATCCTCCCCATCATCCATGTCAAGGTAAAGGAGATGAGTGGACCCCTGCCAAGAGACGCCTGTGAGTTGGAGCACAGTGTGTGAGGGGTGTCCTAGGGATCAGGAACAATGTGCGGAGCGGTGGTCCTGATGAGGGGAGAGAGATGAAAGGGTGTGAGGGTGTGGGCAGGTCCACCTTGGAGCCATACCGTATGCGGTCCCTCCAGAAAGATGCCATTTAGGCAGACGAAGGGTCATAGGTGGCCCCCTGCGTTGAGTAAATTTCAGCAAGCACGACATTTGCGATAGCCTACAAAACTATGATGGGGAGAGAGAGAGACCCCCGTCACCTTCCTTCAGCTGTCTGTCTTGAACAGAGTTGGGTCCTGGTAGTGGCTCGTGTCTCTGATGACCCTAACATGGTTTCAGTGGCCCCTTCCTTACATTGATGGGAACACCTGCAGATTAAAAAAAAATGAATGTATTTCCCAATGAAAGAATGGAACACAGAAACAAGGTTGTTCCCTGTGGATCCTCAAATCCTCCAGGTGAAGGCGGAGAACCCAAGGGATCACCAGTGAGGGAGGTGTGCACGTTAGAGGGCAGAGGTTTGGCATTTTCCCGGGTTATGGGGAAACAGGTGGTTCATTCCGCCTGCTCTGGTGGGGAGAGAGAGAGCTACCTTTGTGAGTATGAGGGGGACTTGGCAGGGTCTTCTGGGTGAACTTGGCAGGATCTTCTCGGTGAGCCAATCACAGTGAGAGGCCCTACCCACCTAGCCCGGGGCTCATCACTTAAGACTGCGCTTTAGATGCCCCCGTCTCCGTAGAGTAACGCTCAGCAAGGATGACGTTGTGGTGGCCTTCGGATCAGTAACGTGTATAGAAGTTCTCTCATCCCTGTGCTCTCTTCCTTGAACTTGGGAGTGTCCCTGTCAGCCAGCCGGGATCTGAGGCGTCCTCGACTTGATTTGAGAGAGATTCCTGACAGTGTGAATACTTAGATGTTGGGGGAATCTATGACATTTCCTAGGAGAAGAATGAGCATAGGACGACCCCTCTTGTTTGTCTCTGCATCCGCATAATCACCCGGCTGATGTAAAGGAGGGCACGTGATCCGGATTGATGGAGGTTCGTGTCACTGGGGGGAAGCGGGTCAACGTTGTTCAGTGTGATGGAGTCCTGTCAAATACAGTCACGGTGGAGTGGTGGCGAGACACAGGAAAGCCACATTGGACGGTTGAGTGGCCACCGGGCCGGCCATCGACCTCGACGCACACTGTGTGCAGCACCCTGCCCAGAAATGCACGGATTACGTGGTCTGTGTGTAGTCCGTGCATTTCTGGGTAGAGCGATGCTCTACAAGCACAACGTTGGTGGTGGCGTTGGGACCGGTCACGATGGAGGCCTGCTGTTTCCTGGTGCTGTCTGCGTGGAGCTAAGGAGTGAGTGCCCTGGGAGACACCTGGATCTCCGCCATCCTCAAGGTGATTTCAGTGTTCCGTTTCTTTTTTTTTTTTTTTTTTTAATGTTTCTTTATTGTTGAGAGAGAGCGAGCGAGAGACAGAGCTCGAGCAGGGGAGGGGCGGAGAGAGAGGGAGACACAGAATCTTGGGCAGGCTCCAGGCTCTGAGCTATCAGCACGGAGCGCGATGTGGGGCTCGAGCTCCCGAACCGTGAGATCGTGACCTGAGCTGAAGTTGGACGCTTACCCGACTTTGCCACCCAGGTGCCGCAGAGTGTTTCCTTTCTGACGATGTGAACACCTCGGAGAAGAGAAGATCATACTTCCTTTTTGAAGAAGAAAACACGGGGCCAGGATTCTGCTCTGTTGTCTCTCATACTCATGGAGGTCAACACGGGGAGGTGAGGGGTCTTACTCCTTAAGGGAAAGCATGAAGTCAGAGGGCAGCGATTAGGCATTTTGTAGAGTTAGGAAAACTTTGTGTGTCAGTTCCTCCTCCTGTGGTATGCAGGGCAGAGAAAAGTCCCTTTCTCAGTGCAAGGGAAACTGCTCTCCTCTCCCCTCTGAGCCTTGCCGAGCGCAGTGCCCTGCCTCACGGGCACCGATGACGTGTCATCGGCACCCGTCTGGGTAGAGGAATAATCCGCAAAGATACCGACACAGAATTGTTGACTGTGTCCTTCAGGTCGGCGTTTGGGGCACAGATGCTAGTGTTCGAGCTCAGAACTTGGAACCGGGAGGCCCCTGTCAGCAACCTGGGTCAGATGGGAGGTACCCTGAAGATGACTTCAGTGTCCGTTGTTATCCGTGCGAACACCCGTAGTTCAGAGGTGAGGAAGAAACTTCACGAAGAGTGAGAAAAACCAAGAACGGGCTTCCCTCTGGGTCCTCCGCGTGCCCCACACAAACGTAGAGAAGGCGAGCGCATCCCGCGAGGGAGGGATACGACTGGGAGACAGCACGCTGCGATGGTGTCCGACGCGCAGATGTCTCGAGCACAGCCCTCGCGATCTGTGCGGGGAGAGAAGAAAGCTCCATCGAAGCCTGTAAGGGGCGTTCGGCTGGTGTTCGTCAGCGATCCATGCTGCGAGTGGCGCCCTGCCCGGAACGGTGGTCATCGCAGAGAAGACCTCGTAACGTCTGCCTGTGTGGGTGGGCCACCGCTCACCGGGGCGTGTGCCGGCCTGCTGCACCGCGATGGGGCCGGCGGCGCACGCGACCCGGAGCCGCCTGCCTCGAACCCAGGAGGGCTTTGTCCGCTGCCTGCTTCGGAGCTTACGTGTCCTCAAGGCGCTCTCGCTCGTACGCTTCCACGTTGTGATCTCCTCCAGCTTAGGGAAGAGGAGGATACTTGCGTACAGAAGAAGAAACGCGGGACGTGCTCTTCTCTCACTGGCTCTTCGTAATCGTCAAGGTAAATGTAGAACAAACGAGAGGATCCGTATTGAGGAAAGCGTGGGTGTCGGGGGTCCTTGGGTCCGACCTGGGTAAAGAACGGAACAGTCTTAGGTATGGTCCTTATGCTATAGCGGGTAGAAACCTGAAAGGTGTATCGGAGAGGAGGCAGTGACCTGGGGTGGCCCTCCTCCTTGGAGACCTGCCGGCGCCGTGCCCTCCCCCGAAAGGTGTCGATCCCTTGACGCTTTGTGAAATCAGCGCCTGTGTGCGTAATGATCGAGAGCAAGAATTTTTGTGACGGCCTTTGGATCCATATTGGGGATGGAGACGCACGGGTGTTTGCTCTCCCTGCCACGGACTCAGGAGGATGCAGTGCACGCCTGGGCGTCCTTGTCGTGTTGATCGAAGTGTTCTGGTGTTCATGGTGTGAAGACACGGTGTGCGGGTGCTTCTTTATAGAAGGGAGCCCAGTTACCTTCTCCTCTCCTCTGTGTTAGGATCACCGTCCTGGTCAACATAGAGCATATGCGTGTGCGAAGTTCCCCACCGAGGAGACGACGCACGTTGGGTGCGACGGATCGGAAGTTCCTAGGTGAGTGGAAGATCACGGTCTCGTCGTGATGCGTCGGGTAGGGAGATGAAGGCTGCATCGGACAGCGACAAGGACTGGGCGTACCCTCCCAATTTGAGGTTGTGCTCGTGCGGCGCCCTTCCCCGAAAGGTGTAGCTCACTTGGCTTCTGCGTGCTATGTGTCTGTTGACAGAGTGACGCTCAGTGAGAACCAGGAGTGTGATGGCCTTGGCACGTGATGGTGATGGAGCTGAAGGTGTCCTCGATCTTCGCGCAGTGAACTCCTAAGGTTCTCTGTAGCCACCCGGCCTCAGGCATCCTCGGAGTGATTCCTGTGATGCCTCAAGAACACTGTGGACACCTGAGGTCAGAGGAGATGAAGCTCCTTTCTAACTGTAAAAGGGAACACGGGAAGAAGTTTGTTCTCTGTGGGTCCCGTTATTCAATGTAAACAGTTAGCAGGTTAGGGGATACGTAGAGGAAAGAAGTCACCAGGCTACGAGCATTTGCTCTCCATTGTCAACGTGTATGTAAAATCTTGGGCTGAGCACTCATAATGAGTTGGGGAAAGACAGGAGAGATACCTTCCGAAGGAGAAGGGCACTGGATAGGTCATCTGCTTCGCTGTTTGTAGCATCCAGCGCCTTATCCAGTAGGGTGCTGATTACTGAGGGTTCATGTTTCTAATTGTCGTTTGGGTAGAATAATGCTCACCAAGAGCAACCTCTGCAGTGACCTTTAGACCGGATATACAGACGGAAATGCCTGTGTCCTTGAGCTACCTGTGCTGAATGAATACTTGAGGCCGTGACAGCAGCCTGAGTGTGGTCTCGGACACCCACAGGATGATTTCGCGGGTTTCATTCCATACCACGTGACCACCTTCAGGGGAGATGATGAATAGACTTGCCGGTAGAGGAGAAGACAAGAAGAGGCTTGATCTCCTGGGGTCTTCATCATCCAGGTAAATGTAGGGAACCTGCGGGTGTTGTGAAGGGAAGGATCCAGATTGGAGAGCTGTGGATTAGCATTCTTAGTTTTATGGAAAACCTTGGGGTGTCATCGTAATGCCTAGGAGGGAGTGGGAAGGTGTTGGTACTTTGCCAGTTGTAACGGTTGTGTCTCTTGGTATACGGTGCTGCTCTACGAAACCATGAATATTGGTGTTATCGGGACCACTGATTTTAGCGAGCGTGTTTTTCTCCTGAATCTGCATGTACTGAATGCAGATGATACCTGTGACCCACAGCGCTCCATTGCTAACAAGGTGATCACCTGTAGTGTACAGAAGGGAAAGATGCTTCTTTACGGAACAAGAGACGCACAGCAGTCTTGTTGTCTCTGAGTATTTGTCCTCCTCCACGTAAACGTAGAACATCGGAGGAGGGGAAACTCACTTCGGGAAGATTGCCATTAGGAGGGAAGCAGGCTGGCGTTCTGTAGGGAAATGGGAAAGTTTGGTTGCAGTCGTGATGATTGGCCGTGTTAGAAGTGAACGCTGTGTCTCAGAGCGCAAAGTACGTTCTACGTCGTGCCATGCTGTGTGCAGTGCCCTACCCAGAAATGTGCTGATGACCTGGGCTGAGTTAACAGTGTCTCTCTGGGTTGAATAATGTTCAACGGGAGCAAGCTCTGTGGTGGCATTCAGATGGGGGTTGGGGGTTGGGGAGGTATCTGTCCTTAATGTGGCTTTTTATGAACCCCGAGGAGTATTGCTTAACACCTGTTTCAGATAACAGGTTTTCTCAAGGATTCCATGGTCCAGTCTTGAAAATGTGCATACCTACAAGTTCGAGAAGATGCTTTGAGGAGAAGAACTGAAGATCAGTCGTCTTCCCACTGGGACCTTATAGTACTCTTGGCAGATCGGACGTAGATGGAATAGGAGGTAAGGGGATCCCCACAGGAGGAGGAATACAAGCCAAAGAGCTGTGTGTCTGCCCCGTCCGGACTCAGGGAAAACTGTCGGGAACAGCCATCATGAAGTATTAGGGAGAGAGATAAACGTTAGATTTGTGAGGCTGTGAGCCTTCCAGGTCGGCCCATCCACCTTGAAACCATGCTGTGTGCAGTGCCCTACCTAGAGAGGTGCCACTTACATAGACTAAGGGTAATTGGCACCCCTCTAGGGAAGGTAATGCTCAAGAAGAACAAGGTTTGTGGTAGCCTTCAAAGTTGTGATGGGGGGGTGGGATGGAGACACACGTCTCCTTGAGCTGCTTGCCTTAAAGTAGGGTCAGGGTAGCCACCTGTATCTCTGGCATGCCCGGAACAGTTTAGGTGGTTGATTCCGTACAATGTCGTGATCGTCTACAGAATAGGGGAGAAAAGAATTTTTTCGTTAATACAAGAATAGACAACTCGGCACAAGCTTGTACTCTATGGGTCCTGCTAATCACTCCAGGTAAAGGTAGACCGAATGAGGCCAAGATGACGCAGGGAGATTTGGAAGTTTCTATTTTCCTGGGTTATGGGGATATATTTTGTCGTCTCGCTGTGGTGGGAAGACCGAGAACGGTACAGTTTTATAATCAAGGTGGACTTTGTAGCATCTCTCTTTTGAGACCTGGATTTTGAAGTGACCTACCCACCCAGAACAGTTCTCACCACCGCCCTGGTAAAGGAACACTCGAGAATTACACTGATGGTGACCTTCTGACCCATGATGGCTTTGGAAGTGCAAAGGTCTGCCAAAGGTAGAAGGCCCTTGAGACGACTGGGTGAACAGTTAGGGCCCTGGACCCTCCTCCTTGATCGCAAGGATTATCCTGATGATTTCAGTAGTACTTTTCTAACTGTGTATCCATAAACGTTAAGAGTAAAGATCGATCCTTTCTTATAGAAGAGGAATAGGAATAATTTTGTTGTCTGTGGGTCCTCGTTATCCTACAGCCAAGGGGATTTCCACTGAAAAATCTTGGAAAGGTGGAGGGCGGTATGCTGGTAGTGTACATGGTTATGGAAAACTAAGGCTACGGTGCTCTCGATCGCCAGAATTAAGGGATGAAAGCTGCATTTGAGGGTAGGGGGGTGAACAGGCGGGTCCTGCACCTTGAAGCCAAGTTGTTCAGAATCCCGTGTCCAGATGGTACAAATTGCTTAGCCTTTATCTACCCAGTGACTTTCAGGGTTGTAGAGAGGTTCCAAAGGAAAGGAACTGGTATTCTTTAGACTAGTGATTTGGAATCGGACGCATGAGTTCTTTGGCTGCCTGCCTTGAACTTCTGAGGGCCCAGCAAGCCACCTCTCCGAGATTTTGGTGGTTTGTCCCTACGTGTGCGAACACGTACAGATTTGAAAAGAAGATACCGCCCTATAGAGGAAGAGACCTAGAAGAAAGCTTGGTCTGAATATTCCTACCAGTCATCCCAATGAACCTAGAGAAGGTAAGGGATTCCATGCTGAGTAAAGGTGCACATTAGACGGCATCGTCTTGCCGTAGCCAAGCATGAAGTAAAAATCGTGGGTGCTGTCATCATGAGGCAGTGGGATGCAGATGGGAGGTACGTGCGTGAGCGTGAGCGGTCCCCTGGACAGCAGCATCTGGATCGCGCCCTAACGTGTGCAGTGCCCTACCTGGGAAGCTGCTAACTCCCTAAGATTAAGAGTGACTAGTGCCTGCCTGGGTAGAATAATGCCCACTAGAAAAACATTCGTGGTGCTCTCCGGAGCGGTGACCGAGAAGGAGGTGTATTTGTCTTTGAGCTCCCTGCCGTGGACCCGGCAGGTCCCGGCAGGCATAGGGGCGTGAACTCTGCATCGTCAAGATGACGTCAGTGGTCAGTTCCCTGTGACGTCCGTAGAAACAAATAGGAAGACACTTACTAATAGAATATGGGAAGACAGATCCCACCTCGTTCTCTCCGGGCTATCCTCAACACCGTGGAAACCTGGAGAGCGGGAGCGGATCACCACAGGGGGACCAGTGCAGGCTGGAGGTCAGCGGGTGAGCGTCGTTCACGACTGATGAACAGTTCTGGGCACCGTCCTCACGTTGTGCCGAAGAGGGAGGACGGAGGTCCGTGTGGGAGCAGAGTGGGTCGTGTGGGGCCTCCACCTTGATCCTGTGTGGGCGTCGCCCTGCCCAGAAACGTGCTGGTCTCGGAGCCTGTGTGTGGTCTGTGCCTCTCCGTGTAGAGTGATGCTCTCGCGAGGGTCGGCGGCACCTCTGGAGCTGCCGTGTCTGGTGCTGCCTGCCTCGCTCGGGGGAGCGCCCTGCCCTGGCAGTGCCCGGGCTCTGTCGTGCTCGATGTGACGGGACCGGTCTGAGAGATGAGGACGCGGGAGCAACGTTGTCGGTCTCCTCCTCTTCCAGGTAAGCTCTGTGAGGGAAGGTTGGGGGACGGGGGTTCAGTGTTTTCCAGGGCAATGGGGCTCTCGTCGGTATAATCCTCGTGATGTAGTGGAGACAGACGCCTGAGGAAAACTGCGTTTCCGAGCTCACGGGTGCTGGCCAGACCCTCTCCTCTGAGCCGTGCTGAGTTCAGGGCCCTGCCCCGGAAGGTGCTAGTAGAGTAGAACAGGTACTATTAGCACCTGACTGGGTAGAGTCCCAATCAGTAAAAACGTCGGTGACGTCTGTCCGGTCGGTGACGGGGAAGGAGATGCTCGTGTGTCTGAGGTTGTGCACTTGAAACCAGCAGGCTGCTGACAGCCACCTGGGTGAGTTCTCAGACGTGCTTAAGATGATTTTTTTATTTGAGCGTAATCGACCACGGCCTTACATCGGTTTCGGGTCTAAAATGAGTCATTTGAGGAGTTTAAGGGACGGACGTTCACCACTGGCGTGGCTCCCATCCTGTCTCCGCATACATGGCTAGTACAGTATCTTCGAGACGATATCGGTGTTCCGTTGTTAACAAGGAACACCTAAGAAGCTCTGGAAAGCAGGAGACGGGAAGAAGGTGGTTCTCTGTGGGGGACGTCCTCCTAAGCCTCCGGCCGAGCACCGTCAGGTGAGGGCATCCCCCCGCAGGCCCAGAAGCACGTTGGAGGGCAGCGTGTCGGAACGGAATAGGATGATGGGCAGGTCCCACGGGTTTGTGGGCAGAGAGGAGAAAGCGCCATGTAAGAACACGAGGGGATCGGACTGGTGCCGAGGGTGGATCCGTCCTGTGTGCGGAGCCCTACCCGGAAAGGCGGTCAGCACGCGGACTAACTTGTAGCGACCGCCTGCCCGGGTGGACCGACCGGCACCGACACGCAGTGGCCTGCGCTACCGCCTGTCGTGGGGCTCGCGGTGCAGCCGTGTACCTTGAACACGGGCGTGTCTGTCACCTACCCGGTTGTGACGTCATGCATCCCAAATACGATTTTGTGTTCCATTCTTGATCTCGTGGCTACGTTCCTGTTATGGAAGGTGAAGATGCTTCGTCGTACGAGAAGACTGCTGGGCACAGGCCTGTTCTCAGTGGGTCCTCTTCGTCATCCTGGTAAATGGAGAAACGGGGGTCTCCGCCCTGATGGAGGTGTGGAAGTTGGAAGGAAGTGGGTCCAAATTGGTTTTGTTCCGGAGAAATCTTGCCGACAGCTGGACGTGGCGGGGAGAGACGTGGAAGCTGCGTGTGAGAGTAGAAGGGGGAGTGGGGCGGTTGTGTGTCTCGAGCAGTTCTGTGCGCAGTGACGTGTCCAGAGAGGTGCCAACCACATACGTAAAGTAAGAGTGATCGGTGCCTGCCCGGGCAGAGTGTTGCTCACTAGAGTGGCATCGTCAGTGTCATCAGAGACGGTGATTGCCGGCCGGCGGGGTGCGTTTGCCCTTGAGCAGACTGCCTTGAACGGAGGAGGGCCCTGGCCGACTCCTGGGTCTTCTCTAAGTTCTTGAGATTTTCTCAGGTTCTGTTCCTGACAACGCGAACACATAACGTTGGAGAAGACGAGCATCGGAGAAGGATACTTGGAGAAAGAAGGGAATAACGGAGACGCCCTTTTCATCTCTTGCAGGTTCGTGTCCGTAGCTGGCCAGCCCAGAGCCCGTGAGGGGGGATCCCCACGGACGCAGGTACGCAGGTTAGAAGACCATCGGTCGTCGTGGTTTACAACGAGTAAGAAACATGGGGCACGGCGGTCATGATGTGCCGGAGAGGGAGACGAAAGCCAAGTGTGACGGTGCGGGGGACCGGGCGGGAACTACCGGAGGCGCGCTGGCCCCCGAATGTTGCCGGCCACGTAGTCGAAGCGTAGCGTGCCTTGTCGACGGAGCAGTGCTCGCCCGGGGCGACGTTCCCGCTGACCTGGCCGGTGAGGGGGATGGAGGTTTCGGTGATTTTAGGGCCGTGTGCTTTACGGGCGGTCGTGCTCCGGGAGGCCCCCTGCGTGCAAGGCGGCCCCCCGGTGATGTGTCATGTGTGCCGAATGCCCGTGAACACCTGCAGGTCAGAGAAGGCGCGGGTGCCTTTTGCGACCAGAGCACAGAGGAGGGAGTGGTTGCTGTCGGGAGCATCGTGACCATCCGTGTGAACGTCCGGCAGGAGGAGGATCCGCTCCGAAGGCGGTCTCCGAGCCGGAAGGTCGGCAGTCGTCGTCTTCTAAAGACGAGGGGAAGCGGACAGTATACTCCTCACGGCGAGGTGGGGGGAGAGCCGAAAGCTCCATCTCAGAACGTGAAGGGGACGCCGCAGCTCGTCCGCTTTGCTCCGTGCCGAGCGCGGTGTCCAGTCGGGGGTGAGCCGGAGGCTCAGACTGCTGGAGACGACGACCCGTCTGGGCGAGTGACCCTGTGAAAGTAACACACGTCTGGGGCGTCCTTCGGGCCAGCGACGGGTTTAGGGATGCACGGTCTTCGGCGCCTCGGACGCAGGAGGTCCCCGGCAGGCACGTTTGTGTGGCCTCCGGCATCCTCGCGACGGCTCCAGCGGGCCGTCCGAAAGAATGTGAACGCAAACAGACTTGGGAAGACGAAGATCCTGTGAGATGGAGAAGAGAAGGCGGGAGCGCTCCGTTCCTCGGTAGGGCCCGTGTCTCACCCGTATGAACGAGAAGAGCTCCGGGTCACACACGAGCGAGGCTAGCCGTGGGGAAGGCCCCGTGTTCGCGTTGCGTGTGATCAGGACGCGGTCTCGCGCTCGGTCAGCGCGATCCGGGGGCCGGGAGACGAAGGTACGCGGGAGCCAGCGAGCGAGATCAGGTCGGTCGCTGCCTGGAGCCCGTCCGCGAGCAGTGCCGCGTCCGGGAAGACCAGGCGTCGCGGTGCCTTTTGTGGCAGAGTATGGCCCATCCCCAGCCGCCTCGGCGGGGTCCTCGGCTTGGTTGTTGGGGAGGGGGTGGGGGTGTCCGTGAGCGGCCCGAGTATATCCCCAGGTGGTACCGGGAATCGTCTGCTTCAGATCTTGGGTTTCCTCAAAGGGATCTCGCTGTCCGTTTCTTACAGGGTGAATTCCTCCGCGTGGAAGGAGCGAAGATCCTTCCTGGCAGAAGCAAACACGGGAAGCGTCTTGTGCTCTTTGGTGTTTAATGATTTTCCGGGTAAATATGGAGGCTTAATGGGATCCCTACCGAGGGAACGATCCATGATGGAAGGCAGCGGTTTGTCACTTTGTTTTACCGGACCGTCTAAGGGACGTTCCTCATTACGTGGTCTGTATCGATGTGAGAGCTCTCTCCATCCGAGAGTGCCGTGTGGGGATGGGCGGGGAGTCCCTTGAGCCATGCTGTGTGCGGGGCCCTACCCAGAAGGGTACTGATTATAGATGCTACACGTAACAGTGCCTGCCTGGGTAGTGTAATGTTCCACAAGGAGAATTTTCCACTTGCCTGTGTCTCTCGATGGGGCTGGAGGTTCCTATGTTCTTGAGGTGCCGGTTCTTGAATCCAGGAAGGTCCTGGCAGGCACTCGTGTATTATCTCAGGCAGGGACGGCGACAGAGACAAGATCATCTCAGTGGCTGATTCCTAATGAGCTGAACAGCTGAGTGTTAGAGAAGATGAAGACACTTACTGTTTGTTTGTTTGTTCTTACAGTTTATTTATTTTGAGAGAGAGTGAGGACCCGCCAGTGGGGAGAATCCGAGAGAGTGGGGCGGGGCGGGGGGAGGGATTTCAAGCGGGCTCTGCGCCTAAAGCAGAGAGAGCCTGATGTGTGGGGCTCATCCCCCAACTGAGAGATCATGACCTGATACAAAACCAAGAGTCAGCTGCTTAACTGCCAAGGCCACTGAGGCGCCCCAAAGACACTTCTGCATAGAAGACGAGCACTGAGGAACACGTTCTTCTCTCTGTGTCTTCATAGACAACCAGAAAACGTAGACCAGGTATGTGTGAACCCCCCCAAATGGAGGGACGCGAGATGGCATGCACTGTATCTACAGTATCTTGGGTCCTAGAAAAATCTTGGGTGCAGCTGTCCTGTTGGGTTGGCGAGACCAGTGAAAGCCGGATTTGATAGTAAGAGGTGACCGGGGCCCGTTGTCCCTATGGAGGTGATCTTGTCTGCACTACCTGGCCATAAGGGTGTCAGTGACTTAGGTCTTTTGTAGTCAGTGGTTTCCTGGGTATAGGGCTGGTGCAGAGGAATGTTGGGCGTATCCTTCAGTGCGGTAATGTGGCTGGAGACACGTGTGTCCTAGAGCTGCCTGCTTTGAACACATGGGGGCCTCGCAGCCACCTGTAGGCATCCTCACATGATGTTAGCGTCCCCCCCCTTCCCCGATAATCGGAATACTTAAAAATTCGGGAAGATGAGGATACTTCCTAATAGAGGAAGAGAATCGAGTAGCAGATTGAATCTCTGGGTCCTCATAATCATCCGGGTGAAGATGGAGAAGGTAAGGGATTTCTTAATGCACGTTGAGTGATGTTGGCGGATGGTAGGTTGCCATTGGGTAGGAGCGAAGGACGTTCCTCGTCACGGTCATTATAGGGTGGCAGGGGTGACATGAAAGCTGTATGTGAGAATGGAGGGGGTGCTGGGTTGGATCTGTCTTGAGTCACGATGTGTGTAGTGCCCTATCCAGGTAGGTGCCGATTCGATTTCCATCTGGGTCTTCGAAATCCTCCAGGAGAACATAGGGCGACGGGGATGCCATCAGACAGAAGTTTGCCTGTTTCGGTCACGAGTTGGACTTTTCTGGAATTGCGGAGACACCTTTGGTAGAGACGTGGTGGCAGAGTGGTTTTGATGAAAAAGGTGCATTTGTTCGTGCCATTGGTACCCGGCAGATCATTCAGTAGGAGGGTGCTGTTCGTGCAGTCTTACCCAAGTTGGACCCCAGGACCTCCAACCACCATACTTTCCCAGTATGGATCCTCTCACTTCTCCTACATTCACCTTGATGATGATGAAGAACCGGTGAGAAAAGAGCGTGTTCCTGTGTTTCTTCTTCTATAAGGAAGGGTCCTCCTCTTCTCGAAGCTGGAGGCGATTGCAGTGTGAAAGTGTGCAAGTGTCCACGACGAAAGCTCTGTTGGCGTGTGGAAGGGGTCTGGACGGCATCTGTTTGGAGCCATGAGTGTGTGCAGTGCCTTGCCCAGAGAGGTGCCGATCACACAGACGGTGTGTGATCAGTGCTTCTCTGGGTATAGTAATGCTCACGTTAAGCAGCGTTTGTGTCATTTTTTAACTCACCGATTGGCACGGAGGCGCATCTGCCCTTATGCTGACTGCCTTGAACATGGTGGTGCCCTGGCCGATATCTGTGTCTGATGTCAGGTATTGTCAAGAGGATTTCGGTGTTGCATTCCTAACAGCGTGAACACCTCCAGAGAAGAGAAAGGAAAGACCCTTGCTAAATGTACAGGATAACACAGATAAAGGTGGTGTTCTCGGAGCCCTCAGATCATTCGGGTCAAGGTAGAGAAAGAGAGTGTGGCACCACGGAGGTAGGTATGAAGTTGGTCGTGAGTGGGTCGTCGTTTTCTAGGGTCATGGTGAGATCTTGGATCTAGGCAGTGTGACCTGGGGACGGAGAGAGTTGAAACAACATGTGAGAGTCCAAGGAGGACCGGGCAGGCCCTCCCTTGACTCCTTCTCTGTGCGGCGTCCTACGCGAAAACGTTGATCACTTGGAGTGCGCGGTGGAAGCACCTGTGTAGGCACCGTGATGCTCGAAAAGAGCCAGGTGTTTTTGATTGCAAGTTTGTTTATTCTGGGGGGGGGGGAGGGGGGATCCCAAGCAGGCCCAGAGCCGTCCGCACAGAGCCTGACCCCGGGTCGACCCCACAAAATGGTGAGATCATGACCTGAGCCCAAATCGAGAGCCAGGTGCTCAAGTGACTGAGCCACCCAGGTGCCCCAAGAACAAGGTTTTTTGGACGGGGGTTGGAATAGCGAGGAGATAGAAACTCACGCCTTTAGTTGTGGGCCTAAAACTAGACAATACTGTCATCGTCCAGCTGGGTCTGGTCATAATTCTCCTAAGAGAATTCTAGTCCTCTATTCCTAACAGTGTGAGTACTTTTGTAACAGATGAAGAGAGCACAGGAACAAACTTGTTCTGCGGGCCCCATAATCCTAAGGTAAACTTTGAGCTTCTGAGACCGTCGTCACGGAGGGAAAAATGAAATATGGGGGTCGTGTGTCAGCACTTTCTGGGTTCATGGAAAACTCTCGGGGGCACTCATGATGTGGTGGGTAAAGAGATGAAAGTTACATTGGAGAGGGTAAAAGGGAGCGGGCATGCCCTCCACACTGAAGCCATGCTGGGTTTCGTGCCCTGCCCAGAAAGGTGCCACCACTTGGATTAAGGGTCACTGGTGCCCATCTGGGTAGCATAACACTCAACAAGAAAAATGTTCACGGTGGCCTTCAGAACAGCGAGGGGGATGGAGACACACGTGTTCTTGAGCTGCCTGCCTTGAGCTCGGGGCGGTACGAGGAGCCACATGTGTCTCTGGCAGCCTTAAAGTGGTTTCCGTGGTCCATGCCTTAGAGTGTTGTGAACACCTGGAGATCAGGAAAAACTAGGAATACGCTTCCTGGTAGAAGTACAGATCACGGAAACAAGCCTGTTCTCCGTGAGTCCTCGTAATCATCCAAGTAAAGGTAGAACACGTGAGGAGATCACCGAGGGAGGTTTGCACTTGAAGGGAAGTGGGTTGGCATTTTCTTGGGTTTTGGGAAATGTTTGTCCAAGCCTCGTGGTGTGATGGGTTGAGAGAGAGAAGTACGTTTCGAGTACGAGGGGGATGGGCAGATCCTTTTCTGCTTGAGCCACGCTCTGTCAAGGGCCCTACCCGCCCAGCGCCATCCTTGTCGACTCGGGTCGTGCGTTCCTAGCAGCCGCCTTGGCAACGTAACCGCTGAACGACATTGGCGGTGGCCTTCCGATGTACGATGGGCGTGGAAATGCGAGGTTTTTGAGCTGCCTGCCTTGCATCCGGGAGGGCCCTGGAACCTCTCTCTCTTCGCAGGCATTTGCGGAATGACGTCAACGGTATATTTCTCACAGTGTGAACACGTAAAGGTTAGAGGAGATAAAGAGCTCGTTTTTAGAAGTGGATTGACACACAGATCCAAAGTTGTTCATTCTGTATCCTCCTCGTTATCCCGGTGAATGTTGCAGAGGTGTGGAGATCCCCACTGAGCGGAGGTTTGAGAGTTGGAAGGCAACGTGTTGGCACCATCTAGGTTTATGAAAAAAACTTGGGTACTCTGAGCATGATGTGGGGAGAAGGATTCAAGCCCCTTGACCGCGTGAGGGCGACCGGGCAGGTCCTGTATGACGCCGCCACGTGTGCAGTGCCCTGTCCACACACGTGCTGATCACTTAGACTACGTGTAACTGGTGCCTTTGTGCACAGGGTGGGTAAGTCGTGACCGGAACATCTGTGGCGCCCTGCAGACCAGTGACGAGGTATAGCTACAAGTATTCTTAGGTGCCCTACGGGACGTCAGGAGGGCTCCAGCGGCCCCCTGAATCGCCTGCATCTTCAAGATGATTTCAGTGTCCCATTCCTAACCACGTGACAACCTGTAAGTTAAAGATGAGGACACTTGCCATCAGAGGAAGAGAACACGGGAACAATGGCGTTACCGCTGGGTGCTCCTACAATCATCCAGGTAAACACAGAGATGTGGGGGTCCTTTCTGAGGGAAGGGCGCAAGTTGAGGTGCGGTGTGTGGCATTGCCTGGGGTCATGGGAAGATCCGGGGTGCGGTCATCCTCGTCTGTGGGAAGCCAGGCGACCAGGCTGCGTCGATAGTGGGAGATGGATTCCGGCCGTGTGCTACCGTCTGCCATGCGCAGTGTCCAGCCTGGGCACCTGCCAATCGCTTCGGGTATGTGTAATGGGTGCCTCTGTGGGTAGAGTGAGGCTCAGCAAGAACGTTTCTATTTCTGGTGGCCTTTGGACCACTGATGGGGTGGAGTTGCGGGTGTCTTTGAGCTCTTTTCCGGAACTCAGCTGGGTGTCAGTCACCTTCAAGACGTCCGTGCTTTAAGTATGGCCACTGGGCCAACGAGGCTTATCCCGACTGATAAGAATGGGTTCTTTTAGTAGATCTTGCTCACCCACCAATAAAGAGTAAAGCAAACAATTGCGGTTTTAGCTAAGGTGAAGAATCAGATGCTTTTTTTTATTAAGAAAGGTTATCTGGGACCGTCCAATGAGAATCTCTACATAAAAATTCCCCAAAGCATATTATTACCTTCTTGATAGGTCTGTTCCCTCGATGGCAGTAACCGTTCCCTGGGTGTTTGTGTATGTTCACGTGCGTCCGGTTGTACACCTTACATACGTGCAGGCCTTTTTGTAGCAATTCTACCTCCATAAATGTGTTAAAAGGAAACCAAAGTGTATCCGCTCCCAATGACGCAGTCCTTCAGTGAGTGAGGTGTGTTGAGTACGGCCACTATCCCTGCTTTGTTTATTAGCAGGACAGAACACGTGAAGTCATCACCTTTGAACAGGATGGTCTCCCTGGCAACTATCGCGCTTGCAGGAACCTGGGCCTACCACATAGGCCATATTTTTGTTAGTAAATACGTCCTGTGGGTATTTGTGGATTTTTAAAAATTGAGTCCAATGAGGAAATAATTTTAGTTAATTTATTAATACCACAGAAGAAACCTCCTCTAAAGCACACCTGACACCGGTTCCGTGAACTTGGTGGGCAGCTGCATCGTTCATGTGGCAAGAAATCTCTCGATGCCCGTGCTGAACTGCACTTCAAGGGTATATGCTTTGTTTCTGTTTCATATATGTTTGGCATATATTCTTATTTCAGGTGTATTTATTTATTTTGTGGGGGAGGGGCAGAGAGAGAATCCCCAGCAGGCTCTGCACTTTTTACACAGACCTTGGTGTGGGGCTCGAGCCCACAACCGTGAGATGGTGACCTGAGCTGATAGGAAGAGTCGATGCTTAACCGACTGAGCCCCCCAGGTGCCCCTTCTTTTTGTTGATGTGTTCATTTTTTAAATATTAGGTATATTCGTGCCAAGATAGATATATATTAATTTTCACTCAATTCAAGCCCTGAAGACTAAGGAAACGCTTTAGAGAGGGCATTTAGTGACTGTGAATGAGAAAAACTTTTGATTTTTACCGAGGCACGATTTCAAATTACACAGCAGGGCTATATCCATGCATCTGTTGCTTTGAACTCAGCTTCTCTTGTTCCATGAGGACACCATTTGAATGTTTGCATTTTACGTTGATTTTACCGTTCGGTTGTTGCTGTTTCCAGAACTCCTTATGTCCTTTGTTCAGGCCACTCTTGCGGACTTTCACTAGGTTGGGCCTGCACGTGTTGCTGACTTCAAAGCTGTAGAAGCAGCAGCATTGCGTGTGTACCACGTACGGTAAGGGCTGTTTCCGGTCGATGCAGTTGGCTTTCGTGGTCGCCCGAACCACAAGTCCTAGGGAACTGCGGCGAATGGTGGGCAGGGAGGGGGTCAAGGAAATTAGTCATCACTTAAATGTAGCTCCTGCTTTTTAATGTTTTAAAAATTATTTTGAGAGAACATGAGTGGGGGAGGGGCAGGGAGAGAGAAGAGACGGAGAATCCCAAGCAGGCACAGGGGCTCGAACTCCCGAAATGCGAGGTCGTGACCTGAGCCGAAAGCAAAAGTCCGATGCTTAAGACCGAGCCACCCAGGCACCCCTTAAATGTGATTTCTTTGCTTGTGCGAAATTTGCTTTTGCATGGAAACGAATGGTATAATAGTACAGTCACTGATGTGTCTGCCACTACGTTCCAAAAACACTTAGCATGTATTTTCTCACTCATTTTTAACACCAATCTTATAATTAATAACAATTTTATATGCTGAACTGTGGTGAGGATGAATTTAATTTATGAATAAAAGCTAAGCACTGAGACTGGCATGTAGGTTAGTATTAAGTCAGATAATTTATTGTCCAATTGGTTTCCATACAGCACCCAGTGCTCCTCCCCACAGGTGCCCTCCTCAGTGCCCATCACCCACTTTCCCCTCCCCCACCCCTCATCAGCCCTCTGTTCTTAGCATTTAAGAGTCTCTTATGGTTTGCCTCCCTCCCTCTCTGTAACTCCCCCCCCCCCCCACCATGGTTTCCTGTTAAGTTTCTCAGGATCCACATATGGGTGAAAACATACGGTATCCGTCTTTCTCTGCCTGACTTACTTCACTTAGCATAATACCCTCCAGTTCCATCCACATTGTTGCAAATGGCCAGATTTCATTCTTATTAATGTTTAATAATTATGGCTTTATTAACATTAAACTTTAAAATCATTTTTCATTCAGGTAGGAAGCACTGATGCGAACATAATTAGGAGACTTGCTCGTGTTATTTCTCCTAAGAAAGTGAGGATTGAATACTCATTTCAGGTTCTTTGTATTAATTTTTAATGATAAATTCTGTTTTCATTCATAGTGACTAATGAATGTAGGGGAGATATATATACGTATATGTGTATATATATATATATGTAGACAGTTTATTTATGTTGAGACAGAGCAAGCTGCAGAGGGTCAGAGGGAGAGAGAGAATCCCAAGCAGGCTTCGCACTGTCAGTGCAGAGCCCGTGCAGGGTTTCGATTCACGAAACCATGAGATCATGACCTGAGCTGAAGTCAAGAGTCGGAGGCTTAACCAACTGAGCCACCCAGGTGCCCCATATTATTTGTGTGTGTGTGTGTGTGTGTGTGTGTGTGTGTGTGTGTGTGTGTGTATCTCTAGCCATTTTCATTCTGGTGTACCTTAATATTCAAATTCCTTTTTTCCTATTAAACATATACTGTGATGTTTAATTTTATGTCATCTTAGCTAGCTAGGCAGGTGATACCCAGTGTTGGGTGCAACACAAGTAAAGATGTTGCTGGGAAGGTATTTTGTCCGTTGAGATTAACATTTAATCAGTGGACTTTAAATATAACACATTACCTTCTGTAACCTTCTGTAACGTGGATGAGTCTCACCCAATCAGTTGAAGGCCTGGTCCCCCAAAGAAGAGAGAAGATAATTCTGCGTTTAGACAGCGTTTATTTTTTAAAAAATTTTAATGTTTATTTACTTTTGAGAGAGAGAGAGACCATGTGAGTGGGTAAGGGGCAGAGAGAGAGGGAGACAGAGAATCCGAAGCAGGCTCCAGGCTCTGAGCTGTCAGCACATAACCCCAGGTGGGGCTCGAACTCCGAAACCGTGAGATCATGACCTGAGCTGAAGTTGGAGCTTAACCGACTGAGCCACCCAGGCGCCCCCAGACAGCCTTTAGATCTCGAGATGGAACATCAGTTTTACCCTGGGATGCCACCCTGCCTGTCTGCCATGCGTATTTTCAGCTCTTGCCAACCCCAACAATCATGTGAGCCAATTCCTTAAAGTAAATAATCTCGTTCTTGCTTTCACTCTTGCTCTTTCACGTGTGTGTTTGTGTGCGTGTGTGTGCGTGCGTGTAAATGTAATTCTATTTCTCAGGAGAACCCTGAATAGCACATATCCTTGTCTTTTTAATAGATGCTCGGGGCACCTGAGTGGCTCAGTTGGTTGAGCGTCTATTGATTTTGGCTCTGGTCGTCATCCAAGGGTTCTGGGATTGAGCCCCACGTCAGGCCCTGTGCTAAGCTTGGAGCCTGCTTGGGATTTTCTCTCTCTTTCTCCCTCTGCCCCTCTCCCCTGTTCATGCTCTGTCTCTTGCTCTCTCGACTTTCAAATAAAATTAAAAGAAAATGCTCATGTGTGTTTCTGTGAGTATGTGTGACGTGGCTGTATTTTTAACAAATGGGATCATACAGTGAGCTTTGTGTAATGTGGTCAAACTGCGAAAATGAACAGATTGGTGACTTTCTCCATCAAATATGTTTTCTGGTTTAAGTTTTAAAATGTAGTTATTTAAGGTACGGCTTTAGGGTTAGTGATGTAAACCAAGGATGCGATTTTCTTTTTTTTTTTTTTTTTAATTTTTTTTTTTCAACGTTTATTTATTTTTGGGACAGAGAGAGACAGAGCATGAACGGGGGAGGGGCAGAGAGAGAGGGAGACACAGAATCGGAAACAGGCTCCAGGCTCTGAGCCATCAGCCCAGAGCCCGACGCGGGGCTCGAACTCACGGACCGCGAGATCGTGACCTGGCTGAAGTAGGACACTTAACCGACTGCGCCACCCAGGCGCCCCTTCTTTTTACGTGTTTTCCCATATCTTATAACGCAGAGTTCTCTTCTAGAAAGTCTCTGGGAGTGATTTGTGCAGTAACTTTATGTGTTCGCTTCTGTAACTTTGACATTACCGTGTAGGATCTTGTATGTGAAATGATCCTCCTTACTCTTCTTGTTTTAAGAATTTGGGGGGAAATCTGATTCATTTATATATACGCAATGAAAAATAGCATCACCTTGTCAGATTTCTCTGAATTTCACTTTTAGCCTTCTGACTTTGCTTTTGCAATGATGGAAGTTAGGCAAGTGAACATCTTTCCATAGTAGAACTTGCTCATCTCCTGGTGTGGGTGTATGCCGTACAGATTTTGTTTCTTTCAAGAAAAGGCCTGTTGTGGTTTTCATCGATCTGTAGAATGGGTGTTAGAAGTTTATTCCTAGTGCCTTTATTTCTTTTTCTTTTATGTCAATTACATTCTCATCCCCATCATCTTTGCTGACTGATTGTTGGGGGTAGACAGGTAACATGCGTAGTTTTGCAACTCAGCTCACCTGTCAATTCTTATTTTTTAGCCCACTTTTGTTAGACTGTTGCACTTAAAGATTTTAGGAAGTAAATTAAACTTTCCAAATATATTGACCTGTTCTGAACTGCTTTACAATGGAATAAATAGGTGGATACTTCCTTCATTGTCTACTTACTTTAGAGAGAGAGCAAGCAGGGGAAAGGGGCAAAAGGAGAGAGAGAGAGAGAGAGAGAGAGAGAGAGAGAATCTTAAGCAGGCTCTGTGCTGAGCCCAGAGCCTGTCATAGGTCTCAATCCCACGATCCTGGGATCATGACCTGAGCTGAAATGAAGATTAGGATGCTCAACCCACTGGGCCATCCAGGTGCCCCTCCATTGTTAACAAGTTTTTTAATTTTTTAGTGTTTTTATTTATTTTTGAGAGAGACAGAGACAGAGCGTGAGTGGGGGAGGGGCATAGAGAGAGGGAGAACCAGAATCCAAAGCAGGCTGCAGGCTCTGAGCTGTCAGCACAGAGCTCGATGCAGGGTTCAAACTTGTAAACTGAGATCCTGACCTGAACCGAAGTCCGACGTTCAACTGACTGAGCCACCCAGGTACCCCTTCGTTGTTAATTTTAAAATTACGTCTCCCTGGGGCGCCTGGGTGGCTCAGTCGGTTGAGCATCCGACTTCGGCTCAGGTCATGATCTCACGGTCCGTGGGTTCGAGCCCCGCGTCGGGCTCTGTGCCGACAGCTCAAGAGCCTGGAGCCTGTTTCAGATTCTGTGTCTCCCTCTCTCTCTCTGACCCTCCCCCATTCATGCTCTGTCTCTCTCTGTCTCAAAAAAAATAAATAAATAAATGTTAAAATTTTTTTTTTTTTTTAAATTACATCTCCCTGACTCCTGCTTAGGCTTTCCTTTATACAGATTCCTTTTTCTTTCAAGAACTTGGTAGTAACATCTGGAGTTTTGAAGCACTAGGCTTCCTGTGTCATCCACTGTGTCATCCTGAGTCACTGCCATCTGGAGACTTTTTGGTATGAAAAACAGGGCAGGGCACTTTATTATATAGGTGACTTTTATCTTGTCAGAAATTCCTGAAATACGTCCTTCTTGGTAGTCAGTAGTTTGCAAATAGAGAATCCTTGTGTTCTAATTAAATGGGTTTCTAATCTTGTGATGATAAAATTGCTTTTGCTTTCAAGTTCCAAAAGTATTTTTACATGTTGCCTCATGACAAATCAGGGCTGCAGAATATTATAAGTGTATTCGCTTTTGGTTTGTTGTGAGTGTCTAACCACAGAAATGTTTTCAGGTACCTTGTCTCCCAAGTACATAATAATTCACCACATGATGCTTATTACTTTTACTACTTGTTAATTTTACTAGTTTATTACTGCTCTACTAATACAACCATAGCTAGTGCTCCTAGTATGACTAACTTTACAAGTAAAGCTAAGATGAAGTTCAATTTAAACAGGAAAGCTACCTGTTTAAGATGCATCTGTGTGTGTGTGTGTGTGTGTGTATGTGTGTGTATTATGTGTTTACAAAAATGGGATCATGCCAATCACCTACTCTGTGGATATTTCCACTGTTAAATAAGATTTATTAACGTTTGTTTTAAATTCATACACTGTAACTCATGCAGAATGTGATATGAGGGCAATGAAGTCAGTATTTTATTTGATTATTTTCCCTTTCGAATAGGAATTAACCAGACACTATTTTAGTTATCTATTTTCTTCCAGTTAGCTCTCCCACAGTATTTTAATAAGGACAGCTTTTACCTACCTAGACACTGAATTTTAACATCTTGTATATGTATTTTTTATCTCCTTACAACTTTCTGAACTACTTCATCATTTTTCAAGTTTTCATTGGACTCTCTGTGTTGATTAATATATGTTATCTTTGGGGTTTTGGGTATTGATTTTCTACACTGATTTTTTTTTTTTTTAAGAAACCCAATGTTGTCTCAGCCTAACTAGAAAAAAATTAGTAAAATCGAATATTGAAAACATAATAACACCTGTAGACAAACCCTCTCTTTTGAGGATTTTCTTCAGGCAATTTTTTAGAACTTGAACTTATTCACGTAATTGTTCATGCTAAAATATACATATGTATACTCGCATGGATATATGGATGGACAATACATTTTGTGTGTGGGGGGGCACGTTAAGAAAATCTGAAAGTCACTGCTGAAGTTCAAAACATGCAATTCTCTCTTGATTTTTTTTATCCCATTTGCTGAAATTTACTGTTATAAAAGTAAATTTATAATTTTTACCTTGTATCAATTTATGATAACTCATTTTAACTAGTTAAGAATAATAGCTTAACATTTGTTGGCTCTCTCTCATTTCTTTTGAAGTTAACGTTCACCATTCTTAAGTGTACTTGGTATTGTATCAGAAATCCCTATCAAGTTACAAAATGCTACCATATTGCTCCAAATTTCCTCATGCCCTTTCCAAATCCAGCCCCAGAGAGAGTCAGTATTTTAGTTTTTGTCTACCACATATTAATTGTCCATGGTCTAGAAGTTCAGGTAAATGGGATAATCTAGTGCCCTCTTTTGTGCATGGCTTCTTTCTTTCCTGAATAAACTGCTTTTGAGATTTATCCATTTGATGTCTGTGTCAATATTTCACTACTTTGTATTGGTGAGCTGTATTCCATTTTATGAATATATTACACTTCTTTTTACCCATTCTCCTACAGATGGACAATTCTAGTTTGGGGCTATTATAAATAAAGCTTCTATTAACATTCATGTACAAGTCTGTAGACTTATATTTTCATTTCTCTTGAGTAAATATTTAAATTTAGGGTTTTTTTAATGTTTATTTTTGAGAGACACAGAAAGAGCGTGAGCAGGGGAGGGGCAGAGAGAGAGGGAGGCACAGACTCCAAAGCAGGCTCCAGGCTCGGGGCTATCAGCACAGAGCCCGACGCGGGGCTCGAACCCACGAACTGTGAGATCATGACCTGAGCCGAAGTCGGACGCTCAACCGACTGAGTCACCCAGGCGCCCCCCTTGAGTAAATATCCAAGTGTACAAATGCTGGTTTATAGGGAGAGGGATATTTTTAATTTTCGGAAAAATTGACAGGCCTTTGTCCAAAGTGTTAAAAATGTTTACCCTGCCCCCGACGACGGATGACAATACTGTGACTGGTCAGCATTTTCACAGACCATTGCAATTGCTGGTCTTTTTATACCTGAGCCATTCGAGTGGCATGTAGTGTTCTGTAGGGGGTTGGATTTGCATTTTTGCTGATGCCCGATGGTGCTAACCTGTCAACTTTTCCCTGTGTATTGTTGGCTACTGTATGCCTTTTATGTTCAAGAAATCAATATTAAGTGGAGGTTCTGATAGCTTTTGGTAATAGCGTATAATTATGTATACGTAATCAAGATAGAGAACCAATGCTCTCGTCCTAAAAACTTTCTTTGTGTTACCTTGTATGCGGTGCAACCAGCAACACGCTTTCTCACACAGCGGGTCTGCCTTTTCAGAACATTCATATAAGTGAAATGCGTTCAGTTTCCTTCATTCACTTAGCATAAGGAACTTGAGTTCCATTTGTTACTGCGTGTACGAATCGTTGATTCTTTCATGTTGCCGTATTGCGTCCCATGGTGTGATGTACCGTAAATGATTTATTCATTTACCAGGTTTTGGACGTTTGCTCTGCTTCCGTTTGGGGACTATTATGAATAATTGCGCTGTGAGCATTTATGTACACATGTTTGCACGGACATCCATTCTTACTTATCTCGAGTAAACACTTAATAGTAGAATTACTGGGTCATTATAGCGCACATATATTCATAAAGCCTTGCCAGTGTTTTTCCAGAGCGGCTAAACAATTTGCCTTCACACCAGCCATGAGTGAGAGTTTTACTTTCCCCACACACTCAACAACAATTGGTAGTTTCAGTCTTTTACTATTTTTATTTTTTTATTTTTATTTTTAATTTTTTAATATTGTGTGAGCCGGGGAGGAACAGAGAGAGAGGGAGACACAGAATCCAAAGCAGGCTCCAGGCTCTGAGCTGTGATCACAGAGCCTGACATGGGGCTCGAAGTCACAAACTGCGAGATCATGACCTGAGCCAAAGTCCGACGCTTAACCGACTGAGCCACCCAGGCGCCCCTAGTTTTTATATTATTGAAGTATTATGGACATACAATGTGAATATCAGTTTTGGGTGTACAACATTGATTTCAGACAATTCTATACATTATGCACGGCTCAATCCCACCACCCTGGGATCATGACCGGAGCCAAAATCAAGAGCTGGACACCCACCTGACTAAGCCACCTAGGCGCCTCACTTTCAATTATGTCACTTTTGTATATTTTATATGCCCAAAAATATGGATACTGTGTTTTTAGTTTTTTTTTTTTTAGAAATAATTGACTTGCATCACTGTGTACAGTGTTTTATACAGTAGTATTTAAATCAAAGAGGGAGAAGACCTATGTATTTATATTATCTCTTATAATTTTATCAGTGGATTTGATTTTTTAAATGTGGATTTGAATTAACATTTTCAGTCCTTTTATTTCAGGTTGAAAAGCTTCCTTTAGTATTTTTTCTCTAAGACGTGGCTTCACTAGCAATAAGTTCAGTTTTTGTGTTATCTGGGAATGTCTTTATTTTGCATTCTTTTTTTTTTTTTTGAAAGATAGTTTTCCTGGATATAAAATTTTCCCTAAACAGTTACTTCTTCTTTCAGTGCTTTGAATATGTCATCCGGTGCTTTCTGGTTTGCATGGTTTCTGATGAGAAGGCAGCCATTCTTGTTGGTGGGTTTCTTTTACCCATGATGTGTTCTTTTGCTCTTGTGTCCATGCTTTTGTTTTAGTAATTATAGTTCATTATTTTTACTATGAGGATTGGATAAGAGTCTCTTGGTATATTACTTAGAGTTCATTTCAGGGCTTTTTTTTGGTGTTTAAACTTACATTTTTCATCAAATTTGGGGAAAAAAATTTTAGCTGTTAATTCTTTGAATAATTTTTGTGCTCTTTTTTCTCATATTCCCAGGACACCTAAGTTGATAATCTCAATGGTGTCCAACATTGCTCTGACGCTCTGTTTACTTCATTTATTTTTGTTTGTTTTACATGTTGGATACTCTTTATCCATCTTTCTTCACGTTAACTGTTGTTTTTTGTTGTTGTTGCCAGTTCAAGCCTACTATTAATTCCCTGTAGTGAAATGTACACTTCAGTTATTATCGTTTTTTAAATGTTTATTTAATTTTGAGAGAGGGAGAGAGTGCTAGCGGGGGAGAGGCAAACAGAGGTGGGTCAGAGGATCCAAAGCAGGCTCAGTGCGGACAGAAGGGAGCCCAGCCCGATGCAGGGCCCGAACCCAGGAACTGGGAGATCGTGACTTGAACCGAAGTTGGACGCTTAACCGACCGAGCCACCCAGGTGCCCCTCGCTTCGGTTCTTATATTTTTCGATTCTTTCTATTTAGCCCTTCTTAACAATTTCTATCATTTGTCTCCTTCTATTTTCTTACTACCAAAAGGGCTAATATTTTCAATAGCACCTTTAGTGTCCCCCACGCTCCATTTTTTGTTTCAAAAAGTCCGTTCCTATGGTAAGAGGTTTGTCTCTCCCTTTTCTTACAGACTGCCTCTCGGGCACAGTGTCTGAGCCACTGATCTGGGTACTGGGCAGGGTGTTAAACTCTGGTTTTCTCAGCCCACCTCTCCTGATTTCTAACATCTTCCTAATGAACAAGCTAGGGCATGGGCAGTCCGGGCCCCAGTATTCTCAACGCAGCTGTCCCTAGAGCGGAACATACATCAGATGAGTGAGGAATGGTTGTAGGAGTCCTCTGATCTCTGACTAGGCTCACGAAGACTGACCTCTTCAGCTCGGGCTGGGAGAGGGTGAGGAGTGCGAGCAGCCTGCCCTTTTGTTTAAAAACCTTATTACTCGATGGAGATCTGAGAGGAAAGAGAGCCTGTCGTCTTAGTCACTGTCAGTGGGATCTGAGGCTTCATCAGTCCGAGATGGGGACGAGAGAGGAAGCGCGTCGTGGCTCAAGGGACCTCGACTCTTGCCAATCTTCCTACGTTCTCGTAAAGTTAGCTCGGACAAGGATGTCGCGCCGAAGACCATTTCCGAGAGAAGTTTTGTAATGTTATTTATTTCTTTATTTACTTGGTAATGTTATTTGAAAGTTTGTTTATTTTTGAGAGAGTCAGAGAACATAAGCACAGGAGGTGCAGAGGGAGAGGAGGACGGCATCCAATGCTGGCTCTGAGCTGTCAGCAGAGAGCCCGATGCAGGGCTCGAACTCACTAACTGCGAGATTAGAACCTGAGCCGAAGCCAGACGGACGCTCAACCGACTGAGCCACCCAGGCGCCCCTATTTTTCAAAGAGTTTGCCGGTGATGCTCCTTTCTCTGGCTACTGAGTTTGCGGAGCTCCTCATGCTGCCATCCCAGAATTGAAGCTTTTGCAGTGCTCTCTATTTTCCGGGGTTCTGTTTATTTACCTTACCTATTATTCCTGGAGTTGAACGTTAGCCTAACTCTCTCCACTTCTCTAGGTGTTTATAGGGAGTATTAAAATACCTGTTTGATGGCGTTGTGATATTTAGGAATGTCATACCCCAGTTTGTCTTGTGATATTTTTTGTCCTATCTCAGAGGTCAAACCGCGGTGTCTCCTTTAATACTGTGTCTGAGATCTGGCACATAGATAAACATGTTGGCGTCCACAGCTGTGCTTGTAGTCAAAAAGCGTGGACCATTGTCGGGTTCTTACCGTGTTAAAGAAAATTTACAGCTGTATGTGAACCTATTTAGTTATGTATTAGAGTGAAACCTAATGTCTAGTTCCTGCTCTGAGCATTTAGGTTCCAAGTAAGAGCCCAGCATGTTTTCAGTTACTACGCGTTCTTAGAATTTCAGCCATTGCCTTATTAATCCCGTGAGTGTATCTGTGTGCTGTTTTTTATGGTGAGTGTTTGTTCTTTCAGCTGCCTCATCTTGTCTTTGCATGACCTCTGAGGTGGCGAGACCCGTGGTAAGTGTTTCGTATCGCTGCTGGGAATACAGAATCGGAAAACAGGTAAATACACAGCGTTTGGCCTTCTGTAAGCAACGTGCGATTGTGGTCTGCTGCCGTTGCTGTTACTGTTAATAGGTATTATTCATTCCTGTCTCAGTGAGAGGTGACCTTGAAATCGGTTTGATTAAATACCATGGGGTAATGTCACCAACGAATGCCTTATCCAAGTATTTTTTGCACAGGTTTGAATAGATCTTCTCATTCAAATGTTTTTTTTTTTTTTTAAAGGAAGTATCATTATTTTTACAAAAATAGAGACACAGAAAGTGATGATTTCGGTTACCATTGTCCTTTGATTGCACCCCAGCCTCACTCACAAGTATTCATTATGAGCGGTGTCCACATCCTCATATTTGTTCAAACGAACCTATACCCTTTATTAACCTATGCGTTTCATATATTGTACTCTTACGTAGACATACAGCTAATTGGTTTTCATTTTTGCTCGCTTGAGAGAGACAAAATTACGGTATATTTATAGTCTTCAGTAAATCGTCTGTCTGCTCAAAAACATTACTTGTGTACGTTCTTCCAGGTCCAATTCTGTGTCTATAATGTAAACCAGTTTTTATTATATGATCAAAAATAAAATTTTCCTAACAGAGTTTTTCTTATAAATCTGGTCCTTTGATCCATCTTTTTAAATTCTTTTTGCTATTATGACAAAGTGACTTTATCACTTTGTGGTGGTATAGAAATTTGTACAGTTTATTTCCGTTTTGAGGTCAGCTTGGTTAATCTCCCCAACTTCTGTATTTGCTCTTAATCTAGAATAACACTGTGCCAAACACCAAGAGAGTTGAAGTGACTTTTTTTCCTCCCCCGTTTATCCTTGACCTAAAATTGTAAAATGTGTTCCGGAAAACGTACATTTTTGGCAGTATCCAATCTTGCCATACGTGAACATGGGTGTTAAGGTTTTTGCTGTAAAGTTTTAATTTACATAACGTGGGCCCTGAAGTATTTCTTGATAATTTTATTGCTCGCTAATTTACTCTGACTTTCTTTGGTCTGTGTGTTTTTTTTTTTTTGCCATGGCGTGTTGTAATTATCATGGCAGTATATGGGAAGTATTGAGTTTATGTTTATTGTGAATACACTTCTAGACATATATGTCGTACATAGAAGTGTGCATATGTTGGCATAGATTGATGGATACACATAAGTTTTTTATGTAATTTTTTTCCCTTCAAACTACAAAAACCTGATTAGAGCATACGTGTCGTGCAGCGGATCAGTAGTTGAATTGTGGGTGTTGATGTAAGCATATAGAAGGTTTACCCTCAGAGTACTTCTGTGCTGGTAGGTGGGGGCATTTGGCTTCTAATCAGGAGAGCAACGTGGTCTCAAAGAATTCATTTTGTCAAGAATGGAAGTAATATTGTGGGAATACAGTTCCTCGTTTCTCTGTGAGTTTCTCAAAGTATTTCTGTGTGTATGGATATTTTTTAATTCTCATGAGAGATCTGAGGTGTGGAATTAAAAGCGTCCACAGGGGCGCCTGGGTGGCGCAGTCGGTTAAGCGTCCGACTTCAGCCAGGTCACGATCTCGCGGTCCGTGGGTTCGAGCCCCGCGTCGGGCTCTGGGCTGATGGCTCAGAGCCTGGAGCCTGTTTCCGATTCTGTGTCTCCCTCTCTCTCTGCCCCTCCCCCGTTCATGCTCTGTCTCTCTCTGTCCCAAAAATAAATAAAAACGTTGAAAAAAAAATTAAAAAAAAATAAAAAATAAAAAATAAAAGCGTCCACAGCTCGGGGAGCCTGGATGAGTCCGTCGGTTAAGCGTCTGACTTCTGGCTCAGGTCGTTATCTCCTGGTTTGTGAGTTCGAGCCCTGCGTGGAGTTCTGTGATGACAGTGTGGAGCCTGCTTTGGATTCTTTGCCCCTCTCTCTGTGCCTCCCCCTCTGTGTTTTCTCTCTCTCTCAAATATAAGCAAACAAAACAAAGCGTCCACAGCTCCGCTAACTTGTAATGCCTGAATAGGGTGATCCACGTGCTGTTTGTATCCCAGCTGCCACGGAAGCATGTAAGTGAGTAAGCGGTAAGTCGGTGTGAGTCCTGATTTTTAGACGCCTTAAAAGCAGAGACTGTTCCTCAAGATGGGAAAACAGGAAGCCTTTACCTTTTGGATCGTTCATTATGCGTCCCACAACAAGAGAGTACCCTGAGTACGTTTAAATATATTCAGTGTAATTTGTTTTCTGTTTAATAATAAACATAACACTTTTTCAGCCTTATGTATAACATAGGGCGACGATATACAATGAAAACTTAAAAATCAATGTCTTCCTGAAAGTTCTCCAATTCGTATCCAATTTTTAACCCATGTTAACCACCTCATTCATAAAATTTAATAGCATATTTATACTTAAACACCTATTAAACCATAGCAAAGAGTTGTCTGTTATTCACATTAAAATGAGATAATTTATTCCAAAGCATCTTATCTCTTAAAAATACTCCAGTAGCATTTTGTTAGGGATCTCTCCCTCCTCGCACTTACCCTCCCAGATTGTTCAATCCTTCTATTTTTTATTTTTATTTTTTTAAGTAATCGCTACATCCCACGTGTGGCTCGAACTTACGAATCCAGGATCGGGGGTCGCGATGCTCCGTCGACTAGGCCAGCCAGGTGCCCCCGTGTAACTTTTGAAATTAAGCTCTGCTCTCTCGTCGTCTCAACAGGTAGCCACTAAAACCAAGGCAGGTGATGGTGCCGATTGGCGTCTGGGTGCCCTCCTGGCACCTGCTGCTATGCCGGAACTCGGCTGTGGGATCTGGACCCTCAGTTGAACTGTATGAGGAGGGACTTTGGCCAGCTTCTCCAGATTCGCCATCGGAGAAACCAGACTCCTGAGAGCCCTTCAGACCTCCAGCTGCTCTGGTCTCCTCTGAGGCTCCCAGCCAAGTCCAGCCTCGGGCCTTCGCACGGGCTGTTCCCTCTGCCTGTGCTGACCTCTTAACTCGGCGTCCTGGTCCCTGTCCTTGGCTCTCCCACCCCACCCTGTCACCCTGCTCTACATGTTGTTTTTTTGTTTTTTTTTTTTTTTACTTCATGCCACTTGTCCCGCATTAACGTGGCTTATCATTTCCTCACTGTGTCTTCTCCAGAGTGCACAACTGTCCCAGTTGGGGAGGTTCCCGGGGTGCGGGACTTTGCGGTTTTAGTCCTGGGCGAGTCCCAGGCAGACTGAGCTGAACTGGCCACCTTGTTTCCTCGTCTTTCTGCTCCCAGCAGAATGAAACCGTCACAACTGTGGAGGCCTCCGTTTTGTTCAGTGATTTATCGCACACGTCAACAACGGTGCCTCACACATGGTAGGCAGTTAATAAATCTTGGCTGAAGGAAGGAGGGAAAGAATGAAGAGTAAGAGTCCCAGTGGTTACATCCTGGGAGCTAGGCACGTAGATTGTAAATGGACCTGCTGCGTGTTATTTAGAGCGGCCAGAATTCAAATCCACCGTGAATATAATTACTGAAGTTTCTAAGTCACTCTTTAGTTCACGTACATAGTATTTCCCCATATCTTGCCTCACTTAATCTCAATGGCAGTCCTGCAGCATAAAATGAATATCTTCTATGGCATCCGACGTTTCTGAATGTAAAAGCGGGTTATTCCATAAACGTGTTTTCACATCCTGACTCACTGAATGTTCCTGCCTTCATTATGATCCTCATTATTAATTTCAGTATTACTGAGCTAGTCCCTGGCCTTTTATTTAGAATGGGAAATTTGCATACTAGGGAAGATCGATGGCTTGTATAAAGTCACAAAACAAGTGAGTGGCTGATGCTCCTGTCTAAAGAGTTTTGTTCCGATTTGGTCAATTTATTTATTTATTTATTTTTTTAAATTTTTTTTTTTTTCAACGTTTATTTATTTTTGGGACAGAGAGCGACAGAGCATGAACGGGGGAGGGGCAGAGAGAGAGGGAGACACAGAATCGGAAACAGGCTCCAGGCTCCGAGCCATCAGCCCAGAGCCCGACGCGGGGCTCGAACTCCCGGACCGCGAGATCGTGACCTGGCTGAAGTCGGACGCTTAACTGACTGCGCCACCCAGGCGCCCCCCGATTTGGTCAATTTAAATGCACCCAAGGAAAGAGTGCTCTTTTTACTTTACTTTTCCCCGCTTTATTGAAGTATGCTCATTATACAAAGAAACTGTGCATATTGTATACGTTTTGATCGTATACATTTGTATGAAGCGAAGTTTTCATTCATTTCCTCAGCCTGCCTCACACTTCAGCAATGCCAGATTGGCCCGGCACCATTGAGTAATCAATTTTGCTGTAGTGTTACCTTTTTAAATTAATATTTCAATACTGTACTGTTTTAACTTACGAACCATTTAATATCTACAGTCACAAGTATCCCTCATCACCTTTCTTTTTTGAGGGTTTTTGGGTGTAATCTCCCCTACTGAAGACTTAACGGCTAAAATTTAAACTTCACTTCTCAAATTTCTGATAACACATTTGGCTTTTCAATTCATTTGCCAGAATATGAAAGTATTTTTGAGAAAATGAGCATTTGGTAACAGTCTGTCTCAATTCATGTGTGTCCGTCTGGCGAATCCTCCAAAGCTGCCCATTTAAATCCCTTAGGGAAGTTTTGTACTTTCTTTATATAGGGCCTGAGTAAGTCTTCACAAGCGGATTGGTGAGTTACTTTCTTCCTGCTGTGCATTAGTTCTGAATTAGTTGATCTTTAGAAAACATTGGTAGGTAGCAAAAGTAGTAATTCTTTCTTTCTTTCTTTCTTTCTTTCTTTCTTTCTTTCTTTCTTTCTTTCTTTCTTAGTTTGTTTATTGACGTTGAGAGAGAGTGAGAAGGAGCAGAAGAGGGGCAGAGAGACATGGGGAGAGGATCTGAAGCAGGCTCTGTGCCGACAGCAGGGACGCTGACGCGGGGCTTGAACTCATGAACCGTGAGATCGTGACCTGAGCCGAAGCAGGACACGTAACTGACGGAGCCCCCCAGGTGCCCAGTAATTCTTTATTTCTTAGCAGTTAGCTTACTGAAATGTTCAGCACCGCTCGGAGTTTTGGAGGCCTGATTTTCACATGTGATGATTTAGGAACGTAAAAAGCATTCATGTGTTTGTAGCACTATGTGGGCAAATTTTATACATCGTGCACAAATGTCAGAGGATTAATGGATGGGCATTATTAGGTTTTTGAACCCTGTTGAAAATAAATTGTAGGAGTATGATCATAAATAGATTTTTGGAATAGAGAGGCCATGGACTTCTTTAGGTCCCCGTGTGTATCTGTAAATCAAAAAAAGGTGCAATTATATATCTTTTATATGTCTATATATAGACCTATATACATAACGTATGTAGATAGAGAAAATGTTACATGCCTTTAAAATCTACACAGAGGCGCCTGGCTGTCTCCGTGTGTACAGTGTGTGACTCTTGATCTCGAAGTCACGTGAGTTCAAGCCCCACACTGAGTGCAGAGCCTACTTAAATTGTAAATGAAAATAAAATATATACGTACATCATCGTTTAGAGTACAGCTCTCTAACCCATTCATTAGTTTAGTTCTTCATATAAAATCAGACTTGCTATTTTCCATCTAAGCAGCTAATACATACTAAAAAGAGCAAACTTTTGGGAGTGTGTCAATTTTGTGTCATTGATAATCCAGTTCCTCAAATACACTAAAAGAGCAGACTTTTAGGAGTCCATTTTTGTGTCGCGGATAATCAAGTTGTTCCTCAAATCCACCCATCCTGATGGTGCTTTTGAAGAGCGACCTGCCCACCAGCCTCATGCTGATCTTATTCTCTTTCTTCTAAAGGCTCTTTAGTCTTTTTGCACACTTAATGTCATCTAATTTTATTGTTTATTTGCTTTTTTCTTTATTTATTGTTTCCCCCCCCCCCGACAAAGTAGAGCATAAAGTCCGATGGAGGTATTCTTTTCTGCTTTGTTCACAGATGATGACTGTGTGCCAACAGTAGCACCTGGCACATAGTAGATGCTCATTAAATGCTTGCTGGGTGGAAAAAAAATAAATAACATTAGAAGCAAACTTAGCTAGTAAGAAAGATTGTGAGACAGAGTACTCACTGGTTAGTGGGCGTGTAGATACTAAATAAGACAATCACATGTTAATTTTTAGGTGTTCTTACAGGCATGACATCAGTTGTGAAGATTGCGTAATTTTTTAGGTTTCTAAGTAGCTTTTTCACTTACGGAAATATTTCCCATACGTTGAATAGTGATAAAAACAATACCAGTCCTGTGACGTGGAATTAACCATGATGTCGGACACCTAGGTGAGTTGTGAGATGACATATACAAAGGCATTTCCACACGTCCTGGCCTGGGAGCAGACCCCCAGTGAATGTCAGTGATTTCATAATCATCCTTATTAGTGCAGCTATCATTGTTATTAAAAGCAGTTCTTTCATTCTTAATTCTAGATGGGAAGTGTGTGTTCAGAGAGGATAAATGATGTGTTCAAGCACACAAAGCCAAGGGGGCTGTGTTTTCATTCATTGTTAGAAATAGGATGTTCTATGTCAATATTGTTAACTTTAAGGGGCGCCTGGGTGGCTCAGTCAGTTAGGCGTCCGACTTCGGCCCGGGTCATGATCTCGTGGTCTGTGAGTTCGAGCCCCGCATCGGGCTCTGAGCTGTCAGCTCAGAGCCTGGAGTTTGCTTTGGGTTCTGTCTCCCTCTCTCTCTGCCCCTCCCGTGCTCACACTCTGTGTCTGTCAGAAATAAACATTAAAAATTTTTTTAAAATATCGTTAATATTAAAAGTAGTCCTTTGTCAGTTTACCTAAGGAAACAGCTTAGGGACATTGACAAGTTTAATAACCTACACCAAAAACAAACTCATCCCATACCTTTTCCATTATCTGTATTAAACTTGTGTTCCATCTTCCTCTATGCACAAAAACTGACAATAACACACACACACAGACACTATAGTTCCTCGTTTTTTATCCATTTTACAAGAACAGGATCATTTTACAAAAAAACTATTAATATTATCCTACACATTTCCCCGGAAATTGGTTTCCTCTTGGATATATTTTCATAGACATCCCTCGAGGTCATCATATACTTTATTGTTTGCAGTTTTAAAATTCAAGTCAAACCCAGATGGGGTTCATTAGGTCCGTAAGATTTCCAAAAAAATCAAATTTTATTTTCCTAAAAGAGCCAATGTATGTCACAGAATTTTAAGAATGTCATTTTATTTCTTTGGTTCTCTTTGTTTTTTAGCCAATACCGCATTGTTTGAATTTTTATAACGTGGTCCTGCCTTTGTGTTACTTTTGTCCTCAGTGGCTGTCAGGAATTAAATTATGTCCTTAAAAAAAAAGAGATGTTGAATCCATAATACCCCATTATTCCAGTATCTCAGAATGTGTCCTTGTTTGGGAACAGGGTCATCGTAGATGTAATTGGTTAAGATGAGGTCATACTGGAGTGAGGTGGGTCTTTTACCCAATTTGACTGGTGTCTTCACAAGAAGACAGAAATTTCGACCCTGTTGCGGAAGGAAGATGGAGTCCTTCACTACGAGACAGGCGACTTCTGGGCCACCAGAATCGGGAAGAGGTAAGAAGTGGTCATTTCCAGAGTCTTTGGAGGGAGCGTGGCCGTGCCAACAAGTTGATTTGGGGTTTGCGGCATCCTGAACTCGAAACGCCAAATTTATGTTGTTTCAAGCCCTGCGAGTTTGCGGCGCTTCGTCATGGTAGCCCTTCAAAAGCAGTAACACTGGCCTTCGGTATTTTTCTGGGGTTGTTAACTCTAACAGATTCTTACAGCTGGAATTTTAACAGCTCTTTGTCAAATTAACCAAAAACTTCATGGGGATTTTAATGTGATTGTCTTAAAAATACGACTAGGGAAAATTCAGTATCTCTACAATATCAACTCCGTATTTGAGAGCATACCTATGTGTCTATTGAAACCCTTATGTAATGATACAGTTTTGTATTTTCATTGTAGATCCTGAAATTTCTAAGTAGTACGTATAAGTAGCTTGCATTTTATCTTTCTGTTGTATTTTTGTTTCATTTTCTTTTCTGCTTTCTACTTATTTCTATAATGTAAGGGATGTATTGATGTTTTAAAATTTGTACTTTCGGTCCAGTCTCTAAAGAATCTATTCTATATTCTCAAGTTTCCTCATTTGACTATTTTCCTTTCTTCCAGCTTTATTGAGATACGTTTGATAAATAAAATTGTGCCTATTTAAGGAGTTCAACGTGAGACGTTTTGACATACATGCACATCGTGAGCTGAATACCAGTTTCTAGCAAATTTACACGTGTTCTATTACCTCACATAGTTGCCGTTTGTGTGCGTGATGAGAACACTTGAGAATTCATGTCATGTATGTGAGACATTTATTGTGAGGATTAAATGAGTTAATCCCCATAATAGCAGTTAACACATCGATTGACCTTTAAATAAGAAGTCATTAAACGTTAATAACCTTTATTATTGTAAGTAAAAAATAATAGCATTAGATGCACCTTAGGTGCAAAGAATTAAATTTGCCCTAATTCTTCATGTCGGACATGCTCTCGGTTGAAGTCTCTGCCTACCCTGCTCTTATTTACTTATGTTTCTTTCTTTAATAACGTAAGAAACAGAAGCTGTCCTGAGAATCAGAGCAATAGCGTTGTTAATAACGCGCATCTAACGCTCTAGCTGCCCTAGCAACTCTTTCTGGCCTCTGTCCACCAGGGGTAACCGTCACCCTTGTTCCTGTTGAGCATTCCTTTGCTTCCTTTTCTCTTGCTGTACGGAATCTTACTTCGGGTTTCGCTTTTTTCCCTTTCTTAGAAGTTTCATCCGCGTTTTTGTGTGCTGCTGTGGTTTATTCCATTTGACTACGATGGAACATTCTGCCGTGTCTATCAGTTGTTTGACTTACGCTCCAGGTGATGAACATCCAGGCTCTTGCTCGTGTGCGAAGTGCTGCTGCGAACAGCCTTCTACATGTTGCCTGTTGTGCTGAATAAAAGTTTCTCTTGGGCGTTCCCTGGGAGAGAAATTGGTGGGCTATGGGTTAAGTAAATGCTCAACTTGAGGTGCTAATGCTAAACCATCTCCCAAATGAACTCCATTTAAATCACACTCCCACCAGCAGGTGTGGATGTTGTGAATTGACACCCAGGCCAACACTAGGTGTCATCAGTCCTTTAAATTTTTGCCAATAGCATGGAGGCAGATGGTACCCCTTGTGGTCTTGATTTGCATTTCTGTGATTAATAAGTGGAATATGTCTTTATAATTTTCTCGTTAATAATACTAAGTGAATACCTCTTACCATGAAAATATGTTTGCTGTAGGTTTTTTCAAAGGTATACTATTAAGTATGTTTCCATCTAGTTTCTAAAAATGCTATTAGAAATGAAATCTTCAAGGGGCGTCCAGGTGGCTCAGTTAAGTGTCCGACTCTTGGTTTTGGCTCAGGTCACAATCTTGCAGTTTGTGGGTTCGAGCCCCGCATCTGGCTCCACGCTGACAGTGCAGAGACTGCTTGGGATTCTCTCTCTCTCTTCTTCTGTCTCTGTCCCTCCACTGCTCGTGCTCTCTCTCTCTCTCTCTCTCTCTCTAAATAAATAAACTTTAAAAAAAGAAACGAAGTCTTTAAGTTATTAGATGCCTTTATTACGAGAGTTTCGTTCTGATTTCCTACCTTGCCAAGGCTCACAGCCATACCCCCCTCCTCACTGCTGTCAGAATCCAAGGCTTTAGGTTACTGAGCGTGGCATGCGCCTTCCCACTATTCACGTCTTCATCTCCATTTACCCTTCTGGTTATTTCCCCTTTGTGGATTTGGACCCCTGCTTTATTATGAATTCAGCTCTGCATTCAAAAAGACTTTTGTTATATTTTATCCCATATTTCTATGTTTATAAGAGAAGAGTCTATCCACATCACTGAATTCTTCAAACTTTAATGTGAATATGAAGTGCCTGGAGATGTTGGTAAAAATGCAGATTCTGATTGTGTCTTCAGTCCAGCCCAAGACTCGATCGCTAACACGATCTCAGGGAAGGCCTGTGATACTAATCCCTGAACCACACTTTGAGTAGCAAGCGCCTACCTCGACTATCATAGTGGTGGAAACGGGATTCCAAAATCAGTTTTTGCATCTGGTCTCTGAAGAAAACGGTCTGTAGCGATTTTTTGGCCAGCTCCTCTTGAGTTGCCCTGGAAGCAACATGAAGGTCAAAATCACTGAATAAAACGGTGTAAAAAAAAAAAAAAGACAATATACAACTTGGAGTCTAATCTTGGCTAACAGCAATTTACTTAAAGCTCTTAACATCCTGAATCGGCCAATAGTTTTCAAATAGGAAGTTAACATCATGAGTAAATGTGTATCATAGAACATGAGATTGAAGTTTTCCATATAAATGCCTACGTTGCCCTGATACCTTGATTTGCCAAAATACCGTGGTACGTGATTGGCTCATTTGATCCCTACAACAAACCTGGGAGGCAGATGTAACGACCTCCTCAAACAGCCAAGAGAGTTTTGGTGGGTTAGACGGGATGACACTCATAAAAGGATTTACCCACTGCCTGACATGTAAGTAATCCCTCAGGAAAGGTCATTTTTGCTTTCAATATTCAAAACCTTGGTAACATGTAGAAAAGTTTTGTGTAGAGTACTTCATATACTACTAGAAAAACTCTGGATGGTTTTATTTCTAGATGTTATGCTTCTCCTTGCTGTCCGTAGATTTTCTTCCAATTGATGATTACTGGTATAGCAGAATGCTTGATTTTTGCATACTTTTTCTGACTACCCCACTTTAACTATATTAATACATGTACTTTTGTATCTATAATCTTATTAACTGTGCTGCACCATTATAACGAAAGTTAAAAATGCTTCACCGTTCTAGGGGCACCTGGGTGGCTCAGTCAGTTAAGCGTCCGACTTCGGCTCAGGTCATGATCCTGCAGTCCATGAGTTCGAGACCCGCGTCGGGCTCTGTGCTGACAGCTGAGCCTGGAGCCTGCTTCGGATTCTGTGTCTCCCTCTCTCTGCCCCTCTCCTGCTCGTGCTCTGTCTCTCTCTCAAAAACAAATAAACATTAGAAAAAATGCTTCACCATTCTCATTGAATAGTAGCATGCTCTGCCAACTAGACCAAATCAGATGGAACAATTGCCTTTTTCAGTCTATGTCCCTACCTGGCCACCTCATCTTTTAGACATAGGACCTTTGCCTGTAGTATAAGCTTCCCCAGAGGTTCCTGAAACTTAAATTCAGTACTGACCTTTTGACACAAAAATAGTGATTTATGATTGGGCGACAAGAAAGGTAAACTTATCAGGCGGAATTTCAGAATCAAAATTCTGGGGGCACCTGGGCGGCTCAGTTGGTTGAATGTCTGACTTGGGCTCAGGTCATGATCTCAGTTTGTGGGTTCGGGTCCCATGAAGGGCTCTGTGCTGACAGTGAAGAGCCTGCTTCACACACTCTGTCTCCTCTCTGCCCCTCCACTGCTCATTCTCTCTCTCTCTCTCTCTGAAAAATAAGTAAACATAAAAAGAATAAAAATTCTAGAGGCTTCTGCGTTCAAAATAGGATGCCTATGTCTTCTCTATGAATGGGATTCCTTTGACATAGGTTCAAAATAATAGGACTTCTTGTTTGATCCTCCAATTAAACTTTACCAAAAATTGACTTATTGCATAGCTTTCTTTGATCCTCAAGGGAAATCTGTTACGAGAGAAGGAGTAAGTATCTGGTAGGAGTATAGTGAAGCCCAATGAAATAAGTCACAGGAAATTATTTAGCAAAATGCCTGATAAGTTACTAAACATCAGTGTATGTTTATTATTTATCTTATTTTTTTAATGTTTTATTTATTTTTGAGAGAGACAGCACATGCAAGTGAGGGAGGGGCAAAGAGAGAGGGAGACAGAATCTGGAGCAGGCTCCGGGCTCTGAGCTGGCAGCACAGAGCCCTACATGGGGCTCGGATGCTTTCATTGACTTAGCCACCAGGCACCCGTGTTTATATTCTGTATATTATTGTTCACATTATGCCTGATCATCTTATGAAATGTGTGGGAACGTCACAATGGAGAATGTCCGGGATTTATTCAAGAAAAACACAATGTCAGAAGCTCAAAACAAAGTTTTAATTTCGTTGTCTTCGTTAAGATTTTAAAATATCAAAGCAGTGTTCCTTCATGTTAAATAGGGAAATTACACCAAGGGGAATTTTAAAAGTTGGTTTTTTCCCTTCATTCTTCTCTGGTCTCCACTCCTTATTAATTTTAATTTTTAACAAATGCCTGATGTGCCATTTTCTGCGCACAGTGAAACATAGATACGTACGCACATATGATGGAGACGGTGGTTTTCTCTTGTTTAAAGATACAATCATTCTATTTACATTTCTCCTGTCTTTTGCCCAATACAAATACTTAACATTTTATCTGTACTTTTGCCGATACAGATAAATACACATATTGACATAAAAAACTTCATGGTTTATGCTTTTAATATTTAATCCTTTACTTGCTCTCAAAGTAGTACAAAATAGGAAGTAGCAATAACTTGTACATTTTACATAACATTTATTTTGACTAATATTCATGTTGACGATTCTGTTTCTTGAATACTTGTTCAGGTTTTGAGATACATCTATGGTTTACATTTTCATAGTTCGATTAAAATCATACTTTGTACCATGACAAATACACTCCTTTTCTCTCCTCTCCCAAAGCTTTTATTTTGCTTTTGAAATAAAATTGAATATATTTAAGGTGTGCAACATGATGACTCGATATACATAGTGAAATACTACAGTCAAGCTGATGACGGCCAACTCTTCACGTAGTTCCCTTTTTACTGTTTTGTGGTAAGAACACCTGAAACCTACTCTCGTAGCAAATTTCTAAGCATTCAGGATAGTATTATTAACTGTAGTTGTCATGTTGTACATGAAATCTCTAGACTTGTTTATCCGACATAAACACAGCTTTGTATTTTTTTGACTAACATTTCCCTGTTTTCTTCACCTCCCCACCCCTGGTCACTCCTATTCTAATCGATGCTTGCGTGTATTTGACTTTCTTAGATCACACACGTAAGAGAGACTATAAAGATCTTTTCTTCATGTGTCTGGCTTAATTTCACTTAGCATAATGTCCTCAAGATTCATTCATATTGTTGCAAATAATAGTATCTCCTTTCTTAAGGCTAAATCTTATTCCATTGTCTATGTATACCATAATTTCTTTACTCATTCGTCCATCTATGGACATTTAAGTTGTTTTCATATTTTGGCTATTGTGAACAATGCTGCAGTACACATGAGAATGGAGATACCTCTTCAAGGTATTGATTTCATTTCCTTTGGATATATATACCCAAAAGTGGTATTACCGGATCCTGTGGTAATTCTATTTTTAGTTTTTTGTGGAAACTCCATACGGTTTTCCATAATGCCTGTTCCAATTTATATTGCAACCAACAGTGTGCAAGTGTTCCCTTTTCACCTCATCCTTGCCAACACCCATGTTGTATCCTTTTCATAATGGTCATCCTAACAAGTGTGAGGTGATATTAAGGTTTTGATTTGCATTTCCATAAAGAGTCATGATGTTGAGCGTCTTTTCATGTACTTGTTGGCTCTTTGTATGTCTGTTGAGGTCCTTTGCCCATTTTGTAAGTTGGATTATTTGGGATTTTGCCATTGAGTTATAGGAGTTCCTTATATATTTCGGATGTTAGCCTTTTAGATATGTGTTTTGTAAATATTTTCTCCCGATCTGTAGGTTTCCTTTATACTTTTTTATTGTTTCTTTTGTTGTACACATGCTTTTTAATTTGATAGAGTTCCACTAATTTAGTTGTGCATTTGTTGCCTGAGCTTTTAGTGTCATGTGCCAAAAATCATGGCCAAGGGCAATGCCAAAGCTTTTTTCCTATTTTCTTTTCTAGTTTTATGATACCCAATTTCAGGTCTTACGCTTAAGTCTTTAATCCGTTTCTCGTTGGTTTTTGTTTATGTTGTAAGGTGAGTGTCTGGCTTCATTCTTTTGTTAGTGGATATTCAGTTTTCCCAGCACCAATTTTAGAGATTGAACTTTCCTCATTGTGTGTTCTCGGCGCCCTTGTCGAAAATTAGTTTACCACGTGTGCTTTGGTTGAATTCTGCACTCTCTGTTTTGTTCCATTGGTCTTTGTCTTTTTTGTGCCTGCACTATTATCTTTTGATAACTACAGATTTGTAATATAATTTGCAGTCCGGAAGTGTGAAGCCTGAAGCTTTACTCTTCTTGCTCAAGACTACTTTGGCTATTTGGGGTCCTTTGTGCTTCCATACCAACTGTAGGATCTTTTTTCTTATTTCTGTGAAAAATACCATTGGAATTTTGATAGAGATTGCATCAAACTGTAGGTCACTTGGGTAGTATGGTCATTTTAACAATATTCTTCAATCCACGAACACGGTGTATATTTTCATTTGTTTGTGCCTCCAGTTTCTTTCATCAATGCCTTATACTTTTCAGTGTTCAGATCTTTCATCTCTTTGGTTAAAATGATTCCGAAGTATTTTGTTCTTTTTCATGATGTTGTAAATGAGATTGCTGTCTTGTTTTTCTTTTCTGATAGATTCTTGTGGATGTAAAGAAAAGCAGCTGATACTTTATGTTGATTTTGTATCTTCCAACTTTACTGGATTTGTGTATTAGCTCTAACTGTGTGTGCGTGTATGTGTGTAGTGTAGTGTATAAACTTTAGGGTTTTCTACATCTAGAATTATGTCATCTTGAAACAGATAATTTTAGATCTTTCTTTCCAATATGGATGTCTTTAATTTCTTTTTCTTGTCTCATTTCTCTTGCTAGTACTTACAGTAATATGTTGAATATAAGTGGCAAGAGTGGGCATCTATGTCTTGGACTGAATTTTAGAGGAAATCTTTTCGGTTTTTCCCCATTGATTATGAGGTTAGCTGTCGGCTTCATAAATGGCCTTCGTCATGCTGAGGAAATTTCCTTTTATACTTACTTTGTTTAGAGTTATCATGAGTGAATGTTGAACTTTGTCAAAAGCTTTTTCTGAATCTAATGAGATGATCATGAGGTATTTGGCTTTCATTCTGTTGTGTGATGTATCACATTAATTTATTTACATAGGTTACACCAATCTTGCATCCCATGTATAAATCCTACTCAGCCATGGTGTATAATCTTTCTGATGTGGTGTTGAATTCAGTTTGCTAGTATGTTGAGGATTTTTTGCATCTGTGTTCTTCAGAGCTAATTAGCCTGTAGTTTTTCTTCTTGTAGTTCCTGAAGCTTTAAAAACTCAGTAGTTTATTCACGCAGAGGAACTGAGTTACGTCCTTCCAATGTATAATATTACATTATATATTACAATATATTTAGCATTAAAATGTAATTATATTTGATGTGTCCCCCAAAGTATTCTGCACCATACTCTTCTTTGCTCACAATACATAGTACACATTCTTACAGGTTAAGGTTTTAGGTTTTAAAATTCCATTCTTTAGCATATGTGAGAAGCATTTACATACATACAGTAAATGAGGTTTTTAACATTATTCCCTGCAACTATGTTTTCCCATACCATTTGAAATGTTGATTCTGTTACATCTTGATGCCATGATTGTTTCAATTATTTTAGGTTTAGAAGGAAATTTGAAGGCAAATATCCTCCAATTTTTGAAGAGCTTCCTTTAATTATTTTACCATTTTTGGTTGTTCAAATGGAACTAATGTCATCTTTTTTAATTAAAAAAAGTAAAATCACTTTGGAACATTTAATATGTTAGCTTTACAATATTGGGTCTCCTGGGATCAAAAGTACATGTAGCTGGTTTTAATATTCAAAACAATTTGGCAGTTGTTTAAAGGAATTCTGACCAATCCTTGCTAATTTGATTCCATTATTTTCATTAAAAAATTTTTTATACTGTCAATGGACTTTTTCCTTTTTTTTAAAGTAAACTCTACTCCCAATGTGGGGCTTGAACTCACAACCCCGAAATCAAGAGTCACATGCCCTACCTACCGAGCCAGCCAGGTGCCCCTCATTTATTTTGAGTATAGTTGGCACACAGTGTTATGTGAACGGATTTTTACTTTTTTTTTTTTTTTTTACTTTGAGTATAGTTGATATAATGCTATGTGAATGAGTTTTTTTTCCTTTTTTTAAAAAATTTGAGTATAGTTGGCACAATGTTACATTAGTTTCAAGCGTACCATATAGCGATTCACCAAGTTTATATGTTACGTAAGAGATTCTTATCTAATTTTCTGTTTACAATACTGTTACATGGGGAAGCTACTATTTTATTGTTTTGTCTGCTCACCCAAGATGGGCGCTTTCATCACTCTTCACCAGAGGTTTTAGAGTATCTGCATCCATCACAATATCTGCTATGACTTGCACTGCACTGTTACACACGTCACGTGTTGCTGCCCAGAGCAAGTCAGACAATGTCTCGACTCTCTCCACCTTCTCCAGCTCTGTCTCTCGGAACTGTGCTGTAGGTCCACGCCCTCCAGTAGACTTTTGGGATGGATTTGGTGCCTTTGCATATTAAACAACCATGTAACGGTAGCGGTTAAATTCAGCTAGAATGAAAGCTTATTCAAAGTACTTCGTCCAGTGGCAGGCAATAATACAGATTCTATAGAGGAAAGTGAGTATCTACGAATGTGTTTTGCCAGAGATAGAATCCAGTGTCTGAATAATATATTTTCTTCTATTTCCGTGTGGATTTTCACTTTAAGACGTGTTTTCCATGTGTTGCTTTATGGAATCCCGAAACCATGAGATAGAGGTGACAATGGAGTTTCGGGTGTACATTTTTATAAAGACGGAGATAATCCAGGTAAATTTAGTCCACATACTGCATGAGAAGTAAGTGAGTGATCAGTAAATGTTAACGATTGTCAATATTATTAGTAGTTGTATGAAGAACTCGTTTTATTTTCTCTTTGGTACAGATAAGAAAATGAGATTGGAGAGGTTCTTGTTTCAATCACCAAGAAGCCCAAGTTACTTAATAACAAAAATTGTGTTTTGAGTCCAACTCGCGAAAGGTTATAAAAACATAAACCGAAGAAGTTCATTATCTTCTCACATCCCCTCTATTCCACAGCCCTAATATTTTAAGGGTATGTACAGGTGATTCTGGATAGCAAAACTCAACACTGTATTGATGTTGTCTTTTCTAAGATCCATCCGTCGACATTCTTCTGGCAATTTCAATTTAACACTCCATTATGTCTCTGGAAATCTGTCAAAGTGATATTAGAGTTCATCGGTAAGACTAAATGGCCAAGGATGTTTAAAAATACAACGTGTGGGAAGAGAAATGAGGGATATTTAAAGTATCCTATAATAGGGGCGCCAGGGTGGCTCGGTCGGTTGGGCATCCGACTTCGGCTCAGGTCACGGTCTCACTGTCTGTGAGTTTGAGCCCCACGTCGGGCTCCGTGCTGACAGCTCAGAGCCTGGAGCCTGCTTCGGATTCTGTGTCTCCCCCTCTCTCTGTCCTTCGCCCACTCGTGCTCTGTCCCTCTCTCTGTCTCTCAAAAATAAAAAAATAAAAACATTAAAAAAATTAAAGTGTCCTATAATAAACTGCGTTATAATGAATAAAAAAAAAAAAACCACGCAGTACTGGCATAGAAATTGGCAGATAGCTGAACCAGTCTTATTTTTTAGAGTTAAGTAAATTCATGGATGTTGTTTACGTAATTCCTAAAGCATTGTTGGTAATTTTGTTTCTAGATATTTTGTTTATCTTATATTGTCTTTCTGTTGCAAATGACCTTGTTTTTCCATCGTATTAATTTCTCATTGCTGTTATATATAGGAAAGATAGTGATTGATATCAATATTTTATTTCTGCTTAACACACCTAACTGAACTCTCTTACTGGTTCTCATTATTTTCCAGTGGATCCTAGAATTACGGTCCTGTCCTCTATGTCATGGATCCATCGTAAATGTTAACACCGAGCCATAGGCTGAATTGTCATAATCGGTAAGTGGTCTGTATCGTCCAAGCCTCCTCCTTCCTAACTGCCCGCTCTAGTCTTGTTGACATGGTTTACTAACCCTTGTATTTACCATCGTACCCCAGTAGACGTGGTTTACGTCTGTCATCACGTGGCTTTGGAGAAAGATTATAGGGGCGCCTGAGGGGCTCAGTTGGTGAAGCATCTGACTTCTATTTTTAAGTGTATTTATTTTGAGACGGAAAGAGCACGGGAGCAAGTGGGGGAGGTGCAGAGAGAAGGGGGAAGAGAGAGAGAATCCCAAGCAGGCTTTGCAGTGTCCGTGCGTAGCCTGCCACAGCTTGAACTCATGGGGATGGAACTCAAACCGAGAGATCACCACGTGAGCTGCGATCTAAAGTTGGACGCTCAACTGACGGAGCGACACAGCTGCCCCTATAATGGGGCTCTTGATACGGGCTCACGTCTTGATCTCATGGTCCTGAGACTGAGCCCCAGGTCAGGCTTCGTGCTGAGCGTGGAGTCTGCTCGGGATTCTCTCTCTCTCCCCCCCTTCCTCTGCCCCTCCGCCACTCACGCTCTCTCTCTTTCGAGCAAAACAAACTGACAAAAAAATAAACAAACTAGGTTATTCTCCGTAATGTGTGTGGACCCCATGCGAGTGATGGGAGGGCTTAAAAGCAAAAACTGAAGCTTCCTGGAGAAAATTCTGCCTCAGGACTGCATCCTCAGCCACTACCTGAGCCTGGTGACTGGCTTCAGATTTCAGACACGCTGGTCCCACAAGCTAGTAAGCCAGTTCCTTAAAATACACTATATATCGTCTCTGTGGCTCTATCATCTGTATGTCAATCTGTCCTGGTTGTGTTTCTCTGTAGAACACTGACTGAAAACCGCCTCTGAAGACTGTTTGGGGAGTTGTCTTAGCTAACCTGCTAACACAACTCGAGACGTCCTGGAGAGATCTAGCGATCTAGCGTGCAGCCCTCTCGGTCTAATTAGATGTCTGTCAAGTGCAGGCTTTGTTGCTATTAACTTTTGAAACACTGGAACAGTGGTTAGTAGTTTGCATGGTTTGAAAGTTTCATAGTTATCATCATCATAGTTTAGAGGCAAAATGGTAACAGGAAAGAAAGAAATGAAAAGTGGAAGACGGGGTGGGAAACAGTAACGGGCAGGCTTTTTTTTATTTGGAGAGAAATGTTTGAAAGGCATTTAAAAGGCGTGAGAATGTTGATTGAAAAGCATTGCTTAGGGGCGCCTGGGTGGCTCAGTTGGTTAAGCCTCCCACTCTTGCTTTCGGCTCAGGTCATGATCTCATGGTTCATGGGTTTGAGCCCTGCGCCGGGCTCTGCGCGGAGCCTGCTTGGGATTCTCTCTCTCTCTCTCTCTCTCTCTCTCTCTCTCTCTCTCTCCCTCTCAAAATAAATACGTAAACTTAAAAAAAAAAAAGCATTGCTCAGATGGGAAAGCAGTTCTGTGGGAGAGAGGAACAGCATTTAGATTTGACATGGATCGAAGACAGTGGCATGTGCACTCGGTTTTCTGTAGCCTAAGAGGACACAGAAGGGGTCCCCAGTGATGCCTGTGAGTGTAGCTAGAGGGGCAGAGCAGAGGCTGGGTAACCATGTGAAGGATAAGCTTACAAGTCCATCTTGTCTTTGAACAGAGAGGCAGCATAGCCCAGTGGCTGAACTTGAAAGTCATCCCAGTGTTGCCACTTCCTAGCTGTGTGTGATCTTGCAATTTGCTTCACTCTCTGTGCCTCAGTTTGCTTATGTATAAAATGGGGATCATAATAATAACGGGGATTAAGTGAGTTAATAGATCTAAACAACCCAGGGCAGTCCGTGCCTGCCAGGCAGAATGTACAAAATACATTTAATGATAACTGTTGAGGATGCAGTGTAATAGTGAAGGCTGAAGTTATCTAGTATCCAGATTACACACAGGATTCAAGTCTTTGGTAGTTAGGTGCATACATTCTAAATAGAAAACCAACTTTTTAGTAATAAATATACTTTGTGGAGCACATAATCTGCTATAGGGATGATATCATTTGCATCTATGTTGGTTTTCACCAAAAGTATTTTTCCATGTTTTTTCAGTTGAACCTTATGAGAAACTTGTGAGTCTAATGTAATAATAGTGTTCCCACGAGGATTAAATTCTTACAAAAGTCTCATAACGATTACTTGAGTGGTTTTATTGTCTATTTTTATGGATGCAATAATTTGAAGCTTTGAAACCTTAAGTGGTTTCTTTTAGTTGGCATTAACACATGAGTGACCTGGGTTCTTTTGTGTTAAATTACAAAATTATTTTTCTATCTTAAATTGCGTTTATTCACATCCATAATCCTTTCACGTTGTAACTGGTGGAATAAGGCAGATAAACTTAAAGAAGGAGTTGCAAATTTTTCTTCTCTCCGTCTCTATCTGCGTCCCCCGAGATGGTGGAACGCCAGCATCTTGGTAGACATCGGTACTGGTTTCTTTCCTTCTTTAGCTCAAGCAAACCACTGGAAACCTACACATATGTGCGTAAGATGTTCATTGTCATTTGCTCTTACAAGATTTTTGATTGTAAATGTCTCCCTCTGCAACTTGCTTGTTTCATGCCATAATATGTTAGGACATCTCTTCAAAGTCAGTGGTTTTCTTGCTCACCCCACCCCAACCCCAGGGGAACAGAGTCCGTTTAGTTGCCATAATTGGAGGCAGGATGCCGTTGGCGTTTCGAGCGTAGACGGCGAGGACGGGACGGCCGTTCCCCATCTCAACGAAGAATTCTCTCACCCCAAATGTCAATAGTGCCAAGGTTGAGAAATCCTGCTGGAGGTCAGTAGAACTGCTGACTGATTGAAGTGAAGCTAACTCTTTATTTAAATAGTTGTAAAATATTACACAGCAGTGACCACCTGCAAGTTACCCGATTCTGTCAGCGAAGAGTCAACCTAACGGTTTCCAGTTGTTTGCCAACACAGACAATGCTGCAGTAGCTTCTTGTTCACAGACCTTCACATGCTAATGCTTTTCTTTCTCTTGGATACATTCTCCAATGTGAGGCTGCTGGGTCCACGTTCTAGAGTTTAATAGTTTTCTGGATCACTTTTCGAATTATTTGTGATAACTCACACTCCCCCGTTAATGAATGAGGGTGTCATTTCCCCAGCCTTCTTTCTAGGAACTGACTGTGGTCAATCTTCTGTAATTTTAGCTAGCCACTTGTGCCAGAAATGATGTCTCTCATTTTATCTGAATTTGCATTTACCTAACTATCCTTAAACTTGAGCAGCATTCCATGTATTTATTAGCTATTTGGGTGTTACCCTAATCCCTACTGATCCCTTTTACTGACTTTTTTTCCTAGTGTCTTTTTAAAAAAATATTCGTTTATTTTTGAGAGAGAGCACGCACATAGGGGAAGGGCAGAGAGAGGGAGAGAGAGAATCCCCAGCAGACTCCGTGCTCTCAGCACAGAGTCCCATGCAGGGCTCAATCCCACGACCCTGAGAATGTGACCTGAACTGAAACCAAGAATCAGGCACTCCACTGACTGCCGCCTAGGTGCTCCTCTGTTGTCTTTTTACAACAATTTGTGGAAACGCTGTCTATACTGTGGTTATTACATTTTTTCTGTTACATTTTTCTCGTCATCTGTCTCTCTGATACTGTATCTCTTTTCGTTTAACAAATTTTGATTTAGGTATATGTCAAGGTTTTGATATGTTGGTGGGTTTTGTGTTGCTCGCTCGGGACAGTAAACCCCACTCGAGATTCATACAAATCTCATTCCAAATTTCACTGATACCTTATTTTTATACTTTTTAAACTTCTTTTACTTGGTCAAAGAGAAGCATCTGTATTAGTTTTCGACCTCGTTAGAAGTATTTCTGCACAGTTAATTAATACATCATCTTCTCCTCGCTGACATAGAAACTTGTTCCTAGATACTCCTGAATCTTTTGCTTTAGACTCTCAATTCCCTTTTAGTTACCTAATTTTTATTTCTATGGCAGTGCCATAGTATTACAGTTTTCTGGGAAGTTTTCTTTATCTGGTTAGGCAAATCTCTCTGTGCTTTTCTTTTTCATAAAGGTCCTAGCTGTTCTTTTCAGTAAACATGAAAATCATTACATCAGGTTTCAAAAATAAATCTGTGTCAGTCAGGGTCCTGGCGGGAAACAAATGATGCATTCACAGATAATTAGAGTGTAATAGAGAGACTTGTGTAAGTGAAATTCAGGGACGATGGTGCACCTTGAGGCTGGCTCAAGCGAGCAGCCATTACCACCTGTGGGTCTGAAGGTTAAAGGGAAGGTAGAAGTTACTAGAGTCCTGAGACAGTATCTACATTGGAGGGGGTTACCAACGGGAGTCACGAGCTGTAGAAGCCACCGCTCACCCATGTCACCTGCCTGGGACGAAGTTGTGGAGATCAGTGTCCCGAGCCTCCTCTCCTACCTCCAGAACTCCTGCCACTGCTTCCTCTTGGCCAGACCCCACCAGGCACCAGAGAGTCCCAGAGGGGTTTAATGTCCTCCATATGGGGTAGCCACCTGAGGCCCGGGTCAGGATGGAGGAGGGTAGAGGGTGTCTCTGGAGCAGGGGAGTGTATCCAGCCCGTAATCCATTGGAATTCTGATACATAGTTCATTTCATGCACTTACTAATTTTGTGAGGACTGAGGTTTTTATATTCTTTCTGTCCAGGAACCTAGTGTATATTTCTGTATGTTCACATTTTGTTCTATGTTCTTCATTAAATTTTAACATTTTCTGCACGGAGATCCTTACCTTTTTTGAAAAATGTATGCTTACGTGTTTATAATTTTCTTTGTGTGCTGGGTAAGATGAGCTTTCCATCCTGTTACTACATGGCTCTCAGTGATATGAAGAAGAGTTGTTAACTCATGTGCCTATATTTTGTGTAAAACAACCATACCCAGGTATTGTACAGGTGAATCTGGCTGACTCAGTTGGTGAAGCATGCGACTCTTGATCTTGGGGTCGTGGGTTTGAGCCCCACATTGGGTGTAGAGATTACTTAGAAATAAAATCTTTCAAAAAATTCTCATATAAATTCTCGTTGGGTTTTTTTCTTGCTCTGTTTTCTAGTTCTATGGCCATATTGTGAACAAATAGAAGTTTTTGCTTTTCCAGTATCTGTTCTGATTACTTCATTTTCTTTTGTAATTGCATTAAACTACAGCATCCGAGACCACGTGGAGTCCTAATGGTAGTGAGCAATATTTTCCTAACTCACAGTTTGATTTTTTTTTTAAATTTTTTTTTTCAACGTTTATTTATTTTTGGGACAGAGAGAGACAGAGCATGAATGGGGGAGGGGCAGAGAGAGAGGGAGACACAGAATCGGAAACAGGCTCCAGGCTCTGAGCCATCAGCCCAGAGCCCGACGCGGGGCTCGAACTCCCGGACCGCGAGATCGTGACCTGGCTGAAGTCGGACGCTTAACCGACTGCGCCACCCAGGCGCCCCCAGTTTGATTTTTTAACAATAGAAGCAATACATAGTTCTGTTTTTATTTTTCTTGTATTTTTGAAGTTTATTTTTGAGAGAGAGCGAGAGCACATGTGAGCGCGCGAGCAGGGGAGAGGCAGAGAGTGAGGGAGAGCAAGAATCCCAAGCAGGCTCCGCACTGTCCGTGCAGAGCCTGATACGGGGCTTGAACTCCCGAACTGTGAGATCATGACCTGAGCCGAAACGAAGAGCTGGACGCTCGCTCAACTGACTGAGCCACTCAGGTGCCCGTGTTTTTATTTTGTAACTGTAGCATACCGGGTCAAACTGAAATCCCCTTGAAATGTTGCTCCCAACTATTGTCCTCTCCTTGCCTCCCTGAGGTAGTCAGTTCCTTAATGTATAAGATGAGAGTAATGATAATATTTACCTGCTAAGATTATTATTATGAGACTTAGGTGATATTATATATGCCAAGTACGTAGAATAGAGTCTGGTACAGTGAATATGACCATCATTGTTCCCACCACCATTGAAACGTACTATTATTTGGTTGTAACTCCTCGGGAAAGGTAAGTTCCCAATTGTTCTGTATCTACTAATTTATAAGGGTTCCTAGTATAATCTGGATCTTCATTCAAAAATTGTTACAAAATGGTTTCATTCTGCCCTTTTGCGGTATTTTTCATGATTAATCCGTTATTTTTCTTTTTAATTTACCTACTTTGAAATGACAGTTGTGTTTTCGTTCATGTTTTCCACGTGCTTTTATAGCATTCTGTGAGTCCAGCAAGATTCTGAGGTCACACTTTTCATTGAGGTGACTTCTGGGCAGTCACAGTGTCTCTTGCTGCCGTAGGTTATTTCTCCCTCGTTCCTTCGCCGGTCATTTAGTGAATGGCTGCAGTGTATCGGGCGCTTTGCCGGATGCTGGAGACGCCGTGGGGAACAAGTTTGGCAAAACCCTGTTCTTCTGGAACTCCTACTCTGGGGGGGTAGGTGGGAGCAAGGAGCGTGGGAATTGAGCAAGTAATCAAAAAGACAGGTTTATCTATAAACAGTGTGGGGAAACGAAACAGCGCGCGGTCCTGGAAAGTAGGCAGTGCTGGGGAAGGAAGCACCGCCTTGGATAAAGCGGTCAAGGCTGGCCTCTTTGAGAAGGCGCTGTCTGAATCGAGACCCGAGCGGCCGGCAGCCAGCCAGGCGACGCTCCGGCTCTCGAGCAAGGGGTCAGGGTAAAGAGTCTGAGGTGGGACGGAACTTGGGGATCTGAACGACGGAAAGAACACGGGTGAGCCGGTGCAACTACGGCCTCGTGGGTCGTGGCGAGGAGATGGGGCCTTATTCTAGATTCTCTGGCATACTGCTGGAGGATTTTGAGCAGGAAAATGCCATAACCTCACCTATGTGTTTTTCTTCCAGTTGGCCACTACAATGGCTTATAGCGTTTGAGCATGCCTCTTAGCGTGTATATCCAAATTGCTTTCCAATTGTTCAAATTGATACTTACTCTAGAGAGTATGGTTCTGTCCAGATCAGTGTATCAGCAATAGCTTTGAGTATATTATTTGAAAATGGTGGCTAATTAGTTGGTTAAATAAATAAAGGTATCTTGCTCCCTTGATTTGCATGTCTTTAAGTAACGGTGATATTGCCACTTTTTTTTTTTTTTCAGTTTTATTGAATTTAATTCAGGGGGATCCGTCTAATTCCAAGCATCCATCCATTTTTCCGCTGGGATATGTAGTGGGTGCCATCGTGTGCCACCTGGATCCCCCTTTCAGGACCAGGGTTTTCTCTCGGGTGGCAAGGATGTCCATGTCTGAGGTCTCTCAGCTGAATCCCTTGCCAAGGTCATACCCCTTCCAGGGGCGCTGGTCGTCCTCTAGCGATGATTCAGTGCGGAGGTAGAGGCTTGGCTCCCTGCCTTAAAGATTGTCATCTCCAGGGGCGCCCGGGTGGCTCAGTCGGTTGAGCGTCCAAGTTTGGCCCAGGTCGTGATCTCACGGTTCATGAGCTCGAGCCCTGCGTCGGGCTCTCTGCTGTCGGCACAGATCCTCTGTATCCCTCTCTCTGCCCCTGCCCTGCTCACTCTCTCTCTCTTTTTCTCAAAAATAAACATTAAAAAAACAAGATGGTCATCTCCAAAGGGTCATGCCAGCTTAGAGCTCTCCCAGGAGGAGAGGGAAGTAGTGGAACTCTTCCCTCTGTCTGTTTACACTGTCTTTACACTACACGGGTTGGTCCCAGTACACTCATTACATCAAATTCCTTCCTCAGAAGCCTTCCCTGAAACCAGGTGTTAGTAATTCAGCACTTAATCATTAGTAGGTCTTTCTATTTACTCCTCTGTCTAGCATACGGTGAAGCCACTTTCCTGGTCTGTTATTTGTCAGTTTTGTTCATAGTCTTCAAAATTTTAATTAAAAGAAAACTGTCTTCACATCAGGGCAAATTAATACTCTCCCGTTTGTATACTGTTTTCACATACATCAGGCTTGTTCTGGTTTTTTTTTTTTTCCCTCCAGAAAATACTAGCTTCTCGGTACAATGTTTCTTTATTTATGAAATTTAAATTTTTCGTCAAGTATAATGCTTTTTTTAATAAAATATGTTCAGGCATAGTGAGCCTCTGCCATCAGATCTTTAAAATAGTAATCCGTATTGTCCCCAACTTTTTTTTAATGATTATGTCTTTTAATATTTCCTTCTTTAACCCATTTGGAATTCATCTGGATGTATGGGATACAGGGAAAAAATCTAGCTCTATGCCCCCCAACGTATTCAACTTAACCAACCAAATTTCAGCTGTTAGTCTTGCTCGACTGTTCTTTTGGTCTACCCTAGCCTCTACCACAATATTTGAATTATTTTAACTTTCCAACACCCAGTTAATACCTGGAATGGCAAATATGCCCTCATTTCGCTTCTTTTTTTTTTTTTTTTACCTTTCTCCTTAACTATAGCATCACTTTGTTAAAAATAAAATTTTAAAGTAACATTGGGATTTTAATGTAATTACCTTAATGATAAATTAATTAGAAAAATTAGCCTTTCTATGATATTGACTTGTCCTAGCCAGAAACTGATCTGTATCCTTCAGGAAAGATCTCTAGATTTCTTCATACAAGCCCCAAACAGATCTTGGTAATTGACTCTTCGTTTCACATTTTCTTCTGTTGTTTATGAGTGGGGAGGTCACTTCCTAGGTTGTATAATGGAGACAGTTGTTTAATCCCATTTGCCTCAGTTTCTGCATCTGTAAAATGGAGATGATAATATCCCCTCCCTGATGGGTTTGTTTAGAGTGTGAAATGAAATCGTATACACAAGGCCTGTAGCGTGTCCCTGGCAATTTTACGTGCAAGATACACAGACACTATTATTATCCATAAAACCTACTTCCCCCAGGAAATTGACCTAGCTGTTCTGTTAGTGCCCATTAACATCAGCCGTTAGTAATCACACAACAGATAGCTGACACCATCCTGACTGCTGGAAACCCGCTTTTGTTGTGTGCCAGCCACCGTGATGGTTGCTGGGCGAAAAGCGGTGAAGGGAACAGATAAGATCCCTGCTCTTCCGGAGCTTTCAGTATGTGGGGGGCAGACAGATAATTAAATGGTCTGCAGTTAGAGATCTGGTTATCAATTAAGTAACCATGTAAAAGAAGAAAGGCGTGTCATGAAATACTACCTATGGAGACCCAATTTAGGCAGGTAATGACATTTTCTTTTTTTAACATTTGTTTATTTGAGCAGACACATGCGAGCAGGAGGGGCACAGAGAAAGGGGGGGAGAGAGAATCCCAAGCAGACCTCCCGCTGTCAGGGTAGAGCCTGACGGGCTTGAACCCACCTGAGCTGAAATCAAGAGTTGGGTGCTTAATGGACTAAGCCACCCAGGTGCCCCCTTTTTACTAATGTTTATTTATTTAACATGCAAAGAGCTGATACCAGGCAGAGTATTCAAGACCAAATAAATGGCGTGTCTGAAACCTCTTAACGCAAAACAAATCTTGTGTTTTCCGGCACGTCGTCACGGAGAGGTAGCGTCTTGTGATAAGGTGAACACAGGGTCCAGGATCACACGTGCTTGGAATTGAGTTCCAGCTTCTGCCTCTTACTGTGGGGCCTGGGCAAGTTAACATTTCTGAGGCTGGGCGTCATAAAATGAGGTCACTTAGCAGCCAGTCTTACTGGTGGTCGTGAGGGTTCCGTGAGACAATGCGTATATAGGGCTTCGTTAGCACAATGCTTGGTGTAGAGAAAACACCGAACAAATGTTATTTATTATTGGCAAACCTTATGCCACTCTCTTAAGGACTGTGCTTGGGTTTCATGTTGCTTTGTTCGTGCCTCTTTATGTCTGTGACTCCCTTAGTAGAAAGGGGCATCAAGCACAAAACACAACGGTGGTGGTTTATTGAGTGTCGCTGATGTGCCTACACCACGCTGGTTATTTTTACACGTTGACTCTTTACAACACTATCTTTAAGGTATGCATCGATATCCATCTCCTTTAAGTTTATTTCTTTATTTTGAGAGAGAGCACATGCACGTGCACAGGGGAGGGGCAGAGAGAAGGGGAGCGAGAGAATCCCAAGCAGGCTCTGTCAGCACAGAGCCTGACGGTGGGGCTCGAACTCACCAACTGTGAAATCATGACCCCAGCCGAGATCAAGAGTCGGACGCTCAACCGACTGAGCTGCCCAGGTGCCCCAGTGTCCGTATTTCGAAGATGTGAAAGCCAAGGTGCAGGGGAGTTACTGATATAAACTAAAGCTACACAGTTACTAGTAGCTTTGACCGCCATGATTTTGAAAGAGGCCACGCGGCTTCCTTCCTCATAAGGTTTACGTTATATGTGAACTCTACTAACACTTTATATCTTTTTTTAAAATTTCCATCCAAATTAGTTAGCATCTAGTGCAACAATGATTTCAGGAGTAGATTCCTTAGTGCCCCTGACCCATTTCACCCATCCCCCCCTCCCACAACCCCTCCCGTAACCCTCAGTTTGTTCTCCATATTTATGAGTCTCTTCTGTTTTGTCCCTCTCCCTGTTTTTATATTATTTTTGCTTCCCTTCCCTTATGTTCATCTGTTTTGTATCTTAAAGTCCTCATATGAGTAAAGTCATAGGATTTTTGTCTTGATCTGACTGACTTAATTTCGCTTAGCATAATACCCTCCAGTTCCATCCACGTAGTTGCAAATGGCAAGATTTCCTTCTTTTTGATTGCCGAGTAATACTCCATTGTACATATACCCCACATCTTTTTTATCCATTCATCCATCGATGGACATTTGGGCTCTTTCCATACGTTGGCTATTGTTGATAGTGCTGCATAAACATGGGGGTGCCTGTGTCCCTTCGAAACAGCACACCTGTATCCCATGGATAAATGCCTAGTAGTGCAACTGCTGGGTCGTAGGGTAGTTCTATTTTTAGTTTTTTGAGGAACCTCCATTCTGTTTTCCAGAGTGGCTGTACCAGCTTGCATTCCCACCAACAGTGCAAAAGAGACCCTCTTTCTCCGCATCCTCGCCAACGTCTGTTGTTGCCTGAGTTGTTCACGTTAGCCATTCTGACTGGTGTGAGGTGGTATCTTGTTGTGGTTTTGATTTGTCTTTCCCTGCTGATGAGTGATGTGGAGCATTTTTTCATGTGTCGGCTGGCCATCTGGATGTCTCCCTTGGAGAAGTGTCTATTCATGTCTTTTGCCCATTTCTTCACTGGATTCTTTGTTTTTTGGGTATTGAGTTTGATAAGTTCTTTAGAGATTTTGGATACTAACCCTTTATCTGATATGCCACTTGCAAATATCTTCTCCCATTCCGTCGGTTGCCTTTTAGTTTTGCTGATTGTTTCCTTCGCTGTGCAGAAGCTTTTTATTTTGATGAGGTCCCAGTAGTTCGTTTTTGCTTTTGTTTCCCTTGCCTCCAGAGAAGTGTTCAATAAGAAGTTGCTGTGGGCAAGATCAAAGAGGTTTTTGCCTGCTTTCTCCTCGAGGATTTTGATGGCTTCCTGTCTTAACTTACATTGAGGTCTTTCATCCATTTTGAGTTTATTTTTGTGTATGGTGTAAGAAAGTGGTCCAGGTTCATTCTTCTGCATGTTGCCGTCCAGTTTTCCCAGCACCACTTGCTGAAGAGACCATTTTTATTCCGTTGGATATTCTTTCCTGCTTTGTCAAAGATGAGTTGGCTGTACGTTTCTGGGTCCATTTCTGGGTTCTCTCTTCTGTTCCCTTGATCTGAGTGTCTGTTCTTGTGCCAGTACCATGCTGTCTTGATGATTACAACTTTGTAGTATAGCTTGAAGTCTGGGATTGTGGTGCCTCCTGCTTTGGTTTTCTTTGTCAAGATCGCTTTGGCTATTCGGGGTCTTTTCTGGTTCCCTACAAGTTTTAGGATTATTTGTTCTAGCTCGGTGAAGAATGCTGGTGTTCCTTTGATAGGGATTGCATTGAATATGTAGATTGCTTTGGGTAGTGTTGACATTGTAACAATATTTGTTCTTCCTATCCAGGAGCATGGGATCTTTTTCCAGTTTTTTGTGTTTCCTTCCATTTCTTTCATAAGCTTTCTATAGTTTTCAGTGTATAGATTTTTCACCTCTTTGGTTAGATTTATTCCTAGGTATTTTTTTTTTTTTGTGCAACTGTAAATGGGATCGATTCCTTGATTTCTCTTGATATTGCTTCATTGTTGGTGTATAGGAATGCAGCCGATTTCTGTGCGTTGATTTTATATCCTGCAAGTTTGCTGAATTCATGAATCAATTCTAGCAGTTTTTTGGTGGAATCTTTTGGGTTTTCCATATACAGGATCATGTCATCTGCGAAGAGTGAAAGTTTGACTTCCTTCTGGCCGACTTGGATGCCTTTTATTTCTTCGTGTTGTCTGATTGCAGAAGCTAAGAGTTCCAATATTATGTTGAATAACAGTGGTGAGAGTGGACATCCCTGTCTTGTTCCTGACCTTAGGGGGAAAGCTCTCAGTTTTTCCCCATTGAGGATGATATTAGCGTTGGGTCGTTCATATATGGCTTTTATGATCTCGAGGTATGCTCCTTCTATCCCTACTTTCTTGAGGGTTTTTATCAAGAAAGGATGCTATATTTTGTCAAATGCTTTCTCTGCATCTATTGAGAGGATCATATGGTTCTTGTCCTTTCTTTTATTGATGTGGTGAATCATGTTAATTGTTTTGCAGATATTGAACCAGCCCTGCATCCCAGGTATATCTCGCACTTGGTTGTGGTGAACAGTTTTTTTAATGTATTGTTGGAGCCGGTTGGTTAATATCTTGTTGAGGATTTTTGCATCCGTGTTCATCAGGGAAGTTGGTCTATAGTTCTCCTTTTTAGTGGGGTCTCTGTCTGGTTTTGGAATCAAGGTAATGCTGGCTTCATAGAAAGAGTTTGGAAGCTTTCCATCCATTTCTATTTTTTGGAACAGTTTCAAGAGAATAGGTGTTAACTCTTCCTTAAATGTTTGGTAGAATTCCCCTGGAAAGCCATCTGGCCCTGGACTCTTGTTTTTTGGCAGATTTTTTATTACTAATTCGATTTCCTTACTGGTTATGGGTCTGTTTGAGTTTTCTATTTCTTCCTGTTTCAGTTTTGGTAGTGGATATGTTTCTAGGAGTTTGTCCATTTCTTCCAGATTACCCATTTTATTGGCATATAATTGCTCATAATATTCTCTTATTATTGTTTTTATTTCTGTTGTGTTGGTGGTGATCTCTCCTCTTTCATTCTTGATTTTATTTATTTGGGTCCTTTCCTTTTTCTTTTTGATCAAACTTGCTACTGGTTTATCAGTTTTGTTAATTCTTTCAAAGAACCAGCTTCTGGTTTTATTGATCTGTCTTTTTTGGTTTCAATGGCGTTAATTTCTGCTTTAGTCTTTATTATTTCCTGTCTTCTGCTGGTTTTGGGTTTTATTTGCTGTTGTTTTTCCAGCTCCTTAAGGCATAAGGTTAGGTTGTGTATCTGAGATCTTTCTTCCTTCTTTAGGAAGGCCTGGATTGCTATATAATTTCCTCTTATGACTGCCTTTCCTGCGTCCCAGAGCTTTTGGATTGTGGTGTTATCATTTTCATTGGCTTCCATGAACTTTTTAATTTCCTCTTTAACTTCTTGGTTAGCCCACTCATTCTTTAGTAGGATGTTCTTCAGCCTCCCAAGTATTTTTTACCTTTCCAAATTTTTTCTCGTGGTTGATTTCGAGTTTCATAGCGTTGTGGTCTGAAAATATGCACGGTATGATCTCGATTTTTCTGTACTTATTTAGCACTGATTTGTGTCCCAGTATATGGCTATTCTGGAGAACGTTCCATGTGCACTGGAGAAGAATGTATGTTCTGCTGCTTTAGGATGAAATGTTCTGAATATATCTGTTAAGTCCATCTGGTCCGGGTGTGTCATTCAAAGCCATTGTTTCCGTGCTGATTTTTTGATTAGATGATCTGTCCATTGTTGTGAGTGGGGTGTTGAAGTCTCCCACTATTATGGTATTATTATTGATGAGTTTCTTTATGTTTGTGATTAATTGATTTATATATTTGGGTGCTCCGACATTTTGCGTATAAATGTTGACAATTATTATGTCTTCTGAGAGGATAGACCCCTTGATTATCATATAAGGCCCTTCTGCATCTCTTGATACAGTCTTTATTTTAAAGTCTAGATTGTCTTATACAAGTATGGCTACTCCGGCTTTTTTTGTTGACCATTAGCATGATAGATGGTTCTCCATCCCCTTATTTTCAATCTGAAGGTGTCTTTAGGTCTAAAGTGGGTCTCTTGTAAACAGCATATGGATGGATCTTGTTTTCTTATCCATTCCGTTACCCTATGTCTTTTGATTGGAGCATGGAGTCTATTGATGTTTAGAGACTAACACTTTATATCTTGCTTCTAACCTTCCACTCCAGGTTACCTAATCTCCTGCTGGTCTCCTGTTTTTGTCTTCTTTCAAGTTTATACTTTGTCCCATTTTCTTGTCTTCTACTTTGACTTCTCTTAACAGTGATTCTGGTTCTCAACTAAAACTACATAGTGGTAAGTTGATTGGGTAAAACATTCCTACTGGGGTTGACTCAGTTGCAAATCCTTGTCCTGTGAGCAACGTTCCTGTGGGACTTGCCCAACCCAGTGCACAGGAACCAGACAATGTCTACTCGTAACTTACCTTGTCCTTAAATGAACAGGCAGCACATTTGGATCCTGGGATTAATATAAATTCCAAATACTCTCTAGTGTGTTGTTTTATGAAAACTGTTGAAAAATTAAGACAAAAGGGCCTTGATTTTTTAAAATATAATTTATTGTCAAATTGGCTTCCATACGACACCCAGTGCTCATCCCAACAAGTACCCTCCTCAGTGCCCATCACCCACTTTCCCCTCTCCCCCATCAACTCCCACTTTGTTCTCTGTTTTTAAGAGTCTCTTACGGTTTGCCTCCCTCCCTCTCTGTTTGTAACTATTTTTCCCCTTCCCTTTCCCTATGGTCTTCTGTAAGTTTCTCAAGTTTCACATATGAGTGAAAACATGGTATCTGTCTTCCCCTGACTGACTTATTTCACTTAGCATAATACCTTCCAGTTCCATCCACATTGCTGCAAATGCCAGGATTTCATTCTTTCTCATTGCCAAGTAGTATTCCATGGTATATATAAACCACATCTTCTTTATCCATTCATCAGTTGATGGGCATTTAGGCTCCTTCCATAATTTGGCTCTTGTTGAAAGTGCTGCTGTAAACATTGGGGTACATGTGCCCCTATGCATCAGCATTCCTGTATCCCCAAAGGGCCCTGATTTTTTTTTTTTTTTTTTAGCAAACAAGGATCATGGCAAATTAAATAGCTCATGTAAATGAATAAGCCTTGTGCATGGTCAAACTTGCCAGCATTAGAATTAAATAGCAGATTATTCAAGACACACATCTTCAACTGTCTGTTAGTTTTATTGGTACAGGAAGCCCAGGTGATACTTTCTATCTAAAATTTCTTTTGAGGCAATCCTGTCATTGAGAAATGCCTTCCCAGAATTTAAGGAAGAAAAAAAGAATAGACTTTTCAGACAGATTATGCACAATGCCAAAAGCGGTAACTTCAGTCTGAATTCAAGTGTCCTCTTTGCAGAAAAGCAATAGCTTCCTTGTCGAGTGGGCATCCTAATTATGTTCACTAATTACACATGGGCCAGAATGAGAACAAATGATTCAAAACTAAGAGAACTTTGTGTAAATTAAGACCATGGGCTCTAGCAAGGGAAGTTATTCAGCAGGATGATTTCCATGTTCTGAGTAACGGACTTCATTGAAATTGGTACAGAAGCTCACTGTGTACAAAAGGCAGAAAGATATTTTGGGGGCTAAGGTAGAGTTTATCCCCACTCTCTGGGGCCTCTCTTCTAGGAAGTTGCCAACGAGGGTTTCTGGGTACAGTTTAGAAACTATTGGCTTAAGTGTCTTCAAAAGGCATTTTCATAACTAAAAAGAAAAGAAAATAGAGTCATCCATCAAATAAACTCTAGCTGGGCACATGAGGCAACTTGCCTCTTTCAGTCTGAGGTCCTGTTTTCAGGTGGTATTTTCATTTGCACAGCCTGGGGCTCCCCTTCAATCATTTATCTCATTTAGACAAACTCTCACCTCCAGTGGCGATTAAGCACACTTGAGTTCCTAGCAACACCCTAAGTCAAGTTGGACAAACAAAACTGGCTCATGTCTTATTCATTCCCACATATTAACCTTAGAATTTTTCACTAGCATTCTTCATAGCAAAGCAGACAACAGCTGACCTTGTGCAAAGATTGTTTCTTGTAGGAGAGCTTTTGACACAGGAAGCACCCCCACTGGGCAGGCAGTTCAGGATCCAGAACAAAACTTGGCCATTTCACGTGTTCATTCGTTGTATTTTCAAACCTTTTCTACAAAAGTCAGTAGTGCTGATTTGAAAGGAATTCTGCACCTGGGTGTTTTTAATGGCTGGAAGGGCCATCTGAATGTTACTCTAGACTTGGGAATAATTGAGGCTGAATAATAGATGTCCATATTTTGTCTGACAAACAACTTCAGAAAAAAACTTGATGCAAACACTGAAAGAAATGCATTACTTGTGGTTACTGTATTTTAGCAGATAGTTGAATCTACTTGAATTGAGCTACATTTATGTCACCCATACTCCTTAATGGAGGCCAGCCGAATGGATATCCTTCTAACAAATACAACTAGGTCTCAGGAGCTGCATTTTCTAGAGATTTCCGTATTCACTAAGAGATCCCTGCTTATGTTTGCCCCTTTTGTCTGCAGCCAGTTAAAGAACTGCGCTCGATTTGAAAAAATTACTAGCTGCATTTTTTTAAGTAAGTGATTGTTCATTAATGGACTAGGTAGTTTTGCTAGAGTCGGGAAAGAAGGCACATGCTTTCTTAATCAACAAGAAGTGACTCACATGCTAGGGAGACTCAGAATGAGTTCTTTAAGTGACATGTACATTTGACTTGATAAATCTTTTTATGGATATATAAAAAGTGCACATTATCTAACATCAGTATGACTGAAGAACATTTTAATTGAAGATAATAAAAAGGACAGTTAATGGCCTGCTCTGAATTTATTTCAAGGAGAAAAGTTATGCTTGAAGTACGACTGAGTACACACACACACACACACACACACACACACACACACACGTGTACTTCACTCACTCTCCATCAGGAGACTAATAGAAAAGGTGAGCAATTTGGGTTTATGATGAAAACTAAGTATTTTGGTGAACTACTAATGGGAAATCATGATATAGGAGGTGTTTGCATGTAAGAACCGTGTTTGTTAATCTGGGGGTTTTATCCTTTTGTGGGAAAGTTTTATTTATATATATGTAAATAAATACATAATAGTTAAGTTATATACAGTTATATGGTTAGTTGTCCATGTTCTTTTTTTAGAAAAAAGTTTATTTTGAGAGAGAGCGAGTGCACGCGCGTGCATGGGGGAGAGGCAGAGAGAGAGGGAGACAGAATCCCAAGCAGCCTCCGTGCTGTACGCACAGAGCCTGATTGATGTGGGGCTCAAACTCATGAACTGTGAGATCATGACCTGAGCAAAAATCAAGAGTCGGACGGATACTTAACCGACTGAGCCACCCAGGTGCCCCCCGTCCATGATCTTTTAACAATTCATACTCAGTAAGTTACCTGTAGAAACTTGTATCTCGTGTACTCTATTAAGTATTTTGATGACCATTGATAGCTCTTCTGTATATCTGTCAGGGTGTGTATGTGTGTGTGTACATGCATGTGTTTCTCCAAATAATGGTCAACAAACTTTATGGCTGTGATTATTGGACACAGTTAAGAGAAAAGAAATTTTACTAACTTCTAGAAAGAAGTAACAAGGTGACATAAACTGCTTCTCATAATGTGCAAAATTGTATTTTACCTGCCCCAGCCTTTCTCCCTTCTGTAGGGCGGGAACAAGTGTCAGTAGCCTCTCTGGGACATTAAGTTTAAGGGGGTAGCCAAGTTGAGTGCAGAGGCCCGAATGAGTTCTGTAGAGTGAAGGAATTATTTGCCATTGGTTGGCAAATTGAGGAAATCTTAAGATGGTTGAGGGGGACACAGTATGAAGCCAAGGGCTTGGATTCCTGAGATCAAGTAACAGAATAATAAGGTGGGTGAGTAGGGGCATAACAGTCTGGAAGAATACCAGGAATAAGATGTCTTTAACCTTGGATGAGCTTTTTCTTTCCCCTCAGTCAGTGGGGGGTGTGGGTAAGTTCCAGCAGTGCCTCATTCACCCTTGACCACCTCTATTATCGAGAATAATTGAAAGCCATCTGCATTGGGTTCTTTACTTGCCCATTATCACCAAAGAATCTATGCAAAAATCGCCTAGCTGCAGAAGAGACTCCAAATATTCAGCATTTATTGGGTAAGATCTCCCAGGATTTGATCTGAATAATCACATCAGGTGGTCTAGAGTAGAGCCCTTATAAAATGTTTTCTGAAAACCCCTAAAGTCTCATAATATTGAAATTACAAATCTCAGCTCTGCGTTATTTTAGAAAGAACATATCCCAAGTATCAAAGCTTTAAAAAATACCTCCCAAATGAATTTTCAAGGTCCAGGGGACAGAGCAAGGTACCCAGAACTAGGGTACAGAAATTAGTAAGGATTTTTGATAAAAACTGACTTAACTGGTCATGCGACTGAACTTTTAGTTCTGGGAAATTAAGCATATTGCAGAAAATGCTTTCATATCATCTCAAAGCTGTCAAACCCGTTGTCCTGTAAAAGGCCTTTGATAATTATATGTCAGTCCTAAGGAAATCAATTTACCAATTTTGAGAAGATTCTGTTTCAGTGTCTAATGATCCTCATTATTATGATTTTTTCATTATTTAAACTTCACTCCTTCAAATCACAACTTACCCTCTATATTTTTTCAATCCTAACGTATCCTCTCAATTTCTTTGTGGAGTCTCAAAATGGCAGCTAATGTCAATCATATCTAAGATTTGTAAAACATTCATACATTCATTATCTTATTAAATCATAACAGTCCTGTAATGCAAATACTATTGTTATTATCACGGTTCTACAAAACCTGGAACTGATGATGATGTCGTTTATCCAAAGTCACACATCTATTAAGCGATGGAGACACTTGTTCAGATATTCTAGTATATACGATGAGAGTGACAGTGTTGAAATACTTTGACAGTGATGTCACTTCATGGCATTAGTTCCCAAGGCTTCACTCTGATGGGGAACTCCCTCCTGGTTAATCGTATCTACCACTATTTGCTAGGCACTATTTTAAGCACTTAATATACATGTTAACTTATTTAATACTTGCAAAAACCTAAATGTATGTATGATTATTGTCCCCATTTTACAGATGAGGAACCTGAGGCCCAGAAGTGAAGTCACTTCTCCAAGTCACGTAGGCAAGCCGGCAATGTCAGGAGTCCAATCCAGGTAATCAGGCTCCAGAATCTGTACTGAGTTTTGTTGTTGTTGTTTTTAAGAGGGAGAGAGCATGCCAGCAGGGGAGAGGGGCAGAGGGAGGGAATGGTGGGGTGGGGAGAGAGAAAGAAAGAAAGAAAGAATGAATGAATGAATGAATGAATCTTAAGCAGGCTCCATGCTCAGCATGGGGCTTGACATGGGGCTTGATTCCACGACTCTGGGATCATGACCTGAGCCGAAATCAAAGAGTTAGCCACTCAATCAACTGAACCAGTCAGGTGCCTCAAGGGTCTGTAGTCTTTATCATGGCATCATCCTGTTGTCCAGGAGAGTGCGAGTGAATCACTGGGGCCATACCTGGTTTTGCAGTGTAATTTCTGCAATCATGGCCTTAAGTGTGCCTAACTAATCTGATCGTCGTTGAGCTTTATTGATCATCTACATGTCTACATGGCATACCGTCCAAAGATTCAATTAGGTGTTCCTTCAGTGTCAAGACAAGAGTGAAAAAGTCCTGTTCACACTCACCCCTACTTACTCTCTAAACTCTTCAGAGGACTCAGTTCACAGATGTAGAGAAAAGCATGTGTTGTTGAGCAGTTGCACCTGCTAATCAACTAGAGTGACAGAGTGACATCCCTGAACTGACTGCAGGGTTCCATTTTAGCAAATCAATACCCGGGGTGACACAGATCCACTAGGGAGGAAGCCAGAAGTGACCTGTGAGGCCTGCCACTTCGATCTGCTCACTCGACCTGTGTTCCCTGCTCAGGTCATAATGCCTAAATAACCTTCCTCCTCCTCACCGTCTCCGTTCTTCCCCGGACATGCGCGTGCGTGTGCACGCACACAGAGATACTGCGTTAAAATTTTTCCAAATGAATAAACAACCATTTGAGGAAAGGTAGTATAAGTGAGTTTAAAATCAACTTACCCTTGGAAATTCCTTAAATTGCCCCCAAATGTACAGTTCAGAACATCCCTACGTAATTTCAGCATAACCAGTTTTTCCTTCAGTGTTGACACCAGTTGTTTTTTTCAGTTGGTTATTAGCTGAATTAATTAGCTTGCCATTTGGAACCCTATTAGTTAGGTTTCTCCAGAGAAACAGAAACAATAGGGTGTGTGTGTGTGTGTGTGTGAGAGAGAGAGAGAGAGAGAGAGAGACAGCGCGTGCGCACATGTGCACGCGCTTGCATGGAGAACAGTGCTGCTCCTGAAAGGAAGAATTTTTAAAAATCATATTGAGTTAGGTATTTTTCAAGATCTGATAAAAGGAGACAAATTCTTAAAAGCTTGTGCGTCCTCACAAACGAACTAGCATTTGGTCACCAGCCACACAGGACATTTACAACTAAGAGAAAATAAAATTCCCATCGGCTAAATAGTCTTTTCTCTCCTTTCTTCTCAACCGCTTTTGCACCCTGATGCTGCAGGAAAGACGGGAAAAAAATAGAGGAAAAGCAAAACACAGAAGCCACTTCTCAACCTGCAGGAACCCAAGCCAGAGGTCAGGCCTGAACCTGGAAAGAGGTATGAGGACAGGAGTGGGGAGAAGCTTTATATTGGGTGTGAGATTGAGGTTTGGATGCGGACTGGACTGGACTTCTCAGTCGCTGAAAGTAAGTCATGGCCATTTGTGGGGGTTTTTGAATAACCATGTGACCAAAACTCTGAATCTATGCCTCCCACTGTGGAGCGAGGAGATCCATCAGAACAGAGCGGGGAGTGACGCTTGGAGAAAAAACAGTCATTTCCTAGCTGTGCCTTATCAATTTCAGTGCGTTTGACCAGCTGGTTGCGTTTGTGAGGCTAAGGTCTGAAGAGCGTACTGAGGGGCAGAGGTTTGGGGAGGAACTGACCGTGGCTTGTCAGTCTGGCTTATTGGGAGGATACCATACAGAGAATCCTTTGCAGCCAGTCTTGAGGGTAGGTTTTATTGGCTAGGTGTGCCCTTGGGGAAATTATTTTCCCACCTCTGGGAGAAACCGTTCTCTAAAGCCAGGAGTAGTTTGGGGGACTGTTATTGGCCGACCGGGTCGTCTGTCTGTGAAGAACGACTGTAACACGTGGTCGGAGAATTGCCGTGAGCCGACAGAATGCCTAAGACGTCCGGCCTTCGAGATCGTTGGTGAGGTCATCCAGACGGGCCCTCGGAGGTTGGGGCAGAATGCTTTCAGTCCCCTTGTGGGCTTCCGGATGAGTAGAGAGCTGGAGGACAGTGCCGGTCGGCTGGTTGTAGTTCAGGGTCAGGTCTGGCCTCCAGACAAAGTAGTCCAGCTAGGGCTCTGCAGTCCTTTCAGGCTTCCAGTGGACGTGGATTAATGCTAGAGCTCCAAATAAATGAGAGAACGGAATGATTTCTTCTATGTTGAAGGGGAAGCCAAGCCATCTGGACTCAGCACACAGGGGCATGAGGGAAATCCCGTGGCTTAGCATCTGTGCACCTCGAGAGAGTCCCCGCAGCGATTGCCAGGTTACGGCAACGAGGACAGCAGGCCTGGTGGATATGGGGGCTCTTGGTGAAGCACCGGCTGTGGTCAAGACTGACTCAAGGGTAATCCCAGCTGCCCCTGAAGATGATTAACTGGGCAGAGGTTGGGAGGAATGAAACTGGGAAGCTGTGGACTTGCCATCAGCTGGGTGCACTATACGGCAGGCGCAATGGCTTTAATTCCTATTGGACGCTGTTAGCGCATAACTGATGCTTATTAGTCAGACGTTCGATAGAGGCCCCACCTTGGGAAGAGAGAGGCAAGAAGAGTTACTTTATTCTTTATTGTTTTGTTCCGCGTTGTGTCGTATTTTATGTAGAAAGTAAGTGGGGGAGAGGGGCAGCGGGGGAGAGAGAATCTTAAGCAGTCTCCATGCTTAGTATGGAGACCAACTTGGGGTTCTATCCCCCCACCCTGGGATCATGACCTGAGATGAAACCCAAGAGTCCGACGCTTAACCGACTGAGCCACCCAGGTACCCCAAAAAGAGTAAAAAGTAAAAAGTCCCATTTTAAATGGACCAACGAGACAATGTCAAAATCTAGATAAAATGATAAAAATCTAGACAATGAGAAATCTAGATAAAATGTCCTTCCCTGCTCAACAAGTATACCATCCGTTGGCCCCAGGTCTGCTGAAAAGCCAGGAGAATTCTTGGTAAAACCTCAAAATTCAGGGTCTCAGTCACTATCCTGGGGAAAGGAACTCCATAAGAGAATGAAGTTCCCCAGATCTTCAGATACGTTAGCTGCTAGGTGTTAAAATAGGCGTAAAAATTATCTTTGAAACTAAGAAGTTTTTTTAAAATTTTTAACGTTTATTCATATTTGAGAGAGAGACAGAGCACAAGTGGCAAAGGGACAGAGAGAAGGGGAGACAGAAACTGAAGCAGGCTCCAGGCTCCAAAGCTGTCAGCACAGAGCCCAATGTGGGGCTCGAACTCACAAACTGCGAGATCATGACCTGAGCCGAAGTCGGACGCTTAACCGACTGAGCCACCCAGGCGCCCCAGAAACTTAGCAGTTTTTAATGGAAATCAAGGAAACCCAGCCCCTCCTCTGGCTTCAGAAGGGGGACACTTCTTGCCCACTCTTGAGCACCTTCTGGCCTCCTCACTCTCTCTTTCCGTGTCTTTGATTTGGAAGGGAGATGTTGGAGGAAGCTTTGTGTGACCAGGTGTTTCTTTTTCTTTCTGAAGGAAAAGACCAAACTCTCCATGTGTGTTGTTTTGTGGGAGCAGTGATGGTCTCCATGGGAAAGCGAGACCACCCATCAACTGGCCAAACACAGCAGGGGCTGGGAAACAGTGGGAACCATGGGAATTGGAGACACCTGGAAAGTATCCCATTGTTGGGAAAATCTTGGACTTTGGCAGGATATAGAAAGGGGTTTCAAGGCAGTCTTACCCTTAGCGTGAAGAGAATTTAGATGGACAGCTGAGGTGTATGTATGATTTTATGCAAATGGTCCTTTCAAACAGAGTATTAAACTTTTTTAACATTTAATTTAGAGAGAGAGCGCGCGCGAGAGAGTGAGCAAGCAGGGAAGGGGCAGAAAGAGAGAGACAGAATCCAACACAGGCTCCGGGCTCTGAGCTGTCAGCACTGTGGGATCATGACCTGAGCTGAAGTCGGACACTTAACCGACTGAGCCACCCAGGCGCCCCTCAAACAGAATATTTTAAAATGCCTTGCCACTTTCATAAGAGAGAATCAAGAACAACTATTGACATATCTTTCAAAAGAATGAGAACCAACCTGCTCCCCTTGTGACATTATAGCCAAATGACTTAATTTCACACTGACATTTGACGAGGTCCTGTATTCTTGACATCGACGTGTTATTGATTTCCACGTGAAAAAGAACATGAAACAGAATTCATATACATGTTAGGCATATGGTTAAGTACACAGTTAATATGTGTTGAATTAAATTTAATCAGGGGCGCCTTGGTGGCTCAGTTGGAAGAGCATGTGACTCTTGACCTCGGGGTTGTGATTTTGAGTCTGACATTGTGTGCAGAGATGACTTAAATATTTAAAATAAATAAAATAAAATAAACTTATTTGGGATTTGGACGCTATTACACGACAAATAGTATATGACCTGCAAAGGCGTGTGACCTAAATTAAGCCTCTATATGGGAGAGTGTCGTTTATCACTTGGGACTGTCACGCATATGTGTGTGTATACACGTGCATGTATATGTGTACGTCTCTGGATCATTACGTTTATATCTATGGCGAGAAATTGTGTGACATCTGTTGCCAGTCAGTTTGGTGGCTTGGTTTGACCCAGAAGGCTTTGGTGGGACTGTTTACCTTGTAGGGAGGAGCCTGTGATTGCAGTCGTCTGCCTGGAGGTGAGCGGTGATCCTCAGACGTACTTCCCTTTGGCAGGAAACCAACAAGCTTCCATTCAGGCTTTCTTCCTACTTCCCGATCTTTCTTTATCTTCCTCCTTATACCTCATCCAAGGAATCACTATGATTGTCCCTTGGAGTGCCAGCTGATATTTGCAGCTTCCTGTCTCTTTGCCCAAGGGAAAAACGCCGATTTCCTCTTTGCTATTTGGCAAATGTCAAAAGAAAAGGACTGGCTACACCATGTATTCCTTTCAGCACCATGAATGAACATCCTGTGTTTTTCCCCCAATCGGGAGAAGATTTAACTAGCTAAAACTTAATTAGCCTAAGCTGAGAGACTTTTTTCCTATTATTTTCCTATTGCTTCTCCTTCATTTGTTCCTTTTTATCTTCCAGGAATCCCGATCCTACATACTTAACAATACCAGGCCTTTATACGTTCGCGTATCATGTTTGTCTCTAACTCTTTCTTGCCAGGTTCTGGGAGAATTCTCTGACCTCTTCCACTTTACAGATTTGGTTTTGTGCAGTAATCTATCTACTGTTCACTGGCTCCATGGTAGTTTTGTTTCTTTCTGTACTTGTGTTTTTCATCTGATTTTCTATTGCTTCCTCTTCACCTACGAAATGTTTTCTCAAAACTCTTAGAGAACAAAAATAGAAGTCTTCTATTGTTTTCTCCAGTTCCATGGAGTAAGTCTCTTTCATTGGGAGGAGCCTGTCCTTATTCCCTGGATTAATCCTTTCCTTTGGAATTGCCAACTCTTCAAATGTCTGGGATGTTGTGTTTTTGCTTTTTGTTTTTTGTTTTTTAGGTAAACTCCACACCCATGACCCTGACCCAAGGGTCTCATGCTCTACCGTCTGAGCCAGCCGTGCGCCCTTGGGAAGGTCTTCTGCTTCCGCATCCCAACAGAGTGGTCTCTGCTAAGTTAGGCTAGTTGGGATGGGTGTCCGTACAGATAGTTTATTCCTGGCAGGAAAAGTGGAGTTTCTCGTCTGTGTACTTTTATGTTGCTACAGTGACGATCGAGTTGGTTATAATTAAATATGGAGGGGCTTCCCACAGACAGTGCTATATGCCCAACAGTTTCTCTCTCTGTTTGTGATGGTAGCATAAAGTTAGCTAGAGGACTTGCCCCGTCCTGAATTGTCCTGACTGCCTTTTCTGAACCGGTTACCGCACTTGCCCTGTCCTAGCACAGCGCCCGTGCTAGGGAAAGAAACCAGACGAGCGAGCCCCCTGGCCTGCCGCTCTGCGGTCTCTGTAGCGGGGTGGTCATGGGACTGTACTGTAGGGGTCCAGGGACTTACCTGCACTTCCACACCGGGCGTGGGGGTTTGAGGAGCATCTGTGCATGGGGCCCTTCCACTTCCCTAAGTCCTCACCTGGGGTCTTCCTTCATATGCGAAAGAACAGGATACTGTTGCCCTTGATTCCGTCCTATCCCTACCACCCGCCTACACCTTTCAGCACGTCCCCGGTTTCTTGCCTCCTGTTTTTCAGCAATGGTGTAGACTTTTCCTATTTTTATATTTATCTGAGCAGTTTTTACTTAACAACAATGTCTAGTACAACATTGTTTTTCACGGTGAAAAGTTGAAAATTAATAAAAGGCTAACTAAATTCTGTCCATTAAATATGAGGCCATTCAAAGGAATGCAAATCCATATTTATTTCTAAGCGAAAACATGTTACAATGTTTACGGCATAGCATCATGACTATTAAAATTTTTGCAAAACTGTATGTAAGCAGAGAAAGGCAGAAAAATCTTGATGTCAGATGAAGTCATTCTAACATTGGAGATTTGAAGACAATTTTTTGACCTCCCCTCCCATGTCCCGTGAGAAGTCCAGTATCTCCACCAGTGTTTCTGTGAATTCCTGACGATTTATGTTCCCATGCTCACTTCTGACTCTGAGGTCTTAATTCTTTTTTTTTCCTGCCCTAGAGGAAAAGACATTTATTCTACCCTGTAAGCACCCGAGTTCTTGGTTCTTTTTAACTCTTGCGCTTCCCCTCATCTGGCCCAAACCCAGCCCCTGTTTCTTTATTCTCCCAAACCATTTCTTTTTTTTTTTTCCTTAACAACCTTAACACTCAGCATGGTGGGCAACGTGGGTCTTGAACTTGACCGTGAGATCAAGACCTGAGCTGCGATCAAGAATCAGACGCTTAACCGGCTGCGCCACCCAGGCGCCCCCCCGAAACCATTTCTTTAACCATTCAACAAATGCTGTTACAGACCCGTGGTTTATTGTAGCGAAGGAGGAGGCTCCCCCTCGCATGGAGCTTACGTTCTGATTCAAGGCATTTGTAGCCGTATTCCTGATGTCATGAGTGAATGCAGGGACAGCTGCTGTGCATCTTTGTTCCTAACTTTTCTTTGGCTACGGCATCACTTAAACGCTTTGCGGCCACCCTTCCTCACTCTCACCCTCTCACCGAATCCCTGCCATTTTTTTTTTTCCCCAGAACAATTTTAGTTATTTTATTTCATTTCCTTCTTCCAGTCACATGCATGGGACCTCATCTCTCTTGCCCCAAGTGCTTATCAAGACATTTACCTGATCAAGTACAGTTCCTTTCTTTGCAAGATCCCTGGTGTTGGCTTTTAAAGTGGTTAACTTTACTACCTCACTGCACATATTTGTGGGTTTATGAAAATACAGAGCTAGGGACATACAGTCCTCTGAAAGGATGATACCATATCTGGACTGTGGGATTAGGGGTGAGTCTATTCTTCTGCCATTAACCGATCATCTGCATTTTCTGTTTTCCAAAACAAATGTATATTAATCATCTTTAAGAGCAAAGAAACAAAAAAGCTTTAGTAAACTCTCAACCTCTCCAACTTACTCATTGAAAATAGAATATAATTTTAAAAAACATGAAAAAAAGAAAATAGAACATAATTGATCTCAACTTTCTCTTTTCCGGATCCAAAAGTTTCTGGCCATGCGTCTTCTTTATTTGTAAATTGGCATCCCCTTTTCCATACTATACGTGGTTTCTCATTTTTCATTTTTTATTTTTTTACTTTATTTTTGGAGGGGGGAGCGCGCACATGCTGAAGGGGCAGAGACAGAGGGGGAGAGAGATAGAATCCCAAGCAAGCTCCCCACTGAAGGCGCGGAGCCCAGTGCAGGGCTTGAACCGACAAACCACGGGATTGTGACGTCAGCCGAAATCAAGAGTCAGATGGTTAATTGATTGAGCCACCCAGGTGCCCGATATTTGTGTTTTTTTTAAATGGAGGTATAGTTGATACACATAGTATATAGCTTTAAATTAATTTTAACAAAAATATTTTAACAGTCTTAAATATACACACACAGTTTGGGTATATATATTAACCCAGAGAAAAGGCAGACTAAAACAGTTAAGTGGTTTAATTTGGGGTTGGGGGAAACTTTCTGTATGACTGAAAATGTTTTGCAACCAGGCTCACGTGTTACCATCATTTTAAAAATTGGGAAGAAACACATACACGACCCTACAGCAGGAGCTGCTCTGGAGCCTTGCAAATTCATCTTCCACCAGATACCACCCTTCGTAGGTGGTTTTGAGGGGTTTGCTAGGTTACACGGTAGTGCCCTAGCATGTCTTGATTGGTTACGGTACGTACAGTGAAAAGGAATGTGCTAGTAGCTACTCCTACGACCTTGGGCAAGTCAGTTCGTCTAATACGTGTTTTGCCATCGGCAAAATGAGGGGCTTGCGCTACGTTGGCGTGTGTGATTCCAAGGTCCAACGTTTTTATGACTCCGCTGAACATGAATTAAGAAATCCAGGGGTGGCCGGGTGGCTCCATCGATTGAGCGTCCGACTCCGGCTCAGGTCGTGATCTTGCAGTTCGGGAGTTCGTGCCCGCCGAGATAAATAAATAAATTAAAAAAAAAATCTGGAATGAAAAGTGAAGAAGAGTACGTGTGAGTGGTAGAGAGGCAAAGGTCTGACTGTGTGCTCAGGAAACAAGGGTTCCGAATCCCCGAGAGGAATTATTGAAGACCCACGACTGCTTTGACAGTTGGGGTGCAGAGCTGTCGCCGTCCTAGCCCTCCTGTGCCACAGAGTTTCCATGTCCTTTGTGGATTGGTTTCCTGATGGCAAAAGTGGCCTGATTTTATGGAATGTGTGGATGAGAGAGGTCATTCCCGACCAGCTGTGTTGGGCTGCGTGTACTCTACAGAGAGCAGGATGCTGGCATCTACGTGTACGGAGTTCTTGGTTCTGGGTTATTCTCTGGTACAACCCAAAGCTGCCTCCGGGAGGTAGCTGGCAGTTTGCAAAGACACCTTTTCCTTCAGATCAGTTTGAAAATCACCACGTTGCTTCAATCTTTTAAGCAATGTCCCTCGTGACACGAAAGACTGCTACTTTCCTTTTAAAAGTTTATTTATTTATTTTGAGAGAGAGAGAGTGGGTGGGAGGGGCAGAGAGGAGGAGACAGACAGAATCCCAAGCAGGCTCCACAGTGTCCGCGCAGAGCCTGACGCGGGGCTCAAACCCACCAACTGTGAGATCGTGACCTGAGCCGAATCCAAGAGTCAGACGCTTGACCGACTGAGACACCCAGGTGCCCCCAAAGACTGCTACTTCGTTAAGTGCCTGGACCGGGCACGAAAATATCTGGCCCTTCTCGTGACCAAATTAGAAGTGATGTCTATCTAGGGCAATCACTTTCACGAACGTCACGCGAGACGCCTCGCTCAGCTCCCTTGCAAACGTGCAGGAGTCTGATCAATAGCAGTCTCTTCTCTTTATTTAAAATGACAGAACGCCTCAAAAATGGTGGAGGCACCAGTTCTGTAATAATTCTCACCTACCGTTCTGGCCAAGTGAAATTGAAAAGCCTTCCCCCGGTGCAGGGATGAGAAGCAAACTCTCACGAGGAAAGATGACAGGCCTTTATCAGGTCCAGTTGTGTTCTGCTTGTCTTGCTCTTAGTTCCATAAGCCAGGTGCCCCCTGCTGTCTCCTCCATATGACACTCACTGTGAGATCTTCTGGCCATTTATTCAAGTCTACTAAATTTCTCGTTCCAAGTGTGCTCAAAGTATCTAAATCATAATGCCCTCATTCTGTCATGTTTGTTTAAAATGCATATTGGTATGTAGGCTTAGTTTATTATTAAAAAAAAAACCCAGATATCGCCCATTTTGCTGTGTCTAATCTAAACAGTCCTTAACTGTGTCAAGCCAGGAATTAATTGGTTTTATATTTCTTATGTTAATTTCTCTCACTTTCCCAGTTAATTTCATTGGAAATCTGTTTTATTAGCTTAATAACACTTCTATCCTTCTGTGCTAATGGGATTTTTCATAAAAAATTCAAGGATTTCATATAGGCCTGAATAAATAGGAAATAATTGAATGACAGGGCTGATAAACGGGAACTCTCCAGGTACCCAGCTTCTGTAACCCCTTCAGGTCCTTGAGTAGAACTGTGTCTGCCTCACGTGCCATCACAGCTCAGCAGAGGACAGCTCCGCTGTCAAGGCGGTCATCTGGCCATGACCCAGAGGGTCAGAACAGGAGACGGGCAAATTGACTATTTCTTTAAAGGCAAAATTTCAAGGGGCTTGACCTATCAAATCGGGGACAATGACTAATGCTTTCTGCACACACACAAACAGAGCAGATGAACAACTGTTCCCAAAGGTTAGATGCCATCCATTGAACTCTATTAAGTAATCAAACACCAGATGACTCAGAATCACACTGTTCCTTGTGTTCCTTGGGAAAACTTCCATCCACCCACCCCATCCGTTAATGCCCCAGCCCCTCGGCAAGGAGGATCTCTAACTTGAGAGGATTTGTAATTGCAAGGACGCTGCTGATTGAGCGAGGTCTAACTTGAAGAGGGCTCTCACGGGCTCAAGTTTAATTATTATCTTCCAGGGAAACCCACATCATACAAAGAGAGCTCTAGAAGCAGCAGTGGGGGCATGCATGTTACTGATGAGTTGAGGGGGTGTTACTTAAGATTCACATCTTACGGGGACTGTGAAGGGTTCAAGAAAACAGATGAGTCTGGGAGGTGCCGCAGTGACCTATTTCAGTTTTCAAAAAAATTGTGGTACAATATATGTAACATTTACCATCTTGATCATTAAAAAAAAAATTTAAGTTTATTTATTTTGAAAGAGAGAGAGAGAGAGAGAGAGCGCGCACGAGTGGGGGGAGGGCAGGGAGAGAGGGGAGGGAGAGAATCCCAAGCAGGCTCCGCACTACCAGCCCAGAGCCCGATGCGGGGCTTGAGCTCAACGAACCGTGAGATTATGATCCCAGCCAAAGTCAAGAGCCGGAGGCTTCGTCGACTGAGCCACTCAGGTGCCCCTCATTTTTTTTTTTTAATTTAAAAATTTCCAGGGGTCGCTTGGGTGGCTGTCAGTTGAGCATGTGACTCTTGATTTCGGCTCAGGTCACGATCCCAGGATCGTGAGATTGAGCCCCACGTTGGGCTCCGTGCTGAGTGTGGAGCCTGCTTAAGATTCTCTCTCTCTCTCTCTCTCTCTCTCTCTCTCTCTCTCTCTGCCCCTCTCCCCGCTTGTGCTCACTGTCTCTAAATATAAAAAAAATTTTTTTTTAACGGGCCCTATGCCCAACATGGGGCTTGAATTCACAACCCGTAGATTGAGTCGCTTGCTCTGTGGACTGAAGCAGCCGGGCACCCCCCCCCCCCATTTTAATGATTTTTAAGTGCCTGGTTCAGTAGCATCAGGTGTATTCACGTTGTTGTGCAGCCATCAGCACCATCCATCACAGAAGTCCTCTTCTTGTGCAACCGAAACCTTGTCCTCCTCAAACAGCTCTCCACTCCCTACTTCCCCGCCCTAGGGAACCTCCATTCTCCTCTCTGTCCCTATGAATTTGGCTATTCTGGGCCCCTCATGTGAGTGAAATGATAGAACATTTGCCTTCGCGTGATTGGCTGTCACTAGCAGAACGTCCTCTGCCCTCGTCCCTGTTGTAACATGTATCGAAATTGCCTGCCTTTTGAAGGCGGAATAACACTCCACTCTACGAGATCCTGTAGTCTGCTTATCCATTCATCTCTCCGTCGGTGGGCACTCGGGATACAAGGAAGGCATATTTCTGAATTAAAATCAGATGATTCCGGGACACGATCTGGAGCTAGGTTACCAAAATGCGTGTGCCGGGGAAGAGTTTCTGGGCTGCCACGAATGTCCTCTTCGTGCCGGTTTAGCTTCCTGAGCAAATCGCAAAAGGGACGAGAAAAGCCGAATGGTGTCATCGCCATCTGGTTCGAAGCAGTGACGCAGCACTCGCTTAACGCACTCTCTTGAGTACTAGTGGTTTTGAGAACACCTGTTTTACCAGACTGATAACCGTCGGTTCAAAGTAGACAAGATTGCAACAGCACAAGGTCTTTCTTTCGACACCCGAGACGCTTAATAACTTCCTACTTTTGACGATACAAACTCGGCAAGGTCACGTGGAAGTTTACCTGATGAAGATGTAGAACATTCTGTAGGCTTTTGGTATATTATGGGTGAGAAGTGGTGCTTTAGTAGCATTACAGTGAATATTTCATGCTTTTGAAAACCGCTTATGTTTTATTTTTTTCATGTACTGTGATTTTATTTATTTATTTTTCCTCAATATATGAAATTTATTGTCAAATTGGTTTCCATACAACACCCAGTGCTCATCCCAAAAGGTGCCTTCCTCAATACCCATCACCCACCCTCCCCTCCCTCCCACCCCCCATCAACCCTCAGTTTGTTCTCAGTTTTTAAGAGTCTCTTATGCTTTGGCTCTCTCCCACTCTAACCTCTTTTTTTTTTTTTTCCTTCCCCTCCCCCATGGGTTCCTGTCAAGTTTCTCAGGATCCACCTAAGAGTGAAACCATATGGTATCTGTCTTTCTCTGTATGGCTTATTTCACTTAGCATCACACTCTCCAGTTCCATCCACGTTGCTACAAAGGGCCATATTCCATTCTTTCTCATTGCCACGTAGTATTCCATTGTGTATATAAACCACAATTTCTTTATCCATTCGTCAGCTGATGGACATTTAGGCTCTTTCCATAATTTGGCTATTGTTGAGAGTGCTGCTATGAACATTGGGGTACAAGTGCCCCTATGCATCAGTACTCCTGTATCCCTTGGGTAAATTCCTAGCAGTGCTATTGCTGGGTCATAGGGTAGGTCTGTTTTTAATTTTCTGAGGAACCTCCACACTGTTTTCCAGAGCGGCTGCACCAATTTACATTCCCACCAACAGTGCAAGAGGGTTCCCGTTTCTCCGCATCTTCTCCCTATCTATAGTCTCCTGATTTGTTCATTTTGGCCACTCTGACTGGCGTGAGGTGATACCTGAGTGTGGTTTTGATTTGTATTTCCCTGATAAGGAGCGACGTTGAGCATCTTTTCATGTGCCTGTTGGCCATCCGGATGTCTTCTTTAGAGAAGTGTCTATTCATGTTTTCTGCCCATTTCTTCACTGGATTATTTGTTTTTCGGGTGTGGAGTTTGGTGAGCTCTTTATAGATTTTGGATACTAGCCCTTTGTACGATATGTCATTTGCAAACATCTTTTCCCATTCCGTTGGTTGCCTTTTAGTTTTGTTGGTTGTTTCCTTTGCTGTGCAGAAGCTTTTTATCTTCATGAGGTCCCAGTAATTCATTTTTGCTTTTAATTCCCTTGCCTTTGGGGATGTGTCGAGTAAGAGATTGCTACGGCTGAGGTCAGAGAGGTCTTTTCCTGCTTTCTCCTCTAGGGTTTTGATGGTTTCCTGTCTCACATTCAGGTCCTTTATCCATTTTGAGTTTATTTTTGTGAATGGTGTGAGAAAGTGGTCTAGTTTCAACCTTCTGCATGTTGCTGTCCAGTTCTCCCAGCACCATTTGTTAAAGAGACTGTCTTTTTTCTATTGGATGTTCTTTCCTGCTTTGTCAAAGATGAGTTGGCCATACGTTTGTAGGTCTAGTTCTGGGGTTTCTATTCTATTCCATTGGTCTATGTGTCTGTTTTTGTGCCAATACCATGCTGTCTTGATGATGACAGCTTTGTAGTAGAGGCTAAAGTCTGGGATTGGGATGCCTCCTGCTTTGGTCTTCTTCTTCAAAATTCCTTTGGCTATTCGGGGCCTTTTGTGGTTCCATATGAATTTTAGGATTGCTTGTTCTAGTTTCGAGAAGAATGCTGGTGCAATTTTGATTGGGATTGCATTGAATGTGTAGATAGCTTTGGGTAGTATTGACATGTTGACAATATGTACTCTTCCAATCCATGAGCATGGAATGTCTTTCCCTGAGATCAGGAACACGACAGGGATGCCCACTCTCACCGCTGTTGTTTAATATAGTGTTGGAAGTGCTAGCATCAGCAATCAGACAACAAAAGGAAATCAAAGGCATCAAAATTGGCAAAGATGAAGTCAAGCTTTCGCTTTTTGCAGATGACATGATATTATACATGGAAAATCCGATAGACTCCACCAAAAGTCTGCTAGAACTGATACATGAATTCAGCAAAGTTGCAGGATACAAAATAAATGTACAGAAATCAGTTGCATTCTTATACACCAACAATGAAGCAACAGAAAGACAGACAAAGAAACTGATCCCATTCACAATTGCACCAAGAAGCATAAAATACCTAGGAATAAATCTAACCAAAGATGTAAAAGATCTGTATGCTGAAAACTATAGAAAGCTTATGAAGGTAATTGAAGAAGATACAAAGAAACCACTTATGTTTTAAAATATAACAGTCACTTCCTTAAAAAGATCTTTTAGAAACTTTGGAAATCATCCCAAAAAGTCCATAGCAGGCTGACACAAGAATTTGCAGCTTGACATAACGTCATGTCCTGGCATTTGATGCCCCTTCTTTTTTTTTTTTTTTTTTTAAATTTTTTTTAACGTTTATTTATTTTTGAGACAGAGAGAGGCAGAGCATGAACGGGGGAGGGCCAGAGAGAGGGAGACACAGAATCTGAAACAGGCTCCAGGCTCTGAGCTGTCAGCACAGAGCCCGACGCGGGGCTGGAACTCACGGACCATGAGATCATGACCTGAGCCGAAGTCGGCCGCTTAACCGACTGAGCCACCCAGGCGCCCCTTGATGCCCCTTCTTAAGCCCCTTGTTATTTTCACTCTCCTCTGCATTTCTCAGTCTCCTTTCAAAGTCAGTTTTCCCCCCTCTCCATCTTCCTTCCTCATCCCTTCCTCAGCCTTGCATGTCCGTCGGCCTGCCCCAGACCTCCGGGTGTCCCCCTGACCGTTGCTCAGCCCAGCTGATGGCTCTGAGGGCAAGAGCAGGTGTCCGTGATCGCAACATCCAACTGAGAGACCCGCGCAGGTGGACACATCGGAGTTGCCCTGGAACGTATTTACAGTGACGCATTACAAAGAACACACAGACGGAATGTGCTGGTGATAAAAGGGGAAATTTCAGATAGTTTGTTCTTAAGAAGATGAATTACTGGTGGCACCTGAGTGGCTCAGTCACTTCAGAGTCTGACTCTGGCTCAGGTCGTGATCTCACGGTTCATGAGTTGGAGCTCTGCATTGGGATTCTCTCTCTCTCTCCCTTTCTCTCTGCCCCTCCCTCCCTCCCTCCCTCCTTCTCTCTCTTTCTCTCTTTCTCTCTTGCAAAATAGATAAAACTTAAAAAAAGATTAATTTACTGCCGTAGATTTTTAAGGCGTTTATTGTACTAAATAATGTAAACGGTTAGCGGCGATAAAAATTTCACTCTGTTGTCTGAAAAGGCAGATGTTTTCAGTGAGGATTTTCCTTGGGTTCTTTTCCTCCTTGAATCTCATGGGTCTTTGGATGTTTCCATGATCTTAATTATAGTTTATACTACAATTTGGATCATTCTGCCTCCATGCTGATATTGATGTGAAAACGCATGTAAATAGCATGACAGCATTTCCCCACGTTGTTAATAGCAGACTTTGGTTACAGCCAAACAGATTTGGTTATATTCATTGGAGCCCTAAGTCACCCAAATACTAAACTGCTCAGATGAGAGAAAGAGCTGCCCCGTGGTTTAATCTCTGTCTGTGTATCTGTCTCTGACTGCCTGTCTCTCATGCCCACCCCCCTTGAGACACACAGGGCTTCTTTCCACTTAAGCTCCTTCTCCTCTCTTGACCTCACTTTCTCTTTCCGTAAAATAAGGAAGACTGGACGATCTCTAAGACCCCGTCTTGCTCTAACATTCTTTGTTTCCAAGCCTATGAATAAACATGACACTAATATCCACATCACTACTTCCCTTTTAAGATGACCTATACTCTGGAAAAGAGAGTTTGATGAATGTTATAAAAATCACTTCCTGGAAATGAGACGAGCCATTTTCATAATGAATATGATTTCATGCACCTAGCTTTTAAAGAAGCAATTTGCTTGCCAGGTTGCTAAATTGAAGATTATCATTGTGATAAGGAAATTAGTGGTTAACATTTATGGGCATTTACAAAATCCACTCTACATTGATAAGTTCTCACGCATAGCCTAGAGAATTCCATTAAAGAATTTCTGCTGTACAGATGAATATCTTAAAGGTAAAATACAAGTGAATTGAGCTAGCTGATGTACTTAAATTTGTCGTGTGTCTGTAGGTAGTGAGCACACCATAAAGCTAGCTGTGAATGTTTCGTATACTTCAAAAATTTTTAACGTTTATTTATTTTTGAGAGACAGAGACAGAGCGTGAGCAGGGGAGGGGGCAGAGAGAGAGAGAGGGAGACACAGAATCCAAAGCAGGCTCCAGGCTCTGAACTGTAATCAGAGCCCGACGTGGGGCTCGAACCCACGAACCGTGAGATCATGGCCCGAGCCGAAGTTGGACACTTAACTGACTGAGCCACCCGGGCGCCCCTGTTTCATGTACTTTAAAGTGACATGGCAATTACATTTCTGAGCAAAAAAAGATTTAAATGGTTAATGATGACGCTAACCTCCCTAAAATAAAGCATATCTAAAAATACGTTTATCTTTCTGAGCCCAAACCAATGAAAAGGCATGCCTGTTTACTTGCTCCGTCTAGTATGACCCATAGTTTTATAAACAGACCAAGATTAATGGTGGGAGTATCTGTAACCAAGATATTAAACTATTGATTTGGGAAGACATGTCATGCCTCTGATTTTATTTTCAAAATGTCTCTGAGTGTAAGCACCATTAAATAAAGTGCAATGAAATGTGGGCCGTGCTAAGTCATCTCGTCTTCAGACTTCCATTTGTCACAGAAACCGGGAAGCATCGAAAGCTTCAGACGCCGGAAAAGCCAGTCGCCGTGGTGGATGGCTCTTACCTTGTGGTCTGCAGAGGGCACCGCTGCCTGGGAGAGAAAACACTGTAAAATGAGTCTGTCCCCTGAGTCTGAAGTGACACAATATATGCTTGGTTGGTCTTTCTTATCAGTCGTGATGCTGCTCTAGACTTTTCAATTTTAATGCCTGAATGAGCATTTTGAAAACGCATCTTTGTCTTGTAGGAGTTAGGCTTGTGGGCAAATCCTGAGTTGTGGAACATCTCTGGGCTGAGTTTTGAAGGTTTGAGAAAGCCTTTTTTAAGATTCTGTTTTTAGGTAATCTCTGCGCTCAACGTGGGCCTCGAACTCAAAACCCCGAGATCAGGAGTCGCACGCTCCACTGACTGAGCCAGCCAGGAGATCCGAGAAAGCCTTTCTTGTTTTTGAAGTTTATTTATTTATTTTGAGAGAGAGAGTGAGAGGAAGAGGGAGAGGGAGAGAGAGAGAGAGAGAGAATCCCAGGCAGGCTCTGCCCCATCAGCACAGAGCCCAACGCGGGACTCAAACTCACGAACTGTGAGATCAGGACCTGAGCTGAAATCAAGAGTCAGACACGTAACTGACTGAGCCACCCAGGCGCACCCCCCTGAAGAAAGCCTGTTTATATTTATTTCTTTTTCTTCCTTCCCTTTTCTCCTCCTGCTCTTACGTAGTCAGGCACTAAATACTGAAAAGAAACAAAAATTCCTAGAACATGACTTGGTAGCTTGAAAGACCGGGTAAAAGATAAAAGGGGAAAAAACGTATAGAAACAAAAAGCCATCTGGGTGTGAGCTAAAATGGCAGATCATGGTATTCTACACGTCTGCTAAGGATGTGGCCCCAAGATTGTTTCCAAGAGGCCTAGCGGCCATTAGGAAAAGGGAGAGTCTCTACGCTGAAAAAGCCACAAGGTCCGTGAGGTACAAACGTCTCAATTATACGACGGATGTATAATTACTCTCGGTCGAGAGGCCAGGAAGTTTCCCCAGGCCTCCATCCACGTAAACAGTGGCCTTGGCAGTGTAGTCCTCGGGGTCTCCTAGCACTGTCTTTATGCGTAACATTGAATTCCACGGGGCTATTGCTTAACATCGTCCTTCACAGAAGCTAATGGGGGTCAGGGCGCCTGGTGGGCTCAGTCAGAAGAGCAGGTGACTCTTAATCTCAGGGTTGTAGATTCAAGCCCCGTGTCGGGGGTGGAGATTACTAAAAAAAAAAAAAGACGATGGGGTAGTATCCTACCAGAGCGTAATTTAGGAAAAATCATTCTGCTGGAGATCTGTGTGCCTGCCTCTGCTGACATGCATGAATCCAGGGGTATATTGGAGGAGTGGACGGATCACGTCTGCTCCGGAAGTTCTCTCATTTAAGGAGCTGGTCATTTGAACTCCGCTTTTTTTTTTTTTTTTTTTTTTTTTTTTTTTTTTTTTTTTTTGAACTCCGCTTTTGACAGAGATTGAGCAACAGAGATCTGGGGACTGTTCTCCCTGGTAAACTGCTAGAGCTCTGCCGCTCTGTGCCGCAGTTGAACTTCTTCTGTACAACCGGACCTACATGTTTTTCCGGCGGTGGAGCTGGGGGTCAGGGAAACCCCCTTTTCTTGCAACCTGAGGAATGGCGAGATAAAGGCCCAGGGGAAGTAAGTTACGAAACGAAAGGTAATCATAAGTAAGGATTAATTGAGTTCTCACTTCTGTCAGGCATCGTTTGTGGTACTTCACACGCAAGGCCTCCTCTAATTGTCACCATAGCCAGTTGTATGCCCGTTTTCCATAGGGGGAGGTTGAAGACCAGAGAAGCTAAGAAATCTGCCCCATATCATACGACCAGAAAGTGATGGAGCCAGGATTTATAGCCAGCTGGTTATCACTCCAGATTCCACATTTTTAACCACCATAATACGTGGCCCCGTCATGGGAAAGCTTTTCTCATTACCCTAAAACGGTATCTCAGAAAAGAGCAGAAGGCCACGAAACCACAAACATCTCGGAAGGACAAGTCGCCTGCGCTGCTGACCGTGGTTTGCCCAAGGAGGACAGTGTGGACACTCCCAAAGATCTAGATCCGCTTCGGCCTGGTTGGCGGGGAGAGTTCTGCAGTTGAAATCAGGTGACCTAGACTTGAGTCCTTCTGAAGCAACCTTGGGTAAATTTGGCTCAGTTTCCCCAACCGCACGGTGAGGGATTGGAACTAGAATGGGGGCGCGGTTCTTAACCAGGGGAGCGTAGTCCTATCACCTGGGAAACTTTCCCAGTACGTTGCCCGGGCCCCACCCCAAACTCGCTGAGTACCCGCCGTGGGCTAGGTGCCGTGGGGGACATTGAGTTCACTTGTCCAAGGCCAGCTTCTCCGCAAAGGTCTTTATGGCTCGGCACAGTAAGAAACCGTTCTGCCTATGTGGAGGTTTGTGTTGAGTTAAAAGCTAGAGGTGCATGTTCGAATCCAGCTACGTCTAGGAAAGCAGCAGCACCGTCACTCTTTACGTTAAAGGACACTTGAAAAGGGGCCGTAGAGAAAAGCTGAGGCTCAGTGGCCCAACCAAACCTATAAGGACCCAGGACAGGCTGCCGAAGTGAGCGAGCCCCCGGCATTGACCACCAGGGTGAGCCGAGCATGAATGGCAGCAGGGACTTTGCAAGGGGGTCTGGCCACATTAGGAATCCCAATAAAGCAGCGAGGAAGAAGGGCAGAGCCGCTGGCTGCAGTCTCGTGTCCTTGCTTAAAATCCCAGACTTGTGATTTCCCAGCTGTGTCACCCCGGGCAAATGTAGTTGACTTCTCTGAGCTTCGATTTCTGCATTTGGGACATGGAGACAGATAGATAGTAGCGGACTCCTGGGGCTTTATTTCAGTTTTGTTGTGTTGCGTTTTTCACTAACATTTATTGTGTCCCTCCTACTTGCCAGGTGTTACCATAAGTGCTTTACAGGTGTGATTTTATTGCATCTTGACCACATCCCAGGGAACAGGTCCAAGTCACCCGGCTAGCAAGCGGTCAGCCAGCCGGGGTCCAGTTAGTCCCATTGCAGAGGCCACATCCCACCTCACTCCCCTTCTTCCTCTCTCTGCTTAACATGGACGACCGCTCCAAATGGACAGAAGCTACAAAATTGCTTCTTTACAAGCTAAGTCCATTAAATCCTCTCCATTATGAAAATGGATTCTCTGGTTCCAGAAAGTGCTTTTTACAAGATTCATTAAACTCCCTTTCCCCGTGTATGTGTCATTTTACGAGGGTGGCAGAAATCTAGCTATTAGTGCCATGGGTTTTCATAGACTCCTAGAATAACGGTGCTAGAGCTATAAAGGCCCCGAGGCATTGTTTCATCTATTCCTCTCATTTTACACATGGGGAAACTGAGGCTCTGAGTAGAGAAGTGATTTAACCATGAAAAGCCACCAAGCTTGTGACCGAATCAGATTAAAAGCCCACGTTTGGGGCGCCTGGGTGGCTCAGTCGGTTAAGCGTCCGACTTCGGCTCAGGGTCATGATCTCACGGTCCGTGGGTCCGAGCCCCGCATCGGGCTCTGTGCTGACAGCTCAGAGCCTGGAGCCTGTTTCAGATTCTGTGTCTCCCTCTCTCTCTCTGACCCTCCCCCGTTCATGCTCTGTCTCTCTCTGTCTCAAAGATAAATAGACGTTGAAAAAATTTTTTAAAGCCTGCGTTCTCTGACTCCTAAGTCAGTTTTTACTTTATCACTCACCATCAGCACACAACCTTGCAGGCAGGTACCGCTAATGACTCACTGATTCGTCCATTTATTCAAGGGGTATTTACTGAGCACTTACTTATTATGCCAAGCACCAGGCAAAGCCCAGGGGTGAGAAGAAATAGGCAGGAGGTTGCGCTGGGCTCAGATAACCCATCCCCAGTCTTGCTGGAATGAGCAGGGGTGGGGAACCACAGGTGGGGGTCGGGGGGGAGCACGGGGGACCCTGTAAAGCAGGAGTTCTGGACTTGGGCTGCATGCTAGAATTACCCCAGAATCTCTTAAAAATGCGAGTGCCGAAACCGTTTAGGGACCCACCCCAGGCAAGCTGAATGAGAATCTTCGCTGTAGCGATGCGCCCCTTTAGGTCGGCAGCCGCTACTCCAGGCGTGTGTGCTAACAGTCGTTGCCAAGGGTGTGGAAAGGCCGCTGCTGGTGCTCGTGTCCGACGCCAAAGCTTCACGGGACGTTGCTGTTATGGGGTATAAAAGCCTGGCTGGAGGGGCCGTGGCCCCATGGGTAACTGAAATCTATTAAGGCGGAGCTCACACCTTAGCACTCTCAGGAGCCGGTCGGGCCACACTGCAGGGAATCGGGTACATTCTCATTCCTTTCGCTTAGAGCCGCCTTTTAAATTCTGAAGCACCTGTCGGCGCTGAGCCCTGCACTAGGCACTTGCACGCAGGAGTGCGTTAGACCCGGACCTCACTGTGAGGTAGGTGCTAGTATTTTGCCCGTGTTTCAGTTGAGGGAACGGACACTCAGGTTGATGAACTTGCTCAAGATCACAGAGGAGGTGGCTGAAGTAAGGTTTAAACTTCTCCCTTCTGACTCCAGGACCCGTTTCCACCATATCCTGTTGCAAAGGGAGAGCCCTTTTATGCGATAAACAGATACGCCGTTGGTCCTGTGTCCTTTCTTTTTTTTTTAAGTTTGTTTATTTTTGAGGGGGGGGGGGGACAGAGGATCTGAAGCGGGCTGCATGATGACAGCACAGAGCCCATTGCCAGGCTTAAACCCACACACTGCGAGATCGTGACCCGAGCTGAAGTCAGACACTTAACTGACTGAGCCACCCAGGCGCCCTGGTCCTGTGTCATTAAAATCGCAGTCGGGATGTTGATCAATAACATGTTAGACTGGTCTCTCCCCACCCGGATTCTGTTCTCTTCCTGCCCGCTTCTGGTTCATATTCCCGCCATCCCGGCCACAGGTGCTGTCGTGGAAGAGAAAGAAGGAAGGCCGTTCAAGCCTCTCTCTTCCAGGAGGATGAACACGTCATCTCTTAGGAGTTTGAAATCACTTCCCATAATGAGTTTTGCCGGAGAACGGGCACAAAGATTGTGCCTTATTCTTAGCACATATTCTCAGCACGCCTTTTAATGACTCCCGTGGAACCAGTTCCATGCATGCTGTGTTTCTGTCTATACTGAACATTAGCAAGCACAAACATTCTCTACAATGGTTTGAAATTAGCAAGGCAGTGTTGAATACACTTCTGCTCTTTTGTTGTTGAAAACTAAAATATGTATTTACTTTCGTCTAAAGTCACCCAAAATTTCAGACTCCACCGTGCCTGTCTGTTTGGGCTGCATCTAAGATTGAAAGGGAAGCACACCAGTTGAGACACCCTGTACTACGCACATACTGTGTGGATCTGAGCCCCGGCCTGCAAGTATTTTCATCAGCTTCTGGAAGGCGGTGGGAAGAATGATGGAAGTATTTTTATGTCATCTGTCGGCAGCCCGTTCCCACGTCCAACGTGCTCATGGAAAGCCCCTGCGAGGAAAAGCCAGCGTAGGGTGTCGGAAGAAATAAAAGGCGAACCACGTTTAATCTCGGGATTTTTATGGGTACTGCGAGGGAAAAGTAAATGTCACAATGCTGCCTGCAAGATGCTACCACTTGTGTGCCAGCTTCCCCTTCCAGCGTGACTTATCAGCAGGATTCGGTAGCCACTGAATGAGAAGCTTCTGAGGATAAAACACGCTCGAACACAGGGTGGCTCCAAACGGAGACAGACTCGGTCTTGCGACATCCGTAGTTTATATCACACCGTTGACTCTGGGGAGCAGTGGCGCGTGTGAAATCTGCCATCTCCCCCAGAGGGATTCGTGCTAGGCAGGGAGTAGGGTGGGTGGGCTGCAATCCTACTCCTCCCAACGCTCACGAGAACAAACAACCGCTATCATCTCCTGCTGTTCCCCGAGGCGGAAGGAGGAGGCCTCCCTGCCCCGCTTGCCAGAATAAATCTGAGAGTCAAATGGCTCTTCCCAAGCTCTCGCTAAAGCCCGAGCAGATAAGGGATCATTAGCGTCTCACAAAACGATGCCGAGTTTTCTCTCCCTTCCCCAGTGACTGTTCAGGCCCGGTTTTAATATTCCGTTCACGGATGTCAGACATCACGGAGCCTGTGGCTTTTAGGAGCGTCGCGTTGGTGTATAAGCGCTGCAAGAAAGGGCTCGGTGACACCCCAGCCAGGGCCATTCACAGGCGGCCGAGAACCCTCCCTAGAGAATGGCAGACTGTGATGCGTTTTGTCCAGAATCGTCCGGTAGCTCTGCTCCGCGTTTGCTCTGAAGGCCCGTGTCGCCGTCTGCAGACGCACGTCTGCAGCAAGGTGTTCCGGGAGGGGACCTGAGCTCGGGCACTCTGGGGGAGAACAACCCCCCATGTCTCCTCTGAAACGAGTCTCTCCCGCGGTCGGACCTCTCCGTGAGCGAGACGAAAACAGGAAGATCAAGCGCTCCGCGCCGATCGAAGGTGCAGGATCTCGCACGTGGGGCACGCTGGCGCTCTGAGAGGCGCACGGTGGCACCTCTGTCGCCGGTCGTCCTGCACGTGAAGGCGCGGCGGCGTGGGCTCTGGGCGCTGCCCAGATATCTCTTGGGCGGAAAGGGCTGCCAGGCCGGGACTGCGTGCCATGGTAAGAGAGGAGAGAAAGACACCAACGAAGGGAATGTCTCTTTCCTTTTCTTGGCACTCCGAACTGAAAATAAAACCTGCGACGCTCTGAACTGCTACACAGACACGCCAGCACGGGGGACGACACCCACCACCACGCGCACTCACAGGCCCGCCGACACGGTGGTCGTGAACGTGGCGTGACTTACCACGTGCGGAGCGCTATCACGTGCTCTGGGACACGAGTTCGGCGCTGGTTGGTGGTGGTGGTCTTACTGTATTAAGAGGGTCCCACGCCCACGTTGGAGCAATCAAAGGAATAACACGCACGGAGTTGCTCGAGGTATTTGCTTCGGTCAAGTCTCGACGGGAACGGATCAAGTCGTCGTAAGCCCTCTCGCCTTTGCACGTCAAAATCAATACAAAAAGAGAAATGAGATGTTTAAAGATGGAGGCAATTAGGATCTCGCTAACTAAGCACGGGGAACAAAGAGAAAGAATTCCAGCAATATTCTAGGCCGAATCCCTCAGCAGAGAAAAGCAGCCATCAGTCGAGGAGATAACATCACCAGACTTCAGAAAACCTTTTGGGAACCCCCCGCCCCACCTCCTGCATCTTAGGCGTTTGGGGAATTGCCGTGTAATCACAGAGCCTCCGAAGGGTCCCCGGGTTTCTAGAAACCAAACGTCGGAATTAATTTCCTCTCTGCTTACCTTCTCCTGGAGGCCAGAAGCCCCCGTTTGCCTTAGCGTGGTAGTCAGGCCGTCTGTGTTTATTCAACACAACTTCGACTGAACCTTCCCTTTTCGCCATCTGGGTTTGGGAGATGCCGTCTGGAGCTGTGATTTGTGAATGGCCGCGTCCACCAGGGTGCTTCTCACACATAAGCCTAATTCATTGCCCTGTCAATTTTCTCTTCCCGTCATCACGCTTGAGACATAGTTAGAATCCTGGAACGTGAGAGCCGGAAGGGGCCATGGAGCTCAACCAGTCCAACCTCATTTTACACTCCCAGCTGATAGCCACGGTCCAATTTGTCACCCAACGTCGCTTCTAGCATGATCGGGGCTGCTAACACTGGGAAGATGGGACATGTTCCTCTTCCCCACACTCTCAGTGAGGCCAAGGTCGTAGCCCCTCCCCCCAGCCTGCCTCACACACAGTTTTCACTGTTTCCTTTCTGCTGCTGTGTGAGGCAGCTTATAAAGCAACAGCCCTTTGTTGCTGACGGAAGAACAAAACCCCGGCCTCCCAGCAGTGGGGAGATTTATAAGAGCTCAAGGAAGGTCAAAAGGGTAAATTACCCTGTGACTTGTATATAATCAGCATCTTTCCGGTGTACTCCGGGATAAGGCTGATTACAGGGAAGGCAGAGGTGAAGAAAAGGGAGCATAAGTAATCACAGAAAATGAAACCGGAGCAGGTTCTGGTCCTCGTCGTTTTTTTTCAGTCTTTGTGCAGCGTTCTGCTAAATCCTTCGTGGAAGAGCGTTTAGGGGGAACAAATGTGAATGGTTCCTTCCAGATTTGTGTCAAAGTGCAAATAGGAAATAACTTGATATCGTGTGAGCTTTTCTCTATTTTAAGTCAAGAAAGAATACGCCCGTAAGTTGGAGGAAATGGTCTGGAACTGAGAGCCGTCGTCATTGAGGAGTCATTTCCGTTTGGAAGAAGCAGGGAAGGCTTCACGGAAGAGGTGCCAACTTCTATGTATCTTTCCTGTCTTCGTGTTTCATTCTTTGCTGTTTCCTTTCATCGATGATTTAGAGAATGAGGTTATATTTAGGTAAAATTAGGATAAGCCTGTCTTTACACTCCCCCCTCCCATCTCTCACGCATCCATGCATAGAAATCTCAAGTGCCCGTTGCATCCCGGGAACTTTCGGTCTCTAGTTAACCCCACCGTAGCGCCCAGTGTATATTGCACCGCAGGTGCTCCCTGGGACCCAGGAAGCTCGGTGAGGGCAGAAACCTTGTGTGTGTGATTTACTGCTGTGTGCCTAGCACCAGTCATAGAGCCCAGCACAGAGGAAGTGCAGAAAGTGCCCGGTCGGTTGAATGAATGAATGATTACGGCACCAGTTTTTCGGAACGCCGTGTGGCTGTGATCTCAAACGAAGCTGAGGATATATTCCTAGGAGTCTCTTCCCACACCCCCTTGACCTTTATCAGGTACACTGCCTGTCTGCCTCACCCGTGCGGGCTTCCAGTACCTAGCATGGTGTAGGCACTTGAATATTGGTGTACCGGCACAATGAATACGTTACAGAAACCACTTGGGAAAGCAACCATAGCAGACCTAGAGGTTTTAGGATACCTCTTCGCAGTACGAAACACGCAAGCCCTTTCAAGTAACAGACCTGAGAAAGAATCGAACATAAGTCGTAAGTCAATTATGATTCCCTACTTGAATTCTGTCAGACTATTGCCATGTGTAAGACGTGACTGGCATCCAAACCGCTTTGGTCTTCCACCTAAAAAGAACCCTAGATTTATACTAAATTCACACACTACAGGGTCCTCCTATCCCATACGGAATCTGTACGCTCACACGTGTCCGTACTAAACAAGATGCCAGCTGACGTTCGTGACGTGGCGAAACCGTTGGCACATTGGTTCATTAGGGCGTTTATAGGTGTCTTGTTGCAAGTACAGCCGTTTATTTGAAGCGAGTCATTGATCTACAGAGGCCTTGAGTGCACATGGAGAAGGATTTGACCCCTCCATTTTTCTGATACTTGATCATGTTGCTGCCAGGCTCGAACCCGTAATGCCTTCAGTCTCCCGAGCGTGACGTTCGAGGTCCTCCACCATGTGACTGCTGCCTGCCGTATCTGCCGCAGCCTTGCCGTTGACCCCCTCACCGGGACCAAAAGATGACCATGCGTTGCCCAGGTCCGCGCCTTTGGACCTGCTGTTCCCTTCCTACCTTTTGCGGTCAGCACAGTTCTCCTCACCCTTCTCGGTCCAGCTCTGGGGTGACTTTGGCCAGGTCTTCCTTGCCCAGGCCGAGTCGGTGGCTGCCTCTCTCCCTCGGTTCCCAGCGCGCTCTGTGTACCCTCCTAGCATGCCATTTACAACTCCGCATTAGCATTCGTTTTATGCACCACTTGATTGTGAACTCCTGGAGGATTAGAGCCACCGTTTCGCACAGTGTTTAATAAATGTTTGTTACATGAATGAATGAATGAGTTAATGAGTTCGTTATTTTCCCCCGCCATGGACATTAGTCAGCATTAAAAACAGTTCGTTTCCACTCGGGAATCTCTTTATTTCCATAGAGTGTAATGCGGTCTCTTAAGTTTACCAGAGGTCTGGGAAAAGGAAACGTAGTAAATGGAGAAGTATTTTTAAGTGGGCATGTGTGAGCCTTACCTTAAACCTTTTAAAGACATTGTGTTCTACTCCGGAAAACATTATGAATGAGAATGTTGAAAAAACGGTTTGTTGCATAATAGCTGGGGGTGAAAAGGTTTTCTTTTCTTTTCTTTTTTTTCTTTTCTTTTCTTTTCTTTTCTTTTCTTTTCTTTTCTTTTCTTAAGTAAGCTCTAGGCCCAAAAGGGACTGAGCCAGCCAGGGGCCCCAAAAGGTTCTTTTCTTTAACCCTGGGAACAATAAAGTGATCACCCATATGTAAGTCCCCTCCCCCACCTGCTTTGGCCAGTGTTTACCACATGAAAAAGAGACATCAAGTGCTTTCACCCACACTTCTCGTCTCCAAAAATTGCAAAGGAAGTATTTTCATATTCATTGTTCTTGATTTTCATCATTTTATGAAGATGAGGTGAGATCTACAAATGTGGTAGCATAGTTTAAAAATAGTTGAGTTGCTTGTTGGGGCGCCTGGGTAGCTCGGTCCATTAGGCGTCCGACTTTGACTGAGGTCATGATCTCAGGGTTCCTGAGTTTGAGCCCTGCACTATCAGTGTGGAGCTTGCCTGGGATTTTCTCTCTCTCTCTGCCCCTCCCCTGCTTGAGCGTTTTCTCTCTCGCTCGCTCGCTCTCTGTCTCTCCCAAAATCAGTAAATTTTTAAAAACGACGAAAATTGACAACACAAAGAACAACCGATGTTGGTGAGGATGCAGAGAAAGGGGAGCCCTTTTGCGTTGTGGGTGGGAATGCAAACCGGTGCAGCCACTCTGGAAAACAGTGTGGAGGTTCCTCAAAAGATCAAAAATGGAACTACCCTACGACCCAGCAATTGCACTAGTAGGTATTATCCGAAGGATGCAGGAGTGCTGCATTGAAGGGGCCCATGCACCCCCATGTTTGTAGCAGCACTATCAACACTAGCCAAACTATGGAAAGAGCCCAAATGCCCACCGGCTGATGAATGGATAAAGAAGAAGTGTGTGTATACAATGGAATATTACTTAGACATCAAAAAGAATGAAATCTTACCATTGTAATGATGTGGATGGAGCTAGAGTGTATTATGCTAAGTGAAATAAGTCACAGATAAATATACGATTTCACTCATGTGGAATTTAAGAAACAAAACAGAAGAACATATATGAAAGGGGGGAAAGAGAAGAGAGGGAAACAAACCACAAGAGCCACTTAATGATAGAGAACAAAGTATGGGTTGATGGAAGGAGGTGGGTACGGAATGGGCTAGATGGGTGATGGGTACGAAGGAGGGTACTTGTGATGAGCACTGGGTGTTGTATGTAAGTGATGAATCACTGAATTCTACCCCTGAAACTAATGTTGCACTGTGTGTTAACTAAAATTTAAATTAAAAAAAAATGTTTATTTATGTTTAAAGGAGATCGAGACAGAGAGTGAGTGGGGGAGGAGCAGAGAGAGCAGGAGACATAGAATGCAGAGCAGGCTCCAGGCTCCAAGCTGCCAGCACAGAGCCCGACGCGGGGCTCGAACTCCCAAACCGTGAGATCACGACCTGAGCCGAAGTCGGCCGCTCGACCGACTGAGCCACCCAGGTGCCCCTAAAAGAATTTTTTTTAATTTTTTTAACGTTTATTTTTGAGAGAGACAGAGACAGAATGTGAGTGGGTTAGGGGCAGAGAGAGAGGGAGACACAGAAACCGAAACAGGCTCCAGGCTCTGAGCTGTCAGCACAGAGCCCGACGCGGGGCTCGAACTCGTGAGCCACGAGATCATGACCTGAGCCGAAGTCGGCCGCTCGACCGACTGAGCCACCCAGGCGCCCCTAAAAGAATTTTTTTAACGGAAAAAAATAAATATCTTGCTGTAGGTAAAAGTTATTTGTTCAATGTACAAAACTGTAGACATTTTCTTCATCCAAAACAATTTATACTTTTACTTTAGTATAACTTGAATCATGGCACAATTTGCAAAGCAAGCCATAGAATTGTGCATTTTTAGTTTTTTTTAAAGATTCTGTTTTTAGGGGTGCCTGGGTGGCCCAGTAGGTTAAGCATCCGACTTGATTTAGGTTCAGGACAGGATCTCACGGTTCCTGAGTTCGAACCCCGCTTTGGACTAGGCACTGACAGTGCAGAACCTGCTTGGGATTCTCTTTCTTCCTCTCTCTCTGCCCCTTCTGTGCGCGCGCTCTCTCCAAATAAATAAATAAACTTGAAAAAAAGATTTTGTTTTTAGGTAATTTCTACACCCAACGTGGGGTTCGAACTCACAACCCTGAGATCTAGAGTCGCGTGCTCCACCGAGCAAGCCAGCCAGGTGCACCAAAATTGTGCACTTTTTAGATCAAAAGAGGTCTTAGGACCATTTTTGTCCAAGTGTGACAGATTTGAGGAGACTTTGATGTCATTACTACTTATGGAAAAAACACAAGAGTTTTTAATCTGTCAGTTCCAGGGATAACCAAAATACACATAAAGAGTTCTCGATCTGTCTGTTTAAGAATTAAGCCAGAGGGGCGCCTGGGTGGCGCAGTCGGTTAAGCGTCCGACTTCAGCCAGGTCACGATCTCGCGGTCCGTGAGTTCGAGCCCCGCGTCGGGCTCTGGGCTGATGGCTCAGAGCCTGGAGCCTGTTTCCGATTCTGTGTCTCCCTCTCTCTCTGCCCCTCCCCCGTTCATGCTCTGTCTCTCTCTGTCCCCAAAAAAATAAATAAACGTTGAAAAAAAAAAAAAGAATTAAGCCAGAGACCTCCACACTTAACTGACCAAATCAGTCTTTAAGTTGTCTTTCTGTCGCCTTTACTTGGTTCGATAGTTTATAACAATCATGAATGGAGTTTGGCAACGCTAGGGTTATTAGGATAAAAGAAAACAGATAGTTCCGGAAGTTTTCTAAGTCACCAGCTACCTCTCTGCTGTTGATTCAACAACCCGTTAGCAGTTGCGGAGCAAAGCTTTCTGAATCTGTCACCGCGTGAGGGGTCTCGGCGCTGGAGGAGAGGGGCTTCCGGCACCTGGGCACGCGTGAGTCGGCAAGGCGGGGGGCTGCCTCTCCGCGGGCTCAGGGCCCAGGGCCTCTGAAGCCTTTGCCACTGTTGGGATTTTGTCAGCCCAGAGAACCAGCGGGCAATGTGCTGAGCGCCTTTACGTAACAGAGTAAGAATAAGTCCGCAGGCCCAAGCATTGAGCCCAGCATCCAGCCCGGACTTCCTGAGTTACTCCGGCGCCCACGTGGCCCTTCAGTCACTGAGGCGTCTTCAGGTCAGAAAGACCAAACACATCACTCCAAGACACCGTTGTCCCTAAGGCTCACCCATTTGCGCGCTACGTAAGACCCAGGATATGTGGGTCAGATGTCCACACAAGACCTGTGTGTGACCCAACGTCTCAAGCTTCGGAAAGCTCTGGGCTTTGAAGGCGGCGGTGAGGTTGGCCCCTGAGCGCCTCCTCTGTGCCTGACAAATGCTTGATAGAAATCTTTGCACGGGCGGCAGGGGAGTTTCTGCTTGTACCGTGCTGTCACGACGTGACCTTTCTCATTTTACTATTTAAAGAATTTTGCTATGAATAACTGTGAAAATTTACCCGGGTGCCATTTCACGGAAATCCTCAAAGGCTTCTGAAACAATGGCATTTACAATGGAGCGATGGAGTGCGATAAAAATATCCAGTTCCTGTGAATCTCTGACGTACCGTGTCAACTTTTCCAAGTTCTGTTCCCCTCAAAACGCGTCTGGTTTTTATGTTCTGAAATGGGGGAAATTCTGCTCCCTTTTTTTTATTTTGAGAGAGAGCAGGGAAGGGGCAGAGAAAGAGAGGGATAGAGAGGATCCGAAGCAGGTTCCACACCGTCAGCACAGAGCCTGACGCGGGAGCCGATCTCCCGAACCATGAGACCGTGACCTGGGCCAAAGTCGAGAGACTGGGGCTTCATCGACTGAGCCACCCAGGCACCCCTCATTCTCACTTAGTGTGAGACCCCACATGAGAGGACAGTGGAATGAGCGACAAACAGCCAGAGAAACAAAAGGTTGCAGGATGTACATAAAAAGTGATCCTAGCTAGGGGCGCCTGGGTGGCTCAGTCAGTTAAGTGTCCGACTTCGGCTCGGGTCATGATCTCGCCGTTTATGAGTTCGAGCCCCTCGCCGGGCTCTGTGCAGACATCTCAGAGCCTGGAGCCTGCTTCGGGTTCTGTGTCTCATTCGCTCTCTGCCCCTCCCCCACTCATTCATATTCTCTCTCTCTCTCTCTCTCTCTCTCTCTCTCTCAAAAATACACATTAAACAGTTTTAAAAAAGTGATACCAGTAGAAATAACCGCCTTGGGCAAGAGGAATTTGTGCCACGCTAATCGAGTCATTGGTGTTACAGACCCAGGAGTGGTTGCATCATCTGTGAGGCCCACGGCAAAGTGAAAATGTAGGGTCCCTTGTTGAAACGTTAATAATTTCAAGGACCGGGTGTGGGATACTTCTAAGCTTGAGCTGTGCGACTGCACAGGAGACACCCCCATGACGTGGGCCCTGCACGGATCTCAACCCCGGGTGGCCTGTGGGGATCGCGGGTAAACCTGAAACTTCATTTGGTGGCCTCGGGTTTCCGCTCTCCCGACCAATCCCCGCAAGGGTCTCTCCGTCCGGAATCCATGAAGAAGGCAGCGCTTGCTTGCTTTCCCCATTTGCCTTCTGCTTTTCCCTTAGAGAATGTGAGTATTATTAAACCACGAATCTGCTGATGATAAAGGGGGAAGGCTTTCCACGTATGGCTCTCTGGAAGGTCAATCTGGACTTCCGGCTGTGCACGGTCTGCGGTTACGCAGGAGAGCTGGTCACTTGGTTTCACCTTCTCCCTGTTTCTCTTGACCGTGAGGGATCGAGCTCCGTGTCCGGCTCCGCGATGATCATGGAGCCTGCTTGGGATTCTCTCTCTCTCTCTCTCTCTCTCTCTCTCTCTCTCTCTCTCTCTCTCCCCCTCCCTCCCTCCCCCCTCTCCCCCTCTCCCTCCCTCCCTCTCTCTCCCCCTTCCCCCTTCCCTGCTCGAACTCTCTCTCTCTCTAAAAAAAAAAAATACGTAGAAAATACATTTTATTTTGCATACGTTAACTCAGTGCTCCTTATAAGCATCCTGACAGGGTGAATGTGATCGTTGTCACCTTGTTTCAGGTGAGGTGACTGAGGCCCATAGAGGTTGAGTGACCTACCCAAGGGCACACGGTTGGTGAGCCACAGAGCTGGATGTCAGATCCTGGCATGCTGGTTCCAGAGTGCTGGCCCTGGAACGCTCCGGTGCTGAACAAACGACGTGGCATCTCCCTACACTCACCGCGTCACTGGGACGCGCACCGAAGCTCCCCAAACTTGTGTCCTCCTCGTAACCCAGCGCCAGTCATGTCACCGTAACTACCGGGGATTAACATTCGAAATACACAGGGGATACTTTCTAAGGCGCTGTGTAAATATTAACAGGGCTACGATGTTTACGCTGTGTGAAAGCCTGCCCGTTATTTGTAGAATCGAGTCCAGATTTCTTACTCTGGCTTCCAAAGCCATCGAAAGGTAAGTCAAGCCGGTCCCGCCATGCTCTGCACCGCCCTTCCCAGGCTTATCTCTGTCCGTACATTTTCAAACTTGCTGATTCCCAAGCCTTTGCCCGGTTCCAGGCTCTTGCCGTGGCCGGCCTCCTCAAAGCGGCCTTCTCGGACCCTGCCAGTCCAGTTTGCATTGATGTGTTTCTTCTCTGACCTTGACCTCTCGTGTCCCTTTCAAGGATGAGTAGCTCACCTTCCCAACCCGGTGCCGAATTCCCTGAGAGCAGGAGCCATGGCTTGGTTTGAGTGCACGTGTTACGAGTCCCCCAGACGTACGAGGTCCCTGACGCACCGGCAGCGGCTTAGCAAGTTTTCCATGTCTCCCCGGAGCCTTGTCGTCGTGCCGGGCGCTTGCTGGGCCTTCAGGAGCACTTGCGGATCTGTCTTAGATGCGCACGGCATCTGTTCGAGTGTTCGGCACACAATGAGCACTCCATAAATTGTATTTTTAGAGACAATCTGTTACCCCATAAGGACTACCAGAAATTACTCCTACTCTTTGTGTAAATGGATTTATACAATTATAATGTTTAGGAGCTGAAATAAGGATGAGGGAAAGAAAATCTTGAGACTGTTTTTTTTGTTGTTGTTTCTTTTTTTTTTTTTTTTTTAAGCCGAAAGGAACAATAGAACGTCTGAGTCCAAATGTTTTCACTGCGGTGTCACAGAACAGGTGTGAGGTTTGTTGAAAATAATTCGTTATTAGTGATGGTTAATTTGTCAAGTTCGCAAATGACTTACTGTTTTTCATGAATTGAAGTGGATTCCAGGTTTCCCCAGAAATAAGCTCATTTTAATTCACTTGCTTTCTTGACTGAGAAGGCTACGTCTAACTACTTTGTCTTTCAGAGGAGGAAACTGAGGTTCAGAGGTGAAACGAACTGGGCCAGTGCCACGTGGTGAGTTAGCAGAGACATCGAGGCTAAATCCTAGGGCTCCTGGTCCTTTGCTGAATCGTCCTGCCGCTGTCCTCATACCTTCCTCGGTCGGCACATCAGAAGGAATCACTGTGACTGAACACCAAAACAAAACAGAACCCGATAAGATCCAAAGTCTTACTCGCGTGGGGAAATGTTTGTCTCCTGACCAGGGATCAAGGCTTGGGAAAGACTTCTGTTGGACAGGCCAGGTAAGAGGATTTTGCGAGACTCCGTATTTTGTGGCCCTTTGGTATAAATTACTTGGGGAAATACATATTTACCTTTCTCCTCCTAAGACTTTACCTTATCTTTGCACAAATCCCCGTCTTTGGATATTTGATTTTGTTTTAGAAACTCAGAAACGAGTCCAATTCAAAAACAACAAACCGGGGGCACCGGGGTGACTCAGTCGGTTAAGCGTCGGCTTCGGCTCGGGTCACGATCTTGCGGTTCGTGAGTTCGAGCCCTGCACCTGTGCCGTCTGTACTGACCGCTCGGAGCCTGGAACCTGCTTCGGATTCTGTGTCTCCCTCTCTGTCTCTGCCCCTCCCCCCCCCCAAAATAAACACTAAAAAGAACTGTTTCAACACAGGCAGAGACACGCCCCCCCCCCCATTTTAATCTGTAAGAGCAGACAAAATAGCTTAGTTTTGAAATTTCAGAACCTTTGATATGTTGGCATAGCAGAACCGAACAACTTTCTGATGAATTTGCACAAAGCAAAATCTGAATAAAGACTATTTAAAACTAGTCAGATTCCTTCAACACGCCCCTCTGTCAAATTACCCGGATGACTGCTTAACATGTACTTGCTTTTCAGAGATCAGTTTAGTAAATAAAACCTATTTTGTTCCAAAATTTCAAGTTAAACACTTAAATGTAAGCAGAGGGGTGCCTGGCTGGCTCAGTTGGTGAAACATGCAAGTCTTGATCTCGGGGTTCTAAGTTCGAGCCCCACGATGGAGGTAGAGACTACTTAAAAAAATAAAGTCTTAAAAAAAAAGATGACAGCTTGGACAGGGGTAACCAACATTTCCTTTTTCGTAACCTTCAGTAACGTGACAGAAAACACAGCGAGGTGTAGCTGGATTTTCCTTTCGTTCACTAATATATATTTTTTTAAGTTTATTTATTCCAGAGAGGTAGAGAGAGACAGAGCATGAGCAGGGGAGGGGGAGAGAGAGGGGGAGACACAGAATTCGAAGCAGGCCCCAGGCTCCGAGCTGTCAGCACAGAGCCCGACGCGAGGCTCGAACCCACAAACTGCAAGATCGTGACCCAAGCCGAAGCCAGACGCCCAACCAACTGAGCCACCCAGGCGCCCCAACTAATATTTTTACTAAGCCCCTCAGAAACCTCTGGAAATCAGAGGAAGTTTTTAGATGCATATTTTTTCTCTTTTCCACTCTTGCAAAGATCATGTCAGCTGAATATTACAAGACTGAGGGGGCTGTATTTCCTGGTTCCCAGGTAAAATCTATTTGACTGGATAGAGACACATTGGCCCAGCAATAAAACTATGCCTGAAGTTTACGATCAGGAAGAGGCCAAACGCCACTTGTGAGCTAAGAGCTTTGCTCACCGGAATGAATCATTGGATTTCTGAAGCTCAGCTGAGTTGTCCAAGGGTCCATCAGTTTCCCCGATGGTAAGAAAGTTGGCAGCGTTAGCTAAAAGGGTGGGATGATGAACAGCTGAATGGGAAAACTGCCCTGGGCCCCGAAATGTGATAATAGGCTCTTCCTAGATAGATTCGTCGTTTCCCTTTCTGAACTCTAACACAGAATAATTAAACATATCACCCCCATAGACTACTCCCCTGCAAAACAGCTAAATGAAAAACCCATCGCCTCCCCTGCCCCATCCCCCCACCAAAAAAAGCACTTGGCTGTTGTGATTTACAAAGAAATGAGAAGAGTGGTTTGAACATTTTTAAAGTCCAGCTTGAGAAGAGAGCTTAAGCCAAGGCAGACGGTGCACTTGAATCGTGTCAAAATACAATCGGAGGAAAGCAACGTCCGATGTCAACAACTGCAAGGGGGAGAGGGGTAAGAGACGTTCAGGTGGAATCTCCTGAATCATTGGTTGTTTATCATTTGCTCTGTGTGTGGCAGTCGCTCCCGAAATAGCCTGGAATCCTAGCGTACAAAAATTAGATATGCCCGTTGAGTTCATCCCGTCCGACACGCTTCCGGTTGGAGAAAGCGGGGCCCGGTGAGAGCTATGACTTGTTCTCACGGCTCTTGGCTTCACGAAGATCAGAACCCCGGGTCCCAGGACTCCTCATCATGAAACGCTCCCTGTGGGTTCTTGTTTTGTATAAATCAGACTTGATGAGACAACCGTGTTCTGACAGACATGTGGTTGAATATGGTCTGGAACCCGAGGAATTTCTCTCCTATCTGGAAGACTTCAGAGACAAACCAATTAAATATACGGAGCCATAGGAAGAACTAAGTGATAAGCTCTGGAGGAATTCATCATTCAAGCTTGTCAGGGAGTGCATTTTTCTTCAACTCAGAATCTCCCAATTCCAAAAGCCAATAACAAGGCAATCTCACAGCTCAGCAGTAAAGCTACTTTTAAAATCTAGAATGAGATCATTGGGTTCAACAGACGGACTCAAGTATCACTTAAAATTGGGCCTGCCTGCATGTAATAAACTTTGGATCTTGGCTGTGTGTTACCAGAACGTCTCAGCTATCCTCATGGGGTGTGTCTTTGTGTTGTGTTGTGTGTTGTGTGTGTGTGTGTGTGTGTGTGTGTGTGTGTCTGAAAGCGAGTTCTGAAAATGTCCCAAGTGAACATTTGTTTCAGACTTCCGGAACAGCCAAGAATCCACTGTAATTATGCTTTGAACTTCTCTTCTCCCGTTTGCAACCCTTCCTTCATTGTTCACATGAAAGCCAGAGTCTTACTCATTTATTCATTAAGGAAGTACTTCCTAGAGAGTTACGATGTTCCAAAACACCGTGTCAGGTGTTGATGATGTGAAGGTGAGAGGGGCCCGAGAAGCAAGGGACATGCCCCAGGATTATCCATTCACCTAGCCTGTGTGCCCAGCGGTCACTTGGGAGCTGGAAAGTACCTTCTATTTCATGTTGTAGCCAACATTCTGTCAAGATCAAATCTGTCCCCAAATGCCAAGTAACTGGATCTGACAGATAATTAGCTCAAATGTTCCTTTTTAGGATACTGTTGATAGCAAACATAAAATAATGTTTGGAAATTAAATTAATAAAGATGATGTAGGCTAATTACAAAGTGGTTGCCCGGGGAAACATGCATCGGGTTCATTTCCAGCCCCCGTTCAGGAAGGACAGGACAGCATCGATTTTGATGGTCTTTTTCCAGGATCAACAGACACATGGGACTTCCTGATGTTCTATTACCTGCATTCAGAATAGGGAGCTGTGCATTCCTTTCATTGGCATATTCCATCTCAACTAATCTTTTTAGAGGATCAGATAATCTAGCAGATCCAGCACCAGCTCTCATTCTTCAACAGAACCGCTCAAAACGAGGCGGATTGTTTCAGCTACCTTGTGAAATCTCCATGAACAAGCTGAATATATTCTGCATCTAGCGAATTGATCATCTCAAGAGGGGGTAATTTGTGCCAAGTCTTCACGTTCGCCACAGGACTCTCAGGTCCTTTGTTAGGTTATACGTGTGTGAATGGAGCATACTGACAGTGTATTCTGATGTCCGACCGAATGCGAATAGCGAAAGAAGTCACTTTGCTCTGTATGTCCCCACAGTTACGGTCACAAATGCGTCTCTCTCTCTCTCTCTCGCTCTCATTTAGCTCTAGTCTCTGTGAATGTAGTGATAACATCTCCATTAGTGAATTCATAATTTCCACTCCTTGGATTTGCATGCCAATCTGTCTTATTTTATAAAATATGAATTTATTAGATTACTTACGGTATTAGGATTTTATCATGAAAAACAGTTGGCCGTGGTGTGGGTGTGTGTGTGGTGGGGGGTGTGCGGAATCAGTGGGCTCTCTTTCAGTTCCTAGAGAGACATGTCTGTTTGAATTGGTTTTTGTTACTCTTTTTACTTTTAATTTTTTAAGTCTGATACTAATGACATTCCTGGAAAAGTATTAAAATGATTTTCAAAGGCTCATTTTCCCCTTAATGTGTAAATTATAATCATATAAAGGATAGAAGCCCTTAATTTGTAGACATCTGAACAGTCACATCGAAGTTCCAGTAATATTTTGTCATTAATTCCACCTAAAGATTCTAAAGACTTTTTCTAATTCAAAATACTTTGTCCTTAATTCCTCCTAAGATTGTAAAGAACTTTTCTAGCTAATTCAGATGTTCATGTTTAGTGAATACTTGTTGATTAACTGACAGCTAACTGTGGTATAAAACACCTGTATCGGCAGTTCATCCAATAAAACACAAGATCCTTTTCAGTATTTCATTTTGCCTATTAACAGCCCAAACTATGACATTCATTTTTTTTTTTTTGAAACGACGTCACTATTTGGCACAGAAGTCTACAACAAGAGCTTGTTTCACTTGCCATTTATTCCAGTAACTTGATAACGAGTATTTGCAACTAAATCTAACAATATTTGTACGAGTCCTTTCAAGCTAAAATACTGCTAAAAAATTCCAACGCACGTGCAATTCCATATATTTACCTACTACCGTATTTATTATAAAACCCGGGCTCTAAGCGCTTTATAGGATGTGAATACAGGAGTCCCTGTACCCTCCGATGAAACGTGGCCCCATCTGACAGAGGACACGCTGCTGAGAAGAGACCCATGTCCGATCGAGTTGGCCAGTTAGCTACTGGCGTTGGCTCCTCGGGCTGTTCAGGAATGCTACTGTGCCATCATAGAATCGCTCGATAGCTCAGTTCACACAGAACAGCGGCAGATTTTCAAGGCTAAGCCCTTAGCAACCAAGAGCCACGTAGCACAAGCAGCATTGGCAACACACACTATTGTGCAGGTGGACCGTTTTCAGCGACGTCGATGTTGAAAACCCAGACATACAAAACAGAGAAATTAAGAGTGATTGCTTGTATTCTAAAACGGTGTTCGGCTTTATAAAAGGATTCACAAGTGTCCTCTTAAGTGGCAACTCCCCTAATGCGTGTAAAATGCAATTGGATTTACAAAACTTCAAGGTACACGTGACTTTTTGCGCAACCGTTTTGAGAAGCGAAGTGTGCCTATAGAGAGTACTTAACTTTCCCTCTCAGGATTTAGGCAAGTGTCTCATCATTGTATTGGGAAAGGACACTTAAAACCAAGATGTTGCCTTTTAAGCCACCGAAATGGAAAGCAAATATTGGCTCTGTGATGTGGACGTTCCAGAAAATTGAAGTACGTTCATGATTTTGTATTTACAATTTGGGGACTCATCTTTAAAATGTACACCTTTAGGTAGCACGAGTATGTAGCCATAATGTTGGGCCCTATTCTGCAGAAATGTCGCTGTATTTTTGTGGGTTTTTTCCTCCCTCTTTAGCCGCGTGATTTTAAAGAGATGTTAATGGTGGTTACTCCGTAGCTCGTCTATTTATGACATCACTTTTATACTTCACAGGATCACCTTTACAAATCCAACTTCCGGCATCTCATTAGTGTTCCCACTGTTTACTCTGGGTGATTGTCATTCAGGTAAGGTTCTTCTTTATTAGCAGTAAGCTCCCTGGGGTGGGGTGGGGGGTAGGGGTGGAGGGGACTGGGCAGAGATGGGCCTACTGTATCTCTGTGCCCCCTCGGCACACAGCACAGAGCCTAGCACCTGGGAAGCAAGCACTCGGTAAATATTTATTGAACGAATGGATGAGTGAAAAAAAATGAGTGAATCGGGAGAATTGTCTGCAAAGCTTTCTTCACTCTAGATTCTAATCCAGTGTGTTTCTGGAATGTGTATAATCAAAATGAGTTTCTGGGGTCTGAAAAAACACAGAGCCTCTCTCTTGTTCCCTATACGTCTTTCTCGGTAGAATCCATGAAAATATGGAGCCCTTGATGAGATGGAAATATTTGGAAAAATTAAATCACCTTAGAGGTTAGAGGACCAAGCAGAGGAAATTGAAGAGTCATTTCCTGACTCACCAGCTGCTGGAGGGAACTAAAAAGATATAAAGGTTGACCAGAGTCCTGAACCGAATCAGATCCTTGGCCATTGTGTCCAGACTGAGAAGTGGTACTTTTGAGTGTGTGAATACAAACTTAGCCACAGGTATATTCAGAAACAGTGAAAGTAATTAATTAAGAGCTAGAATCGAAGGAAATTACCATTCGCCATTTGTAGGGCCAGACCTATAGATCTGTTCCAGGCGGGGCAGGGGGGAGAAGATCACATTCTGTTGGCTGGAACCATTTCGCTGTGCTGATGCTCATACGCATGACAGGTGGCATATGAAATAAAAATGAAATAGCAAAATCCAGCTGTAGGAGATAAACGAAATCCTAAAATAAATTCTGTCTGAAAGCGCTTGAGTGGATACCGCAAAACAACATAGTGGAGGTGCTAATAAGTTAATAAATGTAAAAGTGTTTGTGATTTGCATTAGAAAACAAAGCTTCGAAGTGTATGGTGTATGCTGCCTTTAGATGAAATAGTCTGAACCACATTCAAACAATTTCTCTTCAAGCCTAATACAAATAAAGTAAAAATCGAAGGAGCATATGGGAATCTAGATGTACATCGTAATTATCAAGCGAGGGAGTTTATGCATCTGACTTCTTCCAGGAGGCCTCTTTAACATCATGTAACTAAATGAATATTAAGATATCTCTATTTAAGATTAATGAATTGCTTCTTCTGTGGATAATGGAATGACTTTACTTTCCGGTGAATAAGAACAAACACTGAAGTGGAATCACGTCAGTAGTTCTAGTTAGATATATAGTTTAAACCTAAAAACCATCTTAACAGAATATGTATACTAATTTGCCTTTATAATCACTTCCCAAAATACCTACCTCTGTATTCTGTATTTATCACTGCATGAAATGAGAGCACCCACAAGAGGATTTTTGAAACTCATTTATATATATACGGGTGATGGGTACACGCGCGCGCGCGCGTTTGTGTGTGTGTGTGTGTGTGTGTGTGTGTATGTATATGTGTATATATATATATATATATATATATATATATATATTTCTCTCAAAGAGGAGGTGTTTTTTCTGGGAGCTATCTCCAAGTTCACTTAGCATGATACTCTCTGTCCTCTTCTATGACATGTAAAATCTCACTACGTTAACATTCTTGTAGATCATTTGTAGATCATTTCAGGCCACTCTTGTAGATCATTTGACTTTGATCTAATGGACTTGAATAGGAATTATGATCTCTAATCCAAGAGTGAACACGTTAGCTTGTCACTGTAGATATTCAGAGATTTGAGGTTGTTGAAGGCATTTTTTTCCCAGAGGCCCCTTACATTTAAATATCCGTAATTAACTTCTATTGTTAAAAAACGATTTTGCGCCAGTAGTTCTTAATCCAAGTAATTTCTGACTGAAAGCCTGTCGCATGAATTGTTTATAGTGACGGACACTATACTATTAGTCACTTTAAAGCTTCAAAAGGAAGTTATGAGGATCCACTTCAATCTCCACATGATAATAAAGGATTATTATGTGCAGTAACCTATTTATGAAAAGGAAACAGTGTGCTTCTTTCAGACGCCATCAATTGCTTTAATAAGGAATTGAAAAGCTGAACTACTTTATATGCAGATCACCATCCCAGTTGCATAAGGATTTACAATAGACAAAACAAAACTATTTTTTGTTGTAAAGAAGGGCTGTTTGTTTAAATCACACCATAATGTTTGCATCTAAAAATTCTTTACAGGCTAATAAGGCTTCATAAATGTTGTATAGACTCGATCAGTTAAAATCATTTTAACGCTAAGACCAAAACGAAAGGCTTGCTCCAGCTGATGAGGAAAAAAATGCGTGGAACCCGTGCCTGAAGAAGGCAGAGGGGAAAAGATCCCTCCTTTCTCGGTTTTGGTCGTTTTGAATTGATTCGGAGATGCAAACAGTACATGATGTGATAGCACCCCATGAATGCTTCAATAAATGTAAGAGGAAAGTGCTGCTTTCTCTGAAAATGTGAAAATTGAGGATTCTGAGTCTAATCTTTAACCCTAAAAAGAAACAGAAGGTAATGCATACGCTTGTCTCTGCTGCCTTGAATTTGCAGAGAAGTTACTTGGGATGTTTTCACCTCACCTTGGAAGTCTTCCTTCTTTCAAGGTATTGAATGGCTCCTGTGTCTTTATTAAATGAGGTGTGTGGCGGCCTCTACTGGTGCGTGTTTATAGAAAATGTTTCAATAGGCAGAAAAAATACTAATTTCAATTAAAAAGTTAGAAATCCACTCTTTCACTTAAATATATAAAAATATCTAATTTAATGCAGAAAAGATATATTACAAGTCGTGTAATGCACTCTGGATCAGGAAAATAACCTAAAACGCTGACCATGTTAGCGTAAAATAATGATTTACGGAAGGGCATTAATTGTCCGATGCACTCCGATATTGGGTTAAATATATTTTATTAATGAATTACTAATCCCGACTGAGGCAGTCTGACCTCTAGTCCACTGTTAAATCCCCTTAGTTGACTTAAATAAAATCACTTAGAACAAACCCAGAAGAAAGGAAATATTTTACAGTTAAATCTCTAAAGTCCTACAACTAGAATCATTTGATGACAGGCTGGTTTCTATAACTCAAGCAAACTGTACGTTGACTTCATATAGCTGACATTTTCGTCTATTTTACAGTGTTTTTAATTTCAAAAATACAACACATTAAAATATGTCCAATTTATCAAAGCTAACAGCAACATTTAAGTAATGTACTTAAAGTGCAAAGGCACTTTAACACAAAGAGGTGTTGCCTGGCGGCTATACTTGGAAACTGAAGACAGAAATACCACATATCATTATTTACAAAAGAATGTATAGTCTCCAAAGGTCTTTGGAGATCTTCTACAAAATACGCCAAATATCCATTTTTAACGTGAAAAGTTTGCTTACTCTTTCTTCATTCACTACAATCTCCTCTTCCCATTCCCACACACTGGAAAAAGAAAGGAAGAAAAAAGAAACAAAACCATCCATAGAACATACGGAAAAAAACAAAAAAACCAAACCAGAAACCAAAAAACAACGCACCGTAGAAAACACTCGTGTTCCGTGACGGTTCCTAAGGAGAGAAGGGGGGAAAAGGTGGGGGAGGGGAGCGAGAGAGAAATAATTTAAAGGAAAACTTGGAAAAGCAGTATCATTGCTTCACCCCATCCCCCACGCATTTTCAAAGTCCCCCATTGATGCCGAGGAAGGGAGAAGGCAAACACACACAAAAGCCAATGTAGTGCTTCCAACAGTTTGCAGCAGCACCCTCGGCTGCCATAGGGTTGTAAATGGTTTCCCTTCACAGCTGACTGATTGCAGTTTGTTTTTCCAGAACTTCGAGGTAGTCTGGTTCGGACTGCGGCTTAGCTTGCAGTAAAGGGTGGTCGGGTTTTGACTGCCCCACAAAGCATTTCCTGGGAGTTCCGTACAAAACGGTTTTATTGATTCTGTCTTGGTTTTGGCGTCGAGATTCATACGCAGGGGCGAACTGCCTCTTCGGTAAGGTACAAAAGTTATAGTGGGCGAGTCCTGCGCTGGGAAGTTCCTTGACCCGCTCGGCGATGTTCTGGTACAGCAGCTCGGGCTCTCTGGGTGCGGCCGGCTTTTCCAGCAACTCGGCGGCGCTTATAGTGTAGGCAAGCGTGGCCGGCTCTTCCTTTTTCTCGTCCAGGTTGCCATAGCTGAAGTCTTGCAGGTTGCGGTAGTAGGCTACCGGGTCTCCTTCCTTCTGCATGTAGATGGGGTTCTGGCACATCTGACCCACGGGGGGGGGGATGTAGTTGTAGACGTGGCCGTCCGTCTTATCCTGAGTCTCGCTGTTGTAGGACCCGTACTGGAGCTGGAAGGAGCTCACGTCGAGGCTGTTGGCACTCCTCGGGACGCTCGGCACCCCCTTTCTGCGTTTCAGGACGAAGACGAACAAGCCGGCCCCGAAACAGACAGACAAGATGAAGACCACAAGCAATCCTAAAATTAAGACGGAGAGTGGAACCTCCGTGTGTAGCTCGGGGTAGGAACTGGGGGCCACGCTGAGCGACCGGGGAGTGTCTGTGTTGTGATTCATTGACAGAACGGTTCCGTCTGACAAGTTCGGGCTGTCCGGACAGATGGCCTCCCGCCCCAGAAACTTCAGTATCTCCCCTGCGTGCTTGGCGGGAGATTCACAGGTCACCTCGTTGATGATGACGGGGGAATTGGCGTGTTCCGTCCAGTCCTTCAGCCCCATGATGTCACAGGTACAGTCCCACGGGTTCTCTTGCAGGTCGATCTGAATGAACGCCGGGAGCTGATCCAGAACCCCCTTCACGGGCAGGTGGGAAAAGTGGTTGTTTCTCAGGTTCAGCCTGGTGAGGGCCGTGCCCCCGAATATGTTGTCAGGCAAGGAGCGCAGCAGGTTGTTGTTGAGAAACAGTAGCTGGAGGTTAATCAGAGCATCGAAGGTCAGCGGTTTAATTTCCTTAATGACATTATACTCTAAGTAGAGATACTGCAAGCTCCGCAGCCCGTGAAACATAGAAGGGTGCAGCACTTCAAGGTAATTGCCGTTCAGATAGAGTCTGCGTAAACTGGTCAGGTTTGTGAAGGCACCCTCCTGGATGACCGCGATCCTGTTGTTTCCTAAGTGCAGCAGATCCAGAGAGCTGTATTCTGAGAGGTCGTTCTTATAGACAGTCTGCAGATAGTTCCCTGTCAGGTAGAGTTTCTTGGGGCTGGTAGGTCTGGGCTGCAGGTCGGAGATGTTGGTGAACTTCCTTTCCTGGCAGTTGACGTTTAGGCCGTTGTCGGAGCTCTGAGAGGTGCAGACACAGCTACTGGGGCAGGTGAGGGGCACGGGGGACTTGGTCTGGTACACCATGATGGGTCCAAAGCTCTGCCTGTCCTTTGAGACAGTGACCCGGGGAGTTGGGCGATTTCTCATCTTGGGCGGCCGGCTGGCTTTGGGGGCCCTGGTCGGGTTGAGCGCAGGATTCACCGTAGGCGACAGCCTTTGGACGTGAGTGTCAGCGTGGCCACCCCTCTGACTGGCGTCCCCGGGGCTCTTTCTGGGACAGAGGTCTTGCCTGGTCAGTTGGGTCACATCCTTCCCGTGCAGTCGAAAGGGAGTCTCGCAGACGATCTCCCCCACGAACACCGTTATGGTGTCCAGCCAAGCCTTGAGAGGAAGTAGGTCACAAGTGCAATTCCACGGGTTTTCCTCCAGCTGGATCTCCATGATGCCTCCAATATGCTCAAGGACGCCGGCGAAAGGCATCACTTTCAGCCTGTTGCCTCTCAGGTCCAGGTGGGTCAGCAGGACGAAGCGGAACACATTGCTGGGCAGCGACAGCAGAAGGTTGTCATTCAGGATGAGCACTTTGAGCTTATTCAGTTTGCTGAAGGCCCCCGCCTCGATGGCACTGATGTAATTGTAGTCGGCCTGGAGGTACTCGAGGCTCTCCAGGCCGAGGAAGGTGTCTTCCCTCAGCACCTCGAGCTTGTTGTTGTTGAGGTGCAGTCTCTTGAGGGTCTTGAGGCCGCTGAACGCCCCGGTGCGGATCTCCTGCAGCCCGTTGTTGCCCAGGTGGAGAGTCACGGCGTTGGAGTAATTGACGAACTCGTTAGGGTACAGGCGGGTCAGGAGGTTTCCATTGAGGAACAGCTGGTAGATTCGATACTGGGGGGGCTGGAGCAGGCTGACAGTTGTAAATCCTTTGTTTTCGCAGTTAATATTCAGTACGTTTTCCTTCTCTTCGCACAGGCAGCGGATCTTGCAAATGTCTTTGGCAGTTTTGCGGCTCTCCGTGTGTAAGATCCCGGCCACGGTTAACACGCTGAGGAACCAAACGCCGCTCAGCATCTTTAGGCACCGTCGGTGTCAGTTCAGGTACCTACAGGCAAACCTTGGGGAAGGGTGCCGGAGAGAGCAGGATGCGGGGGAGAAAGAAACAAGGAAGCCCGATTAAAATGGCAAAGCAGGGGGGCGGAGTGGGAGGAAGGGACGATGCGGGGAGTGGGCAACACGGCAGAATGAAATCACTGCGTTTCTCCAAGCGGTTTCTTCTCTCCTCGCCCTCGCCCCCGCCCCCGGCCCACCCACACGCGCGTCCCGGAGCACACATGCTTGCACCTGATTTCCCGGCGGGTCGCAGCCAGCCACGGAGTCATTAGTAATCGAGTTGTCCTACTAAATCCAGCCCATCTCCTCCTCCCCTGGGGTAGCTTGAAGAGATCTCGGGCGGCTCGCCCGTCTTAGGCTCGCGGCAGAAATTGCTTTACTTTTTTTTTTTTTTAACTGCGCAAAAAGGGGGTGGGAAAATCAGGGGACTGGCGGTGGGGGAGGGAGAGAGGATGGAAGCGCCGAGGCAGCGCGGGGTGGGGGTTACTCACACATCAGGAGAAGACGGGACCCCTCTCCTCTGCAGTCCGCCAGTAGTTTGGCATCTTCGGAAAGAGAAGAAGAGCAAGGTAAAAGAAGACGCCGCTTCCGGGGGGATGCCCTGCTTTCCGCCGGCGGATTTAATTTGCCTGGGGGGGGGGGGGCGGGGTGCGCAGAAATCCGAAATCCGGCAGGCCGCAGGGGAGGAGAGGACGGCCGGGGCGGCTGCAGGCTGAGCCGACGGCGACCCGGGGGTGCGGTTGCGGAGGGAGGTCGGGGAGCCGGCCGGCCCGGGTGGCGGGCGGCGGCGGCGACGGCGACGGCGGCGACGGCCGAGCCTGGGCGCGCGCTTCCGATGCGCTGGCGGCGGCGGCAGCAGTGCGCCCGACAGTTTGAATTTGAGAGGTTTTGCAGGCTCCCCCGGACAGGGCTGGGGTGACGTCACGCGGGGAGGGGGCAAGCGGCGGATCGAGGGCGCGCGGTGGGGGAGGGAGGGGCAGATGCTTCCCTTCCCAGCGAGCGGCTTTGCAAAGCTCGAATCCGGGCTGCGTCAGTTGCTTCTGAACTACTCCACCTCCAGCCCGGCGGGCGGCGAGCGGCTGGCGAAGCCCCTGGAGAGGGATTCTCCAGGAGGGGTCCCCGCTAAGGGGCTGCGACCGCCGGGACTCCTCCGGCCCCTGGCCCCTCCGAGTGGTTTCTTCCACCTGCTACCCCTCCTGGCCATTCCAGTAGGGTCTCATTCCAAATTCCCAAGCAGAGGTCCGGATCTTCCCAGTGAGAGGGTGTGTGTGTGTGTGTGTGTGTGTGTGTGTGTGTGTGTGTGCGCGTGCGCGCGCGCGCGCTCATGTGTGTGTGTGTGTGTGTGTGTGTGTGTGTGTGTGTGTGTGGGAGATGTGCCTCTTTGCTCCAGGACTGGGGCCCGCCTGCCAGCCTCCTAGATCTCCTGCCCCCGTGCTCTCGGTGCGGAGTGCGGTGTGTGCCCGCTCCACAGTGCCTGTGTAGGAGGGCGAAGAGGGGATTTGTGCCTTACATACACAGCTTTGTTTCAGTGCTGAGAGAAGTACTTTCTGGGCCGTGACTGGCCAAACACACATTCGCCTGGATTCTGAAAGCCAGCTCAGCGTTAGAGACGAGCGGCTTCAGAACCATTCTCTCCCTGAGGTTTATAGTTAGCCAGAAGATGAAGTTTAAATGCGTGCTCTGCGCCTGCAGGAAGGAGGAGTGGGTGTCAGAAAGACACTGCCAGGCTGAGCCTCGCTCGGCTGGGTGTGGGAGCCCCAGCGCGGGCGCCCGAGGAGGGGCCTAAAGCTGCAGGCGACAAGGGCAGGGGAGCTAGAACGAAGGCAGCAGTGCGGGAAGGCCGGCGGCCGAGAACCGGGGGAGACGGGGAGAGGTCCCGCCCGACATCCAGTGCGCCTGGGTTCTGATCTAGCTCTGTGGCCAGGTTGCTCGCTTCTCTCTGCAACTTCGCATCGCCGTTGGCAGAAGGGGATGGGGCTGTACGGGCCCTTCCGGTTCTGACATTCGCTCGGATTCACAGAACCTTTCCACGCCATTAACAGCCAGGTGTTGGCTTTTGGCCTCCATTATCCCGCTTCTCCTTAATGATCTTAAGGTCCCCTGGAACCGGGTGTCTCCCGTGTGGGGGTCCATTTGCAAGATGCCTTTATCTGCTACCGCCCGGGAGGGCCAGGGCGCCTCTGGCGAGTCAGGGAAAAGGGGCGATCAAAGAGAGGGGTAAATGAATCGACCCAGGGTGGGCCTGTCCCACAAAACACTCACACTTGCCTTCCCTGAGCGCTGCAGGCAGAGCTGACACAGGGTCCCATTGCCGGGCCGCATTTGGAACACAGACCAGCCCCACGGGCGGAATGAGCCGCCGAGGATGGAAAGCCCCCCGCGTCTCCCCTCCCACCTCCCTGCTCCGCTCGGGTCCTGGGACTCACTGTTCGGCCCACACTGGCTCTCTCCTCCCCAAGAAGGGCTCTGATAGTTTCTCAACTTGGGCAGGAAGGCAACCTGTGGCTCTCTGGCAGTCTCCTCCGGAGTTTTTCTCAGCCTTTCACGGCTCCCTGTCCTTTCCCTTCCCGGAAGAGCCTTGGACCAGACGTCATGCGCCCCCTCCCCATCCTGTAGTTCTTGCTTGGCCTCGGGGAAGATCCCGTCCTTCTGGGGCCTCAAGTTTTCCTTCTCTGTGCCAAAGGGCAACACGGAGCCCAGCCGTCCTCAGCGGGGGAGGGGCAGCCCGTGAGCCCCCCCCCCCAGCCGTGGCGGAGTGATGCAGTGAGCGATTAAGCTTCCTTGCATAGCAAAGGGGCATTTGTTTCGACATGTTGCTAAATATTAAATACACGTAGTTCCTAGAGAGATATGGCTTATTCATTGTCGTTCATTTAACAAACATGTATTAATTAGGTTAATATTACATTGAAGCAGAAGCCAGCGTGAGAGCTGGACAAGACCTTTGCAATGAGATTCATTTTATAGATGAGGGCATTCCTCCACCAGGACGAGTGCTGACTTCCTGAAGTTCAAGAATCCATACAATTAGAACCAGAACCCAGGGATTCGGAGTCCTGGCCCAGGACCTTTCCCCACATATCACCAGTGCTCAGTGTGAATTAGTGAAGGGCTGTCGGCCTCAGCTTAGTGGTGTCTACCTAAATGTGTGCTTTAAGAAAAAAAAAAAGTATTTGGAAGTGAAATATCAAATATGAGTTGTAGTTAGCAAATATAGTAATTTCCTTCAAGACATTGATGAGGCTGCCAGTAGTGTTTAAGGACAGAGACTATTAAACATTTCAGAGAGAGAGAGAGACAGAGAAAGGGATAGATGGATGGGGGGGCAGCTGGCAGAGCTTGAAACCCGTGAAAATGATAGAGTGAAGGAAGCGTGGTGGTAAGCTGGCTGGAGTTGGGGGGGGGCGACACTGGGAATCCTGAGACGGGGTGACAGATCTTCCTTCCACGGTCGGCTTCCGACACGGGTCGGTGGACTCTCCCACCACTGCTCGGTCTCCTGCCTGTCGCCTGGCTTCCGCGGCCGCTTTCCCAAACCCAGTTACTGAGGCCGAATCCGCCTCAGCAGGAGAAAGCACTTTAAGTAAGTTTCCGAACGGCCCCGCGTCTCGGGAGGAGCCGCCGCAGCACCTGCCGGCGACAGCGGGCTTTTAAGGCGGCGGAAAGGTCCTGGGTGAACTGGGAGCCCACGGGAGGCAGGGACGGACACTAAGATAAGGCGAACGCCCCCTCTCGTCGCTGGGGCGACGGAGCCACAAGCGGGGACTCCGTCGCCTCGGTCTCCCTCGCCTCCGAGTAGAGAGCCCGGCTCGGGTCGCCGGTGCTTCCACGGGGCGCGGGGAGTTGCCGGCGGGGTCACAGCCTGCGCCGCCCGGCCGCCCGCCGGGCCTGGGGGAAGGGCGGTTAACGGGAGTCCCGCGGGCCTGCCGGGGAGGGGTGTCCGCGGCCCGCTCGCCCTTCTTCCCCCTTCCGCTACCCGCCCCCCCCCCCCCACCTCGGCAGGTGCGGTTCCCGGAGGGCGCTTCCGGGCGGCCCGGGGGCGCCAGGCGCGTCCCCAGTCTCCGGGGACCCGGCACCGACCGCTAGCCCAGCCCTCCTCGCCCTTCCCCGGGGCGGCCAGACGCCCGGTACCCGGAGCCGGGGCCCGCAGGCGCGACGGCCACCCGCGCTGCCCTCGCCGCGGGGCCCGGCACCGCGCGCCGGCGAGCGTTCTCCTCGGGAGCGGCAGCTCGCACCGGGCCGGCGGTGGCCCCGCGGCCGCGCGACGCCCGGAGTCCGACCACGCCCGCGCGGACCGTCTCGGAGCCGGCGAGCCCGGGCGGGCGGGGGTGGCCACCGCGGGCCGCCCGCACCCGATCCCCCACCCCGGCCCCCCACCGCCACGAGGGGAGCCGGCCGGGCAAGGCTGGGGGCCGAGCGCGGCGCTCCCGAGTGCCCAGAACTTACCCGGCGAGCGCGCCACCCGCAGCTTCCCCCGGAGGCGCCCGCAGCAGCGGCCGGCCGGGAGGCGCGGGAGCCGGCGCGGCCCGGGAGCGGGGGCACGGCGGCGAGCGCGGGCGGCGCCCCCAAGGGCAGGCAGGTCCCCGCTGGAGCGGCGCGCCGGCGGCCAGCGCTTCTGGCAGGAAGCGGGGCGGGAGCCGGCGGGGAGGAGGGAAGAAGAACGGGGGCGGGAGGGGGAGGTAGGGACGGCCGCCCCTCTCCCGCACTTATCAATCACCCTGCGGATCAAATGTCCCCGCCGTGCACCCGGGAGGGGGATGCGGCGGCCCACAAAGGGGCCGCCGCTCCATCGCTCTGACGAGCGCCGCGGAGCGCCGCTCACGCCTCCCGGCCCCTCTCGCCTGGAGCCCTGCCCAGCCCTCGCAGCTTCTACCGTGGGCTGCGGCTCCGACTCGGCCGAGTGAAACCGGGGATGGCACTGGGCCGGGACCAGACCCCGGGGGAGACTGAGACCACCGGGCGCAAGTTCCCGACCGGCGGAGGAGCGGCCGGACGCCCCCCGGGCCGGCGGCCTCCCCTAACTAGTAAGCGCCCAGTCCCTGGAGTTCGCAGGCAGATTTTAAGGACCCCCCGCGAGGGTGGTAAACAAGGAATTTCCATATAATATGGAGCCGGGCTGGACTGGGGCAAATGTGTTAACAAAAGCCAGCCTTTAGCAGCGCGCCAGTGTCTGTTTCCATCTGATTCTTTTTATTCTTCGCGACGTTGCCTGGATCGACTAGAGCGTACTTTTGGCCACCCCCTTGCCTTTTCTCCTTTCTTCTCCCTCTTATTAGTAGTCCAGGTGGTTGTGATTCGACTACAGGAAGGCGCTCAAAGAGTCGCTGTGGTTCAAGAGGGAGGTGCGGGTTTTCGCCCAGACCAGTGCGGTTTCCCCTCAAAGCTGCTTCCCCCACGGCCTCTCCCCTCGCCCGGGGTATTCGGGATAAAGTTGCAGTTGCGTTAATTTCAGTCGGGGATTGGCAGTTTATCTGGATGGCACTAAGGCATTTCCCCCTCAATCCTGCAGGCCAGGGGCCTTCATTAACGCTCCCCCCCCCCCCCCCCCCCGTCCCCGTCCTTCCCATACCCCCTCCAGAGTCTGTAAAACCCCCATTGTTCAGAATCTGCACCCGTTTGAGGATGGAAAAGGAGGGGGGCGATGAGAGGGGCACGAAATGAGAGCAAACATTAGCTCTCCTGCTAATGATCCTGCATTGGGGTTTGTGGGTTTTCAAGGTTATTTCCTGTACCCTGAAGCCAGGTTCCCACAGCACCGATTTCCACCTCATTCTTGTCCTTACCCTGGGGAATTCTTTCTGCTTCTTCCCTCTCTTCGTGGCTTTCTTTTCATAATGGTTTTTCCAAGGAGACCACGCGGGGCCTTTTCAAAATGACTGGTGATCTTCTGTGAATATATGCAAAGTTTACTTTAGGAACAGTCCAAAGAATTATCTTTTATAATCTTATCTCTGAGGTTTTAAGGATCATTGTTGGTCCTTTTACTTCATTCCTGAAAAAGACTTCTTGAGGTTTCCCTGCCATTCAGCTAAGCAATTCTAGAATAACACAGTTCTCGCATGTGCACATGGGCAGACTGTTGACAGTTACATATTCGGAAACATTGCCCCTTTTTATCAATATCCTTGCTTGGGCACAACACTAACTACGCTGTTTGCTACAGACTCGAGCAGTGGTCTGGGCATATTATTCCTAACTAGGAAAAGTTAATGCTGTTTCCTCTGTGTCTTTACCTCATTTCTGACTGTGTCATCTTTTCTTGTAGTTATTTAATGGGTGCTATAAACAACCACAAAACACAGAGCTAAGAGGCTATTCAAAGGCAGAAATAATGAGACAGTCATGCTGGAGAAAGGAGACAGTTTACTGAGAAGGGTCGTGTGTCTCTAGCCAAAGGGAACACGCACACAAAAGCCGTAACTTGTATACAGATTAGAGGAGGAACACAGCATCAATGATAAAAACCGACATTTTATTTTGATCGGGTAAAAACATGTAAAATGTGGCATGCGTCAATTTTAATTAGGCTTGGACGCAAGGCTAATGTGTTTACCAGTCCTCCGCAAAGCATTTAGCAGCCTGTCTTTCCACCCGGGACCACACCAATGGTGAGATAAAAAGGGAAAAGAGCCGACTTCTTTTTGTCAGCATATAAATTTCAAGTAGGTGGGTAGCTGTTTCGCAGGGTGTCGTGAACGCACGCACAGACAAAACGATGTGCAACACAGAACTTTCTGTGAGGGCTGTTGCACAGATAATTACAGTAGAAGAGAGCTTAAAGTGAGTGAGTTTTAAATGTATCAATTTTCTTTGAAAGTTTCTTTAAGTTTCCTTTTCTAAAAGTTTCTGGGTTAGGGGAAAATTTCCTGATATAACTGAATATCAAAGACATGCATATTCATGTACCTACGTTAATGAATGAAAGTGGCCTTGTTAATTCTTTGGTGTAGTAGCATTGTAAATGTATCTGTGAGCTGTTCTCTGTTGATCAGTTCATATCACCAATGGGCTTGGAGATCCCCGATGGCAATGTGAGGAGGGGGGTAGAGAGAGAAAAATCACATTTTGCTGCGGTTTTTATCATTTCGTTCTAAGATTAGGGGGAAATCAGAAGTTGCACCTAGGCTGAATTAAAACACAAACGTGTGCATACATTTCTAAGATGATGCAAATGTTGCCCAATTACTAGGTGGCACGTAGTTTGAGAACGTCATTTCTACACCTTCTCCGCACCTGTCCAGAGCTGGAAAACTCTAAAAAAATAAAACAGAAAAGACAAAGTAGAAACCTCATGCAGAGTCAGTAATTCTAAGACAGATGTGAGATCTTCTCAGAGAATACGATCTCTTTTGGATCAAAGGTTTCAAAGACGAGTTCAGAGACAAATTCCTAAAGTAAGAAATGCAACTCCGAGAACATGCCGTTAATACCAGTAATTATGGTTTAGAGGATATTGTAGACTTTGCTTCTGTGATGCTATTGAAAGTGTGGATATTTTTAAATTCAAGTCCATTATTTTGATGATCTTGGCAGGCATGTTGGCTGGGCTGGAAAAGTGCTGGGCCAGGACCTGAGTAGTTTGTCTCTTATTCAAGCGCACATCGAAACCCTTAGAGACCTGGGTTCAGATCCCACCTCTGCCTCTTACTTACGGGGGGGGGGGGGTGGGCCTGAGCAGGCACCTGTCTGTTTTCCCATGTGTAAAAACTGGGCACTAGAACCTTCCACGTGGCGTCAGTAAGAATGGGATTTGTACAAAAGCCCTTGAAACTTGTGAAGTGGTACATATATGTGAGGGGAAATCGAAATGAGGGATTCCTAAACTCACTTCTTAAAATGAGTGAATTATCCCACACAGTGATTTTAGGGAGAAACCACCATTTTGATTTAAATCGGATAATAGAATCAGGGTTAGAAAGCTATTTATGATTCTAGTTGGAGCTATGTAAGTCAAACACTGAAATGGAAACTTAAAACCATTCCATCTTTTCCCTAAATTCTTCCAAAGGGTTGGATATTCGTATGCATACGTGTATATGTGTGTATGGTATATGTATATATCAGGGTCTGTCCACCTCAACACTGTTGACATTTTGGACCAGATAATCATTGGTCATGGGGGGTTGTCACGTGTAACATGAGAGGTTTAAAAGCATCCCCGGCTTCTGCCACTTTTCAGGAGCACCGTGATGCTGCGTATATGTGAACACGTATATATACGTGCACATATATAATATATATTATATATTACATATTATCGTATAATTATATAATAACATATGTTATATTTGCGTGTATAAACACCTTACACTTACTTAACAAACAAATTGAAAGAACGTAATATGCGTTACGACCTAGCAACGGAGCGAGAGCAAGATCCCAGGCTCCCTGACACCCTGCTTTGCGATCTACTATACCCTGCAGCCTCCCGTCTCTTACGCCCCAAGTACCACCAGTAGAGGCAGGCAATGCCTACTGGTGCTGTTCTTCATGAAGATGTGTTTTTTCCTTCATGACCCAAGACGCGGTTAGGGGTTGAGACCAGAGTTTCTGCAACCATATTACCCCGGTCAGAGCCATGCACCCTGAAATATTCTATTGCTGTTTATTTAAAAAAATTGCTGGCCGTGGCCTGTTCAGTTGACTTGGTGAGTGACTGATAGGTTGTATCTCAGAGGTTGAAAACCACTGACATTCTGAATCAGGAAGGAGAGGAAGGAAAAATGGGACCAAACAGAGAAGGGGGGCAGTGAAGAAGTGATTGGGGGCGCAGAGTTACGGAAATGAGAAAACTTACTGGTGCTCAACCAGTCCTGTCAAGTGTCACCTAGCCATGGCATCTGGTCCCTAAGGGTTCTAGATCTCCGTCCTTATCGATTGAGCAGAGTGATTCATCAGGAAGAACCATACTGAAGCTTACCGGACTTGGGAATGAATATACATGGCGAAAGCCACAGATTTTACAGATAAGTCTTAGGACAGTATTAGCAGGTATTTCATTTATCCTGACACATTTCATCCCATTAATCTCAGTGCAGCTGGAAGTTCTATTTCGGTCCGGAGTTACGACCGAACGCGTTCAGGAGGAAGCCAAATTTATTGCGTTTGAACAGTATAATGCAGTCGAGCCTGTGTGCTAAGTTCTGTTGATTTTATTTACGTATTTATGTTGGACTAGTATAAATATGTGGCAAAGTCTGTGCCGTGGTAGAGAGTTTCATGCTGACTCTGCCGGAACATTCAAAACCGTCTGCCCGCAAGATGCCCGGGTCTAAAGAGTTACGTGCAGAAGAGCGGCTACTAAGGATTTGCATGAAGTACTTCTGATTTTTCAAAAAAGTCCCCATTTGCGAAGAGGACTAGGCTATTAACATTCAAAAATAGCAAGGATGGCACACACCAGATCTACCCTGAAGTTGTGATTTGCACAAAATGAAGCAAGGTTTAGAAATTGTGGGTTCAGGGGGGAGGTGAATGAGATCTAGAAAGTAAATACAATCATTTCCAAGTGATAGCTGAGTGCGGCATTCAACCGTCATCACAAATCAATGAGACGAGAATGGATTTTTTTTTTTTTTGCCTTGAATCTCGATGAGTTATTACTCAGATGTGGTATTGGCTCTTTTTTGCTTCCTTCCATTTTTCTTCTCCCAGGAAGTTTCCTAAATGACATTACCGTGACACCCTTATTCACCTGATTATCGTACGTGAGGTCACCTCTAAGTCCGATGTAATGGCCCCAGGATGTTTGGCCAACTTTTGCATCTGTCTGTGGCCATACTGCGGTTCCTGGGCAAGTTAAAAAGAAAGAAAAAGAAAAAGCTTCGGATTCCATGACACTAAATATCCCCGAAGCTCTCTGCGAAGAATAGCCCAAAGTCTATCTGGAGTGGAGGAGGCACACGGAGATTCTTGCAAAAGCCCTTTGGTGCGACCCCAGGAAACGATGACAAAACTAGCGACATCATCGTCCGCAGATTTGTTCCCCATCCCGGGCGTCACCACAGCAGCTAAAATACAGTAGTAGGGTCAGTGTCACTCTCTTAATATTTTGAAACGAGGCAAAGGAAACTCATTTCTTGCTACACATCAGTGCTTCAGAATAATGAGTTCAGTATGCTGATTCCTTAGCTGTTTATACAAAGACCTAGTTGGCACAGGTCAGGAAATGGCGCTGTTTGAACTAGATAACTTACTTGCCATCGTTTAAATATACTGAATTGTTTTCTTTTAATGCATTTTTCCATAGAAATACTGATACTTAAGAAAACGTGTGCAGTATTACTAAATGATGAATGCTGCTTATTGTTTGTAGCAAGGAAGGACAGTTGTCCGTGAGATCGTGACCTGAGCCGAAATCAAGAGTCGGACATTTAACTGACTGAGCCACCCAGGCGCCCCTCTGCTCACGATTTTTTTAAAAAATATTTATGTAAGTAATTTCTACTCAACGTGGGGCTCGAGCTCACGACCCTGACATCAAGAGTCATATGCTCTTCCGACTGAGCCAGCCAGGCGCCCCTCTGCTTACAGTTTTTGTCAACTGTGATCACCCAACCTAAGATCACTTCTGTCTCTTGAATGCAAATAAATAGTACGTAGCAATTTTAGATAAGCCTGAGTCCCTCCTCTAAAGTTCCAGTTGCTTGGAATTCAAATTTATGATTTACTCAAGGGTCTGAACAGATCTGCTATGATTTACATTGATAGCATTGGGGTGTTTTAGGCAACAGTGAAATCGTTCATTTCTTACCCCTGCTATGGCCATTAGCCAAGTTCAATCATGAGCTATAGTAATGATATTGATCACAGGCCACCTGGCTTCATCAAATTGTGCTTCTCCACTGATTTTTAAGTAAGTGGTTTATCTGAAATAAAGTCCTAGAACACTAATGAATCATAATACCTATATGGACTTAAAGTATCCCAATTCTTGATCCATTTTCAATATTGGTATTCAGTAACACCTTAAATAATTTTTTGATCCATTTTCAATATTGGTATTCAGTAACACCTTAAATAATTTTTTTAAACCTTTCTTTATTTTTGAGAGACAGAGAGAGACAGAGTGTGAGTGGAGGAGAGGCAGAGAGAGAGGGAGCGAGAGAGAATCCCGAGCAAGCTCTGAGCTGTCAGCACGGAGCCCGATGCGGGGCTCCATCTCAAACTGGTGAGATCGTGACCTGAGCCAAAGTCGGATGCTTAACCGACTGAGCCACCCAGGCACCCCTTAAACAATTGTTAAAAACCACTACGATATACTAATGTAACAAATATTCTATGCAGAAAGTTCTGAAAATACAGGGGAGTGGGGCAAGTGATCTACAATTAAACCTTGCAGATTTACAAAGCTGCTCTTATGCATGTTCAGTTGTTATCTTTCACTGACATACGAAAGTAGTCATCTTTAAGGATTTTTCTACTTGTAAAATGTCCGTGATTATTTTGGGTCTAGACGTCGACTAAAAGCACTTGATAGCCTAAGAATTTGTGGTTTATATGTACATCTGCCTGCCTTCCTTCCTCCCCTCTCCTTTTTCCTCTTAAAGCTGATCTGGGAATTCCTTCATCCACAATTAGATGTTTCGTCAAAGAAAACAATCAGCATGCAGGCAGCAGTCCACATCTAGGAAAATGATTACTTGGAATGGGCCAGCACCACATAGAAGTCTCTACAAGAAAGATACCATCGCGATCGTTGTTCTTCCTTGAGTTGTCTGTAGACTAGATTTCTGGGACCCACCCCAGACTCACTGAATGGACTTTTCTGAGGGTAGAGTCTGGGAACCATATTTTTATAGGACTCTCAGGGGAATCGGATGCAAATTGCAGGGCCAATTCCAGTCCAGCGTCTTCATTTTATAAATGGGGAAACTAAGGCTCACGGAGGTGAAGTGGCTTCTTCAAAGTCACCCAGGCAGAGCCTAGGGCAAAAGTCAGATCTCCCAACTCTCACGCAAATGCCTCTGCTTGGTGGGTTGGTGTTTCGATGCTTCAGGTTTAAAACTGCATTTTTTCAGTGATAATCAGCATTAAAATTTAATGCCACAAATACACTTCGGTTCTGAATCGTGTTCCAGTAATGCCCATAGAAAGTGGCTTGTTGGTCAGTCACATGAAGCGATCCCATTTTATTTCAAACCCGTTTGGCTAAGGCTTGATGGCTCTTTATTTGTGCTTTGGGTGACAAACTCTATAAAATGCAATAAAATGCTTGATAAATACTTACTGAATTGCAAAAAAGAAGAGCACAGACCTTGGTGTTGAGTTGGAAAAGATTTCCTTTATGACCAGCGTATAACGCTAAACTCTCGGACCTGATGGAATCCGAAGGAGCTTACTTTTCGTGTTATCATTTACTGGGTCTACTGAACCATTGTGAAGATACTGCAGGGAGACCAGTGTCCATAATCGTTTTTCTTTTCTTTCTTTCGCTTTCTTCTCCATTTCCAAATTTTGAGTAAAGTTCTATAAACCCTTCAGACAAGAGCTCGTAAGTATGGAGGCTGAGGACACTGTGTGAGGGCTGGAAACTCTCTTGACCTATAAGTGTCAACTTCAAGAAAATTTCTGCTAGAAACTTTGAAGATAAAATAGAACGTCTAATTAACATTTAGGAGAGGAAGATATATATCCATTTCAAGTAACCTGACCTGGATTTCAGCAGCAGGATCTCTTCTTGACACATTTGTAACTCATTTTAATTGCTAATAGGTACTGTGTGTACACACGCAAGGCAGGATGGGACTTAACCTCTCCGACTTCCAAAGGTGAATTAACTTAAAATTAAACAATGAATTTTTGTGGGGAGACATTTCCTTCGGCATCATCTAATACTTGGCCGATTGACAAGTGCCAATTATCCAAGAAAGTTGAAAGGACTCAGGCTTCCTCTGTATTACTATAATTATTTTCAAGAGAAATCAGGTGACTTCATGGCCAGGCAGTGTGGATAGCAGAAACCGTATGGGCTTTGGGGTCATCCAGAACTAGGTTTGAATTCCAGCTCAGCCATCTAGCCAAAAGTATGGGCACAGGCCAGTTACTTAAATGCCCCGAGTCTCACTTTCCTCTTTCGTGGAGTCTGGGTAATGATGCTGACCTTGTGAGTGTTGTGAGAAACATAGAAGAGGGCCGCCTGGGTGGCTCAGTCGGTTGGGAGTTCGGCTCTTGATTTGGGCTCAGGTCATGATCTCACAGTTTGTGAGTTCGAGCCCCACGTTGGCTCTGTGCTGACAGCACGGGGCCTGCTTGAGATTCTCTCTCTCTCTCTCTCTCTCTCTCTCTCTGTCTCTGTCTCTGTCTCAACTCCCAAGAGAGAACTGACCTTGCTAGTGACTTCAAGTGATGAATCGGAATAAGTTTAGCCCGGTGCCTGTCAGTGCCCTTTTGTGTTCTCTCTCTTTCAGGGCCACTTGCCCTCAGAATATGGCTCACACTGCCGGGAACTGGGGGCTAAATTCAATTCAGAAATCACCGCCATGAAGTTCACCTGTAGCCATAGACCTAACCGATTGATTGAATTCAAGGTTCATAGTATGAAGCTGATATTTTGATCTCCGCATATATGATACCTCTGTTTACTTCTCTACTAGGTAGGAGCCCACACTGGATTTGAAAGGGCGAACAGCAGGGCACCTGGCTGGCTTCGTCATTAGAGCACGTGGCTCTTGATCCAGGGTTGTGAGTTCAAGCCCCAAGTTGGGTGTAGAGATTACTTAAAAATAAAATAAATAAATAAATAAATAAAGGAGTGAACAGCTATCACTCCCAAATCCACAACGATAGACAATTGATAAATTACAGCTATTGTTATCAGAGGAGCATTTGACTGCACCCCCATGATTTCTATAGGAATTTGGTCCCGCAATACCAAAGGTCTGTACCCTAGTGCACTCTTTCTTGATGGGATACCACCATATTCTTCATTAACTAACTGGGAGGAAAAAATGTCCTTGACTGTCTTATTTAAGTGAGAAGCATTTGGCTCATAGTTTGTCTAAATTGAAATTCTTTCTACAACTTTAAAGCGAGAAGATATACTATGTTTGATGCTCCCTCCGGGTCAATTCTGCTTGGTCATACATTGTATGCACTCCTTTTAAACTCAGAAAACGTCTGATATATCAAAAGTAACTGGATTTAGAAGTATTATCATGGCAGGACCAGCGCTCCTAATATAGCTTCCCCTGGTGTGTGCGTGTGTGTGTGTGTGTGTGTGTGTGTGAGAGAGAGAGAGAGAGAGAGAGAGACAGACAGACAGAGACAGAGAGACAAGAGCAGAGCAATGCAGAGACTAGCATAGCAAGTACCTTTGTTCCCGTCACCCAAATTAACGATGTAAAAATGACCTAAAGCAAATCTGAACAATATTATTTTTTTAATGTTTATTAATTTTTGAGAGAGGTGGGGAGGGGCAGAGAGAGGGGGAGGGGCAGAGAGAGAGGGAGACACAGAATCCGCAGCAGGCTCCAGGATCCCAGCTGTCAGCACAGAGTCCGACGCGGGGCTCGACCTCACAAACTGCGAGACCCTGACCTGAGCCGAAGTTGGACACTTAGCCGACTGAGCCACCCAGGTGCCCCTGAACAATATTATTAATATAAAAATCAATATAGGAAGATTCCGGTGAAGTCCTCTCCCTGAAAGCACCACGTTGATGTATATGTTCGTGTCCCTTTTGTATGTCTTTACAAACACACACACACACACACACACACACACACACACACACACACATTTATCCATGGACAATATATACACTTGTTTTGTGAGAAAACACACGTGTCACTTTTCATTCTTCTAATTTAACATTTGTTTAAAACTTCCCATGTTGATGCCTAGGAATCTATTGATTCAGCTTAACTGCTATATAATAGTCACCGTGTGAATATATCAAATTATACGTATCAGTTCCTTAATTGATGGGCATCTAAGTTGTTTCCAGGTTCTTCCTGAATGTGCAGAAGCCACATCCTTGTAATCAACACCTTTGCTTCCCACTCTGTCTTCAGTGTTCTGAGTAGGTGCTGGTTTTTCTTCTGTGGTGCAGACTTCTAGTTCTTTTTCTCCATGCAGTCTAACGCTGTTTGTAACAAGGTATCTAGTTATTTTATTCATTGTTTACTTTTTTTTTTTTTAAAGTAAGCCGTACGCCCACAGTAGGGCTTGAACTTGTGACCCTGAGATCAAGAGTCCTGTGCTCTCCTCGGCCGAGCCACTGGAGCCCCGATGGTTTCCTTTTTAAAAATGGCTACCTCCCCCATTAGGAATATAACGTATTCTCAAGAAAACCTTGTTGAATAAGTGAACGAAATGAAAATAACGAATAAGCGACTTCCTTTAAGGTGAATTCTCTGCCAGAAATCTCTTCCGTCCTTCACACAAATAGGCTTCTGGCACGTCTGTTCCATGGCTTAGCTAAAAATACCCAGACCTGTCTGGTTCCCCATGGTAAATGTGGCTTAGATTTGAGCTCAGATTTCTGCTAGATGTGATATAATATACCAAGAACCCAGACCCCATATAGGCATGTCATTTCCCTGAATCTTAGAGTCACTGGTAATAGAAGGGACTGCCATTCTCTGTGCATATAAAGTTTTCCTGAGGAGTCTTAACACAGGCCTTAAGACAAGCAAAAGCTAGCAGCCTTTCAGCGTCTGTTCGCCATCGCTGGCTGCGTCAAAGAAGGCAAATTTTCATTCCAGCACATCGTGTGCCACAATAAAGGCTATCATTACCAAACTTCTTTGTAGCTAAGCATGACTCTGTAACTGAGTTCTGGTCAATGAGAACGGAAGTGTCATTTGGGAGTTCTGGGAAGTCTCCTTTTAAGGAGCAGGGGATCAGGGCCCCTGGGTGGTTCACTCGGTCAAGCACCTGACTCTTGATTTCGGCTGAGGTCTTGATCCCAGGGTCCTGGGATCAAGCCCTGTGTCGGCTCCTGGCAAAGCACGGAGCCTGTTTGGGATATTCTCTCTCTCTCTCTCTCTCTCTCTCTCTCTGTCTCTCTCTCTCCCCCTTTCCCCTTTCCTCATGCTCTCTCTCTAGTCTTTGTGGTCCAAGGTGACTGCAGGAATGGAATCAAAGTAGGGCAGAAAAGGGGATCCACTCTTCTTTTTTTTTTTTTTTTTTTTGTCTTAGAGAGAGAGAAACAGATTCCCAGAAGGTGCTTCGGTTCCTAAGGACCAAGTAGAATCATCATAACAGCCCTCAATTGTTTACCTGTGGGCTTTTCTTTTAATGTGAGAATTAAAGTTGTATAGTCAGGTGACACTAATCCAAACAGATACATTTAGCTAGTATCAATATCATGCTAACAGTCTTGCCATTTAAGAGTAAATGCCTGGGGGCGCCTGGGTGGCGCAGTCGGTTAAGCGTCCGACTTCAGCCAGGTCACGATCTCGCGGTCCGGGAGTTCGAGCCCCGCGTCGGGCTCTGGGCTGATGGCTCAGAGCCTGGAGCCTGTTTCCGATTCTGTGTCTCCCTCTCTCTCTGCCCCTCCCCCGTTCATGCTCTGTCTCTCTCTGTCCCCCCCAAAAATAAATAAACGTTGGGAAAAAAAAAAAGAGTAAATGTCTAGACACCCTGGTACAGCGGCCAGTTAATAGGCTGTGTAAACCGGAGCAATTTACTCTCAGGACTTAATTTTTTTTCTCCTACAAAACAACAGGATAAGCTGAAGACCAAAATCTTTGTCTGCTAGAGAATTCCGTGACCATATCTAAATACAATCACTCAGGATTGTTGAGCTGCCATTAGTCAGAAAGGAAGCCTGTCTTTACAGTTTGGCAAAAGCTCATTAATTGGATTTTTGGGGATCATTTGAATGTGGGCTCGGCTGAAGCTTATCTTTGTACTGTCTAAAAAAACAATCCCTAAACAAATCTGCAGGGTAATTGTTGGCTTACTTTAGAAAACAACTGCTTTCTAATTGAAAGTTGGCAGCTTCCTATTTGCAGAAACAGTTAATGTACTAATTTTAAATTATTTTTAAAAACCCATTTACTAAAATAGTCTGACTATGGGGTGCCTGGCTGGCTCAGTCAGTGGAGCATGGGACTCTCGATCTCAAGGTTGTGAGTTCGAGCCCCGCGTCGGGTGTAGAGATTGCTTAAAAACAAAATCTTTAGAAACATAGCCTGACAAGAAATTACTAATGTTATTCACATCATAGTGAGATGGTCCAACACTGAACCTCAGTTTTTCTGATTTCGTGAAGACTGGCAGCAGAGATAAAGCTGCTTTTCAAAAATTGCAGGATAGCCTCCTGGGGCTGGAAGAGCAAAATGGGGAATGCGCCTTTGGATTTGGAGTAGGTGGTCTTTCTCTTTGTTCTGAAAGGAATTAAGTGCAAGCACTATTGACATGCAGAAGTAAGCTGAGTGCTTACTCTTTGTCCTTAGATATTGGAGGCAATCTAAGTGTAAATAATTCAGAGTGGAATGCTAACTTTCTCTAATAACGCAAACGTCTACTTGGTGGTGGAGGACGGAGGGGTGGCAGTCTGAACCCTCACGGAGGTCTGGGGATCTTCCACTTCTCTGGCATGCCCTGGGACAAAACCTGGGGACTGGGCGGGGGCGGGGGGCGGGGAGGAGGGTTGAGGGCAGGTGATGGGAAAAGAGGCAGTTGAGCTGCAAGAGAACCTCCATACTGGGCTATGTCCTATGGATTTGGGAAACAACAATGTCTGATACTGAGCTAAATGTTCCTTTTCTGCATTATAATATTCTTTTTTATTTTATTTTTTACGTTTATTGATTTTGTTTATTTTGAGAGAGCAAGAACAGGGGAGGGGCAGAGAGAGAGAGAGAGAGAGAGAGAGAGAGAGAGAATCCCAAACAGGCACCACACTGTCAGCGAGGACCCAGTGCATTGCTAGAACCCACGAACGTTGAGACCGTGACCTGACCTGAAGCCAAGAGTCAGTTAACCGACTGAGCCACCCAGGTGCCCCTGCATTGTAACATTCTTATAAAATTCTTGTTTCAAGCACAATGTGTTAACCATCACAACCTGGGGTTTAGATTTGTGCACCTTGGGGAGAGGAGGAAGGGGCTCTGTTTCTGTATTCAGACAGAAGGTTGTTTTTACATACATACATACGCATTTATTTATTTATTTACTTACTTACTTACTTAAATAATCTCTACCATCCAACGTGGGGCTCAAACTCAAGACCCCGAGGTTGAGAGTCACATGCTCTTCCTAAAAAAAAATTTTTTTTAACGTTCATTGTATTTTTGAGAGAGACAGAGATAGTGCGAGCAGGGGAGGGACAGAGAGAGAGGGACACGCAGAACCCCAAGCGGGCTGCAGGCTCTGTGCTGTCAGCACAGAGCCCGACGCGGGGCTCGAACCCACGAACCGTTGAGATCATGACCTGAGCCGAGGTCGGACGCTTAACCGACTGAGCCACCCAGGCGCCCCAAGAGTCACATGCTCTTCTGACTGAGCCAGTCAGGCACCCCTCAAACAGAAGTGTGTGAAAACTGGAGCGATTTCACTTAATGGTAACTAGATGGACCGAAGTCAGCAGTAGTCCATGACGTCTCGAGTTATTTTATTTAGCAGTTCAAGAAAGGTGATTCCCAGAAGGCTAAAAGATGGGGCACTAGGGTCCCCCAACCATCCAACTGCTATTTCTCCAGTCTAGTCCCTCGGGGAGACACTTGATACTCACGAGCTCGTTTATTGTTGTTCACAGCACCTGAAAGGCAGCATATTCTTTTTACCGGAAAAGGGAAATGCTTAGAAATGTTGTAATTGGCAATTTGATTTTACCTTTTTTTTTTTTTTTTAACTAGTTCATAGTATACTTCCTTGCAGTCAATCCGAATTGTGACATTTTGCTACTCAGATCGCAGCTTTCATGAATTACCGATCAATGGGATTCATTTCCAGGAAGAACGTAGAAATTTTTCCGCAATTCCGGTTTCTTAGAAAAATACCAATTGTGCCGAAAGTGTGAAACGGAAGAGTCTTCACGGCTTCTAGTTAAACGAAACTCACTTTTTTTATAACTGGATACAGTTGGCCATTGAACAACCTAGATCTGAACTGCGCAGGTCCACTTATAAGTGGAAGTTTTTAATAAAGTTTATTAATTTATTTTTGAGGGGGGAGCGGCCGAAAGAGAAGGAGAGAGAGAACCCCAAGCAGGCTCCACAGTGCCAGTGCAGAGCCTGATGGGGGGCTTGAACTCACGAACCATGAAGTCATGACCTGAGCCAAAGTCAGACGCTTAACCAACTGAGCCACCCAGGTGCCTCAGGACTTTTTTGATAAATATAGTACAGGACTGTAAATGCATTGCTTTTTCCTTATGATTTTCTTCGTAATATTTTATTTTCTCTAGCCGACTATAGTGTAAGAATGCAGTGGATAATACATCTGACATGCAAAACATGTCTTACTTGTTTACGTGATCAGTAAGGCTTCTGCTCAACAGCAGGCCGTTGGTGGTTACATTTGAGGGGAGTCAAAAGTTATACGTGGAATTTGAGCAACCGTTGGGGGTGTTGATACCCCGGCACCCCAGCCCCCATGTTGTTCAAGGCTCAGCTGTATTTTGTTTTGAATCATGATGCAAAATAGCGAAGAGAGTGTTGGGTTTTAACATTCTGGCATTAAATGGCTAAAAGTTAGTGGTATTTACTAATGAGCTTCATGATTCAAGTTTTATTGCTACGTTCTAGAATGAGTAGAGTGTTGCTATTGCAGGCTACTGTATGCAGATTTATTAATGAAAAAATGCAAGAAAAATAAAAAGCTACCAAAAATACAATAAAAGGCTACATTAGTAATGGATAATAAAGTCAGAGAAGCTCTTCATGGTGAGCAGCATTACAGTTGCTGAGTCTGCTGCTTTTCTTGATTTTTTTTTTTTATTTTACTGTTTTACTACTGTTTTACTATGGAGGGTTGAACACATTTCCCTTTCTCTCTTCTTTAACCAGCTAGATGGTTAAAGATTATTATGCGGAAATGGACTCAAGTGTAAGTGGAAATGCCTGGCGGTAAATGTTGATTGGCTTGTCCTAAAATTAGGGGAACTATTTCTGGCCATTCCAAAAGCCGAGTTGGTTGATTACACACGGGAGTAGAATGTGAGCTTAAACGAGCTCCTTGAGGGAGCTTTCTGTCACTTTGTCATGGGCACACTGGCATGGGATTGAGCTAGTGGCCAGGTATGATTTGAGAAAGGGGTGCTATAGTATCCTTACCACTCTCCTGCCCTTGGTACCTTCTAGCTCCCCCTTAAATGTTTCCTTGGGAAGCCCCTGGAGTTGTGCGTCCGGCGTAGGGCAACCCTGCAGCGTGCCCGGTCCACGGGGACCCCAGTGCCGTGACAGGTGGTCAGGCCTCCTGGAGACACGATGAGTCATAATGTGGCCAGCGCCTAAGCCCCAGGTGCAGGCATACACAGAGCTGGTAGGGGCGCAGGTCCTGACTGAAATCAAACCCACATCTTGTTCTTAGGCAGGAAGGGAAGCAGTTTCAAATGATTTGGCAGATGAAAGCATGGCTCCTAAGGAAAGTCTCAGCAGGTTCAGCAGACTGGAGCCTGCCAGGCTGCACGTAAGGCGGGAATGAAGCAGTCTAGGGGGTTGGACTTCAGGATTAGGGTCTATATTTCAACACGACTAGTCTCTAAGGAGTCTTGTGGCCGCTTCCTGTGCTTACAGCAGTCAGCCTCCCCGGATCGAAAGGGTCAAAGCCTCTGTGGACTGACTGTCCCTAATCTCCAGGGAAGGAGGCTGGGTCTCCGTCCTCTGGGAGGCCCCAGTGCCGATTGCCTGTGACGATACCACACTCTCTGCCTGCGTTATGGGCTGGCCTTGGTCTAGGGGAGCGTCTGTCCGGGTCATCGCCATCCTTTCCTTTACAGACTTCTCAGCCCAGGATTCTAGGGCTTCTCGGCCCAGGATTCCTCTCTCTCAGGCCTTGACAGCTAGACTCTTGGCAGTATGGGTTTTTCTTCTCTGGCGGTATGTTTTAAGATGCTGTGTTACTTGAGCTTAGCGACACCTTAGCTGCATAAGGAATGCATTTCCACTGGGGACCATTCAGTCTTGGAGAGAGACAGAAAATACAGTCCCCCAAATATTTCAGTAACAGTTCAAGGCAGTATGCAGGCAGGTGCCAGATTAATTTGACAGCCAGTGAGTATTGTGTGGTTGGCAGTTGTCCCAAAGGTTTCGCGTAGGAGGGGGAGATCTTCAGGGTTTAAAAACTAAATGGGTCCGTGGGGTGCCTGGGTGGCTTAGTCGGTTGGGCGTCTGACTCTTGATTTCGGCTCAGGTCATGATCCCAGGGCCGTGGGATCGAGCCCCTCACTGGGCTCTGTGTGAGCGTGGAGGCCTGCCTTTTAGCCTGCCTACCGTTCCCTGCCGCGTGACCCTGTACGGGACGTGCTTCTTCCGTGGGAGGGTACCGGCCGCTGCCACTCTGCTCTGGGAACTATAGTCCCAGGTTTATTTTTCAAGTTTATTTTGAGAGAGAGAGAGACAGAGAGAGAGAGAGAGAGAGAGAGCTAGCAGGGGAGGGGTAGAGGGAGAGGGAGAAGGAGAGGGAGAGGCAGAGGCAGAATCCTTAAGATTCTCTCTCTCCTTCTGCCCCTCTTCTGCTTGTACTCTCTCTCTCTCTCCCTCTAAAAAAAAGGTAAAATGATGGAGAAGCACAGTGACTACACAGTAAAATGTAAAATCTACCCACCTCCCACCAACCCCCCCCCCCTTTTGCACTCCCTGCAAATACTCTTTCAGATCCTTTGTTGAGCAAAAGATTCTTTATTGAGCATGTATAGGCCACCTAGGCCACATTTTTATTTTTTACGCTTGTTTTCTGCACTTCAGCTTGGATAGAGCCATTCTTCCGTGTCAACACCTACAGACACTCCCCTCTTACATCTGTATCTATTTATTTATATATATTTAGCAATATTCTATAATCCATACATCCATACAGAATCATGAATGTAAAGATGGAAAGAGGTCATTCGAAAGGAAAAGCTATTCTAAGGAACACATGCTCAGATGCAGCCCCTTATCTTATCCTTGTAATAAATTGTTGTTTGGTCTAACCCTGGTTTTAGCCTCCTTAGAACTAAGGAGAACCCATCTTTAAACTCACCTGAATCTTTAATCTTTGTTTTATGTCAAGAGCTATTTTCAGACCATAATCACAGCTCTGGAGCTTTAAAGCATCGAAGCAATTCGGTATCAAAAGGATTTGACTTTGTTCTTTCTAGGGAGACAGACAAAAATGCCTGCTCGAAATAATCAAATGGCAGGAGACTTGGCTCTTTCTAATCCCTGCTTTCTCCCTGGATAAGGGAGGATGGAGAAGGAATTGTTCAAGGAGAAGGGAAATAGAACGTCTCTCTGAAGTCTTCCCTCCGCACCCGCGGCCTGTTCCAGGGACCCCGTCTCCTCTCGGGCCGTGGCACCCACCTGGTCCCTTAGACGGGGAAGACTGAAGAAGCCCCAGCCAGATGTTTTACGGTAACTCAGCTTTTCTGTCGATGCCGATCTGATCCCTGAATTCCACCAACTGGCCTCTTCTTTCGTTCCCTGCGATTAAGGTGCCACTGGGGGACATTTTTGTGAGTGCACAGGGGTGCTATTCGTATCTAAACTGGGAGAGCAAGTATCCGCCCGGGGTGCCCGGTGCAAACCGGCCGTCCGATCGCTCCGCTTGCGATCGCGTAGTGCCCGGCCCCAGCGAATGAGGACAATCATACTGGGCTTCGGTCGGGGACTCGCCGGGCACCGTACTGAGCACTTGCCTTACGGCGTCTTGTTGAATCCCCACAGCCGGCTCCCCTACGGGATGTTGCTACTGTCCTTCAGGTCTCGCAGATTAGGAACCCCAGTTCTCCGGGCTAGGTTCCCACACGCGGAGACAAGTGGCGGGGGCTTGGAGAAGGTAAATGGGGTATCAGCTTGAGAGCAAGGAGGTCAGGAGAGCGGGGGGGCTAAGACAGTGTTTTGGTCGCAGTGCTCGCTGATTCTTTCGTAGATGGTGGCACATCAGCGTGGAGAGGAGAGCCACCCGTCACCTCCCACTCCCTTCGGGTACCCAGGGATCTCATGTGAAACACGAGACAGGTAACCCGACTGTGTCAGCCTTCCCCAGCGCCAACCTCCTGCGCCCACGGAACTCTACGTCAGGAGCCAGCCGGGCCCAGTGATTTGTGTCTGTTTATGTGCCTGGAATTTCAGGAGCCCGTAGTCTCCGTATTCCTCACTTCGGCGTCATCTTTTCTTACCTCTAGGTATTCCCCCGCGTAGGCCTTGTTTCCTCAAGCAGATGGGAAGCCACTCAAAGGCAGGGACCAAACCGCTTGGCTTCTCTCTAGCTGATCGTCACAGTGCTAACCCCAGGGAGAGATTCCATAAGAATTTCTTTTGTCGTCAGTGCTCTGATGCTACCATAACAGACGACTGCAGACCAGGTTGCTTGAAACAACACAGAGTTCATGTCTTGCCGAAGGTGGGAAGTCTAAGATGGGTCTCACTGGGCTATGATCAAGATGGCGGCTGGGCTGTGTGCCTTCTGATGGCTGTAGGGGAGAAGCCATCTCCACACTCCTTGGCTCACAGGGCCTTCCTGTCTTTTCAAAGCCAGCAGCATGACCTCTCTTCTGCCTCTCTCTTCCACTTTCAGGACTCTTAGGATGATGTTGGGCCCATCCAGAGAATCCAGGATAATCTGCCCCTGTCAAGGTCAGTTGATTGATCGACCTTAATTTCCCCTTCCTGTGTAACAGAACATACTCATGGTTTCTGGGGGTTGGAACGTGGACATCTTCAGAGGGCCATGATTCTGCCTACAGTGCCCCTCCCGAGGTGGGAGGGAGGAAGCATGGCTCTTCCCGTGTCCCGTTCCCATTGCTGATGTAACACGTTTACAACAAACGTAGCAGGTTAGAGAGCACAGTTACTATCTTACGGTTCTGTAGGTCAGAAGTCTGAAATGGATTTCTCTGGGCTGAAATCAAGGTGTCGGTCAGTAGGGCTGCATTCCTTTGGAGGTGCTAGCCCAGAATCCATTTCCTTGCCTCTTCCAGCTTCTAGGGGCCACCTTGCGTTCCTTGGCTCATGGCCCCTTCCTGCATCTGCAAAGCCAGCAATGTGTAGTCGAATCATTCTTACCCGGGACCATCATGCTTCCGGCAGTACGTCTTCTTCCCTGGCTCTCCCTCTCCCGCCTCCTTGTACTTAATAGGACCTTTGTGTTCACATTGGACCCGCCCGGATAATCCAGAACAGTCTCCCCATCTCAGGATCAGGTGATCAGCAACCTTAATTCCCTTTGCCATGTAAACATAGTCACTGGATCTGGGAATTAGGACATGGACCTATATTCTGCCCCTCAGCCTTTAAAAAATTTCCCCCAAGGGGCACCCGGGTGGCTCAGTCGGTTAAGCGTCCGACTCTTGATTTCAGCTCAGGTCATGATCTCACGGTTTGTGGGATTGAGCCCTGTGTCGGGCTCTGTGCTGACAGCACGGGGCCTGCCTGGGATTCTCTCTCTAGCTCTCTCTCTGCCCCTCCCCTGCTCACACTCTCTCAGTCTCAAAATAAATAAACTTACAAAAATTCCCCTCAAATGTTCAGATATGCACAAAACTATACAGAGAGGAAGTACAATAAATCCCCATTTACTCATCCCTTTGGATTTAGTTCATTTTTTTAAAGTAAGCTCTAGGCCCAACATGGGGCTTGAACTCACAACCCTAAGATCAAGAGTCACATGCCCTACCGACTGAACCAGCCAGGCACTCCTTGGACTTAGTTCATTTTTGAGACTTACTCTACGAGTGGTTGAAATGTTATTTCAGACATGAATACTAGTCAACTTTATTTCTAAATTGTGTCCACTTTTTATTGTATAAACATAGATTGAAACTATAAAGTGTTATTTAAACATTTTTGTAGACTTTAATATTTATAATGGCTATAAATGATATAAAATGGTACTATTTTAGAAGTACTTAAGGCAGAATACTGTATTTAAAAATCATGAAAAGTAAGGGGGTGCCTGGGTGGCTCCGTCGGTTGAGTGTCCGACTTTGGCTCAGGTCGTGATCTCGCGATCTGTGAGTTCAAGCCCCATGTTGGGCTCTGTGCTGACTGACAGCTGAGAGCCTGGAGCCTGCTTGGGATTCTGTGTCTCCCCCTCTCTCTGCCCCTCCCCTGCTCACGCTCTGTCTCTCTCAAAAATAAATAAACATTAAAAGAAAGAAAAATAAAAATCACGAAAAGTAAGAAGGACACAAAAAAACCTAATATTCTGACATCCCTGTGTACAAAAGAATACCTCTGAAAACAAATTTATAGGAAATGTTTTTCAGAGCTTACACGTTTTACGTCTATGATCTGTTAGAAACTTATTTTCAAACGCCACGTTTGGATCACAGTTTATATTTTAAGATAATCTACATTGTATTTTTCCAGCCTTATTGAGATATAACTGGCGTATAACATTGTGTACGTTTGAGATGTACCGAGTGATGGTTTGATGCACGTATATATTGTGCAGTTGCCGATCTACATTATTAAGCCCAAGGACACATAAAGTAGAAAATGCCCTAATTGTATGCATTTTCATTCAGATTTATAAGACTTACAACGTAGAAAGCTTTTAAAAGATTTCTTGATAGCTGCATTCTGAGATGTCCAGACGCGGTTTTTCGTGTGTGCTGTTATCTTGCTTCTGTTTATTCCCAGAGCCTCGTTGGGCTTAACAATATCTACAATTCCGGCCAAGGGAGGTACTCTGACCAGCGTTCACGCTGTTGCTGTCAGCGTTTGTGGCCGGAGATCTGGCTTTGCGTGTTCTGTGTGCTCATGTGTTTGTATCAGGCAGGATGACGCTGACTTTGGCAATAGCGTGCCACCCGGAATTGGTGATATCTTAACCTAATAAGGGCTTATTTCACACTCGCAGAAAATCTGATGTGGATGATTCTGTTTAGGAAGCTGTCTTGGGCAGCCCTACTGCCAGCCATGAACTTGAGGACTGGGCTTCTCTCATCATCTTGGATTGCTTCACTGCCCCCCCCCCACCCCCCCCCCCCCGCCATGCAGCTGGGGGAGAGAGGGAGGGTGTGGGAAATTGCTTGGGGCGGAGTAGGGGCCAGGCCTGGGGGTGGCGTATATCACTAGAAGCGTTGTCCGCCAGAGCTTGTGAAGAGAGGGTCCCGATCTTAGATCTGGAAGACACTTTTGGGTTCAGCATCTTATCTTACACAAGTGGAAACTGAGGCACAGTTGTGGAGGGAGCCTTGCACAAGACTATAGAGAAAGCGCCAGGCCAATGTTAGAGCATCTCGTGTGTATATAGCATCTGGGGTTCGCTCGGACCCGTCCTAGCATCATCTGGACCCATCTTCTACCTGGTGGTAAACGCAACCTCCTCAACGGCCCCCCACGCCGTCCCTCGAATGAAAAGTTGATTTTGTTCAGTTAAGGAAGGAAGAGGGGCACAAGTTTACAAATGCCAAGATAAATGTATATATAATTTCTTAATATTTTAATACAATCTTTTATCTTTCCAGTCATGGACTAGTGTGGCATTATTTTATTTTATGGTGCTGGACACTTTTTTTTTTTTTTTTTTGCCCATTAGTGAGTTTTTTTCCACATTAAGTAGCATTTCTGAAAACGACGCATGAGCTACAAAACCAGAATACTTAATATTCATACTTATTATGCCTTAATGTCTTACCTAAGAGTTCAGGGAGGAAATGGCATTCGTGTCCTATATATGCCAGTATTTCTAAACCTTTCCATTAGTATTCGCATTAGAGATAAGTGAATGAAAATAAAAATTATCTGGAAACTGAAATGTTTCTTCATTAAATTTGAGGTTTTGACGTTTTCATTTTCCAGAATATGTTATGACTTCAGCTCTCGCAATCTGGTTAGTACCATGTGACCAGTACGTAAAGCATAAATTACAGATGCGGAAAGATTGGGTTTGGGGGTGTGGGGCGAGGTAGCAAATGGAGGACAAAGAAGAATAAATACACGTTCTCTGAGATTATTCCTTCGTCCCGCTGAGAGAGCATCAGAGCTCTGTCTGTGGTGACAGGACCTGGGTCCTCTGAGCTCTGAGCCGGCCTCTGCATGTTTAAGGTGAAGGATTCTCGCAGAGCCTCGTTTTCCTAGCTTTTGTCGAAACCCTTTCTGGGACCGCGTGCCTCCGTGGTAGGCTAGTGCTTGTCTCAGCCACATCCACAGAAACGTAGCGGGTACGCATCTCATACCTACCGTATCTTGGGCCTCACGGCTCCCCGATGCGACTCCGCATTTACGTGTGCGACAGCAGTAGCAACCGCAACAACACGGCCCTGATCCCTGGCGATTATTATTACTGTTTTCATCTTTCATTGGATGTTAACTCTCAGGATATGAAAGGATTCAAGGGTGCCGGGCAAAGGTCACGGTCAGGAATGCGTTCGAAATCCCGGCGACACCCCCTCTCTTCACAGGTGACGTACTTACCGTAACATCGATGGTAATATCAACCTCTCTGAAACCCTCTGGCGATGCCTTCACGGGTGAAATCCCGCATCAGTATCCAGCGAGGCAGCTCTCCTAGTTTGCTATCCGGGAGCGTCTCCTTCGCTGGTACGGGTGACGCCCTCTTGGAGTCCTGGGTGTCGGCTCTCGATACCTAAGAGTTGTTGAGTTGCTACGTGCCGGTCAGTTATTGGCTGTGTCGGTCACTGTTCCAGGCGATGTACATTAGCTCATTTAATTCTCAAAACAAGAGTCTCCATCTCTCTTTGTTACTTTTTCAGAACAAAGGAAACCTTCCCAGAAGCCCCTGACAGATTCCCCCTAACGTCTCGTTTGCCCACGCCAAACCCGAAGTTGACTGAGAGGAATGCTTAGCTTAGGAAGTCCAATCAGAACTCATCACCCGTGTATGGGGAAGGAAATTACAATTCAGAGGAGGCCGAACGAAACAAAACCCGGCTTGTGCTGGCAGGAAGGCCGGGAAAGGTGAGGCTATTGGGTAGGAAGCCAGCGGTGTCTCCCACAGTAGCCAGGGAGAAAGGAGCAGATGTCAAGAAAATCTAATTTGAAGACATTTTTCAAACACCGACTATTGAAGTGGAGATAAAGTTCCATTAGTATTTGTGCCATGAATGAACATCAACCAAAATAGCCGCAAATTTTCTGGGCACCGCTACTTAATGTCTTCTTAATGGTTTGCAGTGTAACTCTGGGCGAGTTCACTTAAGCATTTGGCATTTCTTCTCTGAATATGACAACCCAATAATGAGGCTTTTTAATTCAAGAAACTAGAACTGTCATTCTGTGCTCTGTCTTCATCCCAGATGTCGACAGCTTGATCAGTTTTACTTCCCCCATCGCCAGGATGCAACAAGGGCAGGGGGAAACATTTCAATAACCACTGAAAGAATCTGGAACTCTCCTACATCAGAGGGCCAAAGAGCCCGAGATCCACAGGCATTTATGGGCGGCAACATCTGTATGACCCGTGTGTTGCCTGGGTTTCGCATGCAGTCTTCTTCCTTCCTTCCTGTGCAAAGTCCCACCGGGTTAGCATCACAGCGATTTTGTCCCAATCTTCTCAGGCATCTGGGGACCACCACTAGTTTGCGCAAGTGCGGGGGTACCTGTGAGATTCGGCAGTCTCGTAGGCATCTCTTTCTCAGACAGATACAGACAGATTTTCCCACAGGTAATAGTTCCTGTAGTTGAAATCACACTCCACACAAGTGTTCTCCGATTTTTCACCCAGCGCCAGGCTCAGCTTGTAACTGTGCTAAGATTTCCATCAGTCTCTCTGGATTTGATCTGTGACGTGTGGGTCTTGTCCTGGGGCCAGTGCTGCGTGTTTATCGCACCTCCCTTGCCCTCCAGTATTGCCAGGTCCCTCCCCCCTAAATGAGTGCATCTCCATTGCTCCCAGGTGATCAGTGAAGCGCTGGAATGTGGCTTTGTCCTTGGGACTGCCAAGTGACAAGGACCGCTTATGTCCCCAGTAGTGCAGTCCTTTCTATTTTATTCCTTGTGGACACCTTCCCAACTGTTTTTCCAGGAACAGATGAAACTAACTTGATTATTTTCTCATCAGATATTGCTTGTTGTAATAATTTTTTTTAAATGTTTATTTATTTTTGAGAGACAGAGAGACAGAGTGTGAACATGGGAGGGGCCGAGAGAGAGGGAGACACAGAATCCCAAGCAGGCTCCAAGCTCTGAGCTGTCGGCACAGAGCCCGACGCGGGGCTCGAACGCACAAACTGAGAGATCGTGACCCGAGCCGAAGTTGGATGCTTAACCGACTAAGCCACCCAGGCGCCCCCAAATATTGCTTTTGACTCAAATAAAGATCAAAAATAAATAAATAAAACAAAATAAATAAAAAAAAGGTGAATGATCATCACACACACACACACACACACACACACACAAACCTAGGTATATTCTTTGTTTTTGAGAGAGACAGAGCACGAGCGGGGGACGTACAGAGAGAGAGGAGACACAGAATCCGAACGAGGCTCCAGGCTCCAAGCTGTCAGCACAGAGCTTGACGCGGGGCTTGAACCCACAAGCCGCGAGATCATGACCTGAGCCAAAGTCGGACACTTAACCCACTGAGCCGCCCAGGCGCCCCAGATCATCCACTTTTTAAAACAGATTTATCTTTTAATGACATCTGAACTTTTTCTAAAAATTTACCCTGAAAGGATGAAGATCAGTGCATATTGAATATGCTTTTCAGTAAAGAATGCTGTAGGTATTTTCAACTGACTACTATATTTAAGAGAGTGCAAAAGACTGCAATTTGCTCATTGTGGAAGGTCCTTCTTTTAAGTTTATTTATTTTGGGAGAGACAGAGAGTGTGTGAGTGGGGGAGGGCCAGAGAGAGAGAGAGAGAGAGAGAGAGAGAGAGAATCCCAAACAGGCTCTGCGCAGTCAGCGCCCGGAGCCCGACGCGGGGGCTCGAACTCAGGAAACCGTGAGATCATGAAGGGAGCAGAAATCGAGAGGTGGACGCTTCACCCACTGAGCCACCCCGGCGCCCCGGAAGGTCTCGTTTAAATCCAGTCCCGTCCCTCGCGCCCTCTCTTTGTCAAAATAAGGAAACAGGAACAAATGTTGGAAAAACTCCAGTCCCATCGCATAAAGCGGCCCCTCGTCATTGCCAGAAGTGGGACTTCCCTCCCCGGCTCTGTGGATTACTCCTAAGGCACTCAAGTGTCTGTAGGCCAAGTTTCGTGCAAAAGCAGGGCTGGGCAAGCGGTGCTAGCTGACCTCCACGTTGCGCGTGCGTGCTGTTGGGGGCCGCCTCTCTGCCCAGCTGCAGCTGCACGGGTGGAACTCACAGGAAATACACACACGCCAACACTTCACAAGCTATTTTATACAAGGAGATTTTTATAAATAGCCACAAGGTCTTCTTATCTATCAGATCCCAACACCCAGCCGGCGCTGTGTTCCCTGGAGAAGGGTGCACTCCC